>NW_022103908.1:1990586-1993958 GCF_000313985.2 Echinops telfairi | reverse complement strand
GCTACTGAGGGCAGCCCGCTGCGGCTGCACGTTCTTGCAAGCTCTGCTCCGGGCCCAGGCCCAATGGTAACATCGCATGCTAGAACCAGCAAACCCAAGCCAAGAGGCTGCTGCGCCGTGTCCATCCTGTATGAATGAGGTCCCAACAAGATGCCATTTCTATTTCTCACAAGCAAAGGTGACCCTCCCTGCGGCTCCTCCCCACCCACCCACAGCGCTGAGAAGCACTCCAAATTGCTGCTACTTGTCACCGCCGGTGAAACCTCGTAATGCCTCCTATTTAGAGAGCATGTTTCCTTTTGTGAAATATTTTATATAAAATATCTCTGTAGAGGTAGTCACTCACTTACTCACTGCCATCAAGTCAATGCTGGCTCAGAGTGACCTAAAGGACAGGGTAGAAGTGTCCCTATGATTTTCTACAAGAAAATCTACTCTACAAGAGTAGAAAGTGTCACTTTTCTCCCTTGGAACAGCTGGGAGTTTCAAACTGCTGACCTTCTGGTTAGCAGATCGATGCAAAACCTCCTACACCATCCAAAACCCACTGCCATTATGTCCAGTCCACCTTAAAGGATGCCTGTATAGGTTTCCAAAACTGTGAATCACAGGGTCCCAAACTTCTTTGACCCACCGCCCCCACCTTTCAGATAAAATACTACTCAGTTCTCCCCGGCAACCCACTTAATAGCTTTAAAATATATCTTCTTTGCCCTAATCTTTGTACATTTTGAGTTGTTACTAAGGTGCACTAAGTGCTTTAAACATATATCTTAAATATAAGCCTTCTCTATAAGTGATTTCAAATAGTTCCTTCAGTTTTCATTGTGTGTGTGTGTGTGTGTGTGTGTGTGTTTGCTTTGGTAACTCTTTTAATATTGTCTTTTGAACACCTGCCCTGCCTCCACCCACCCACCCAGGCAAACAATGGCCATTGAGTCATCTACTCACGGTGACGTGGTGCACTCATAATTTGATGAAGTCCGATGTACCCATTTCTTCTTTCAGAGATCATGTTTCTCCAGTCCTCACTAAGAAATCTCAGTTTTCTGTCTTAGAATATACTTGAAGTTAATTTTCTATGTGGCACATAGCGTGGTTTAAAAACGTTTTCGCAAGCATATACTTTGAGGGGATTTATTCGTCTTTATTTCACTATTTGGAATGTAAGAGCCCCCGAGACATAGTGGGTTACATGCTGGGCTGCTGACTGCTAGGTCACCAGTTTGAAACCACCAGCCACGCTGAGGGAGAAAAATGAGGCTGCCAAGGAGGCAGGTGGACTCTATGCTCTATGGGAGCCACGAGTCTGAATCGTGTCAACGGCAGTGGGTTTGGTTTGGGTTTGGTGGCACCATGACTAAGTGGCCGGCTGATAGTTGGCAGGTGGGAGGTCCGATCCCATCAGAGGCTCGGCTCCCATAAAGGCCACAGCTTGGGAACCCCGTGAAGGCAGTCCTTCTATGTGGACTGCCGGGTCGTTGCGATGAGGAATCAGCTCCACGGCACAATAAGAATGTTATGTTTGAGTATGTACTGTTATTTCTTTACTCTTTTACAAGAACGCTGGGGTATAGTGGTCACACAGTGGGCTGTGGGTTGCAAGGCCAACAGTTCGAAACCGTCTCCGAAACCCACAGAGGGTTGGCCTGGCTTAGCAACAACTCCTTGGCCATGAGTTACATTGAGTCTTCAAACACACACCCTCAGTGCCACGGGGTCAACGCTGACTCACTGCAACCCTACAGGACAGGGCAGAACGACCCCTGTGAGTTTCCAAGACTGCAATTCTTTACAGGAGCAGAAAGCTCCGCCTTTCTCCCTAAGAACAGCTGGTGATTTTGAACTGCTGCCCTTTCAGATAGCAGTTTAGAAACTAATCACTTCTACAGCTCCCTCTTATTCCATCCTCACCAATGCCTGTTCCTTAGGAATGCCACGGGCATCAATAAAAGAGGGATTTTGAAATAAAGATGAAACAAGACACAGTGGTGGTGATGGTTGTGGGCAGTGGTTATTCATGGTTGTTGGACACCCCAATTCACGGTGACCCCATGCACAGGGGAACGAAATACGACATGGTTCTGAATACACCCATGAGGGTTTGGGACCCAACTCCTATAATCAGAGAGCTTTCTTTGGTTGATTTTCCAGAGTAGGTCACCAGGTCTTTCTTCCCACTCCACCTAGGGCTGGGAGCTCCATTGAAACCTCTCTAGCATCAAAGCAACCAGCAAGCCACCCCTGGCAGACGGACGGTGGCTGTGCTTGAAATGAATTGGCTGGAATCAACCTGGGGTTGACCAAAAGGGGGGTTAGAATTCTACTGTGGGACCATCAGCTCGGGGAATTATTAAAGAACAATTTTCAAGTCCCTGGAAATAGAAGGGGACCCTCCCCTGTGACAGGAACTCATGATGCCCAAAGCTGATCAAAGGGAGGGCTGGATCCCCCTCTCTGTTGCCCGGATGCTGGTGGTGTCTGATCCCTCTGCAGAATCAAGGGCAGACTCAAGCTAAAAGACACAGGCTTCGGAGTGCAGCACACTGTGCCCTTCACTGGAGATTAAAAACTAATGACAGGTGGTGCTGCCCATTAAAGGTAGGGCTGGATCTGTCAATGTACACAATCTGAGCTCCGTTGGTTTATTGAGTAGCATCCTTCATGCTTCCTTTAGCTCTTCTCTCCACCCTGCCCCAACCAATTATTAAACCTCTTTCACATGATACTATTTTCCAGAAGTGCCACCCTCTTGCCCTTGGCAGACTGGGGTATAGTGGTCTGAAGTTATTGCTCGAGACAGCTTTCTGTCCCTCCACGGGGGGTGGGGGTGGGTGTGTGTGCAGAAGAAACCCCAGAAGCAATTGTTTCTCTGATGCTCTCAGGGCTTTTTGATACGTTTGTTTGTTTGTTTGTTTGTTTGTTTGTTTGTTTGTTTTGTGGGGGGAGCACTGGGAACAGTGGAGGATGGTTTTTAGTGCTGTTGGGTTGGCTCCAACTCATAGTGACAACAGAACGAAACACTGCCCGGTCTTGGGCCATCCTCACAACTGCTCTCTGTTTGAGCCCGCTGCAGCCACCGTGTCAACCCATCTCTCTCTGTGTTTCCTGCTGCTCCTCTACTCTGATTAACCCAGGTGTGAAAATATTGGGGTAATCCCTCTACTCTTCTTCACCAAGCACCACGTGAATCAAGAGATCAGCGTGTATCTCTCCAGGAAAAAAGAATGGGGGAAAAAAACCATGAGACGGAAAGAGGGGCAAATAGAGGAGTCTGGACACTGGTGAGAATAACCTGTGCCTACACAAAGGACGCACTGGTTATGTAGTTTGGGCCGTGCACACGAGCCTCTCCCGCACATCACAGGCATC
>NW_022103908.1:1987400-1989351 GCF_000313985.2 Echinops telfairi | reverse complement strand
CGATGCTATACACACCATCCATCATTCATTACCATTTTACTAATGAGGGGGAACGATCAGGCATGAAAAACAGACTTAACATACTTCCTCCCATCTTAGACCGACATCACCAATCCATCAGGGGCACTCTTTGTGTCTAACTACTAGCAATTGATTCAAGTAGCTTAAACAAAAATAGATCGAAATGTAGCTGTCATCCTTCATGAATCCAGAAGAACATTAAACAAAAGACTCGACTTAAAGTTGGAGGGGGAGTTGGGCTTTGAGAAATTAGCTCAACCTTATGCACGGGGGATGTGCTAGAGCATGCTGCTGTGAGTCTTAGCTGCCATCATGCCAGCGCTTGTTCAGCACAGAATAGAGCATGGCCCATCCCTGCATCCTCTTCCCCGTCACTGGTGTGTGCATCCTCTGCGCAGCCACTGTGTGTTCTTTCTGAGTGACGTCTAACCGAGGGGACTCACCTTCTTGTACATCAAGCCAATGCCAACTCAGAGTCACCCTACAGGACAGGGTACAACTGCAACTCCTTATGGGAGAGAAAGCCCTGTCTTTCCGGTGGTTTCTCACTGCTGATCTTGGGGTTAGCGGCCCAACGCACACCCACTGGGCCGCCAGGGCTCCGGGATAACAGTGGACAATGATTCTGGAGTTATCCACAGGATTCCTACCGGCGGTTTTTCAAAATGACATCACCAGATCTTGTCTTTGTCTGGAAGGTTGGCTACAACCTGTCCATCCTGGTTGGCCCTGCTGATATTGGAAACAGAGCTGGCACAGCTTCTAGGATCCTAGTTGCATGCAAACGACCGTAGCCCCACCCACTGACAGCGGAGGGGTCAGTTCTACTCTTTGTGGGAGCAGAAAGCCTCACCTTCCTCCCGAGGATTCGAACTGCTGACTTTGTGGCTAGCAGCCCAACACATAACCCACGCCACCACCAGGGCTCCTACAGGAAGGTCTAGAATCGACAGTTACCACTTACAAGTCCATCGTGAATGAGAAAGTGCCCTCTTGGAAAATCAGTAGCCTCGGGCCATATTCTTTCCTTTGAGTCAAATAGCGAGGCATTTAAAGAAAATGATAACATTTAGGAAAACAGTAAAGGGAACCTCCGCGCCTCTTAAGTTTTGTCAGATTTTGAAATCTATCTTCAGTCAATTCTATTTTGCTCTGGATCAAGTATGATCCAGACAAAAAAAAATTGTTGTGTACCTGTCTGTACTTTTCCTGGTCGCCGTAGTCAATCTTCCCTACTGTTTACTGGACGGGAACAGGGCCAGGGCTAGCCTTTACCACTTGGTGGTAAGGCGACAGAGGGTCCCTGCCGGCACCTGGCATTATAACGTCTGTCATTCACAGTGCCGACTTTCCAGGCCACGGGGTGTCTCAACAGCTGCGATGCTTGTGGCTTCTCTGAAGTCCCCTTCTTCACAAGACCCCCCAAGACCACCTACTATCGTCGGTGATTATCATCGGCCCTGCAACGCTATGGATGATGACGTGATTAAACTGTGTCCTTCTGAGTTATGTATTGCAAATCCTAACCCTCTCACCTGTGGAGTCCTGATGGCATCGTGAGTTGCCAGTTTTGCTAACTGCAAGATGAGCGGTTCAAAGTCACCAACTGCTCTGCAGGAAAAACATGAGGCTTTCGTTCCCATAAAGATCTACAAGCCTCCGAGGGCCGTCCTACTCTGTCCTTGTGGAGTCCTATGAGTTGGAATTGACATGACAGCTGTCAGACATCGTGGATGTAATCCCAGTTGGGAAGGAGATTTTGTTGTGGGGCAGAGAAGCTCGACCAGGGTAGGGTGTGAGTTATACCTAACTGCCTTTGAAATAGAAAACGAGCAGATTAGGCACCGAAGGGAGTCCTGGTGGCACAGTGGGTTACACCTGGGGTCACTACCTGAAAGGTCTGCAATTCAAACCCACCAACCACTCAGAG
>NW_022103908.1:1984731-1986762 GCF_000313985.2 Echinops telfairi | reverse complement strand
CTACACATGTGAACCACAAAACCCACCTGGGTAGCCCCTTCCTATACTGTCAAGGTGACTGAGTGCCAGGGGATGTACAGCCACAAAGCACTCCCTGGGCCACCCCAGCAGAGCTGCACACTCGGGGAGTCAGGGGAGGGACACTTCCACACTCACCCAGAAAAGAAAGAGCTGAATTTCTCCAACGTGCAGGACGATGGCAAGACCCACAGTGATGTCAAATGTTTCAAACCACATAGCCCAAAGCCAAGGGGAGTGCAGCTAGATGCTAGAGAGCAGACACGCCTTGGTGCAGAGCCGCAAGGAGAAGGGATGAGCTGAGCCTGTGGGCTTTCTGAGCCCTCGGGTTAAATCATCAGGCAATCTCAACCCGCCTCCCAAAGTTCCTTAGAGGGCTCCCAGAGGCACTGGAGTGAACTGTGATCCTTTGTGGAATCTGATGAGACCTGCCACCTCCTTTAAATGAGGGTGTCCCTCCTCTGCTCACTTCACCTCGCCAAGCCGAGACGTGCTGTCGTATGCTTGGTAGTCCCCATCTGCTAGCTCCACACATAGAAAGGCCCGTGCCAGACACGGGCTGTGCCGACCTTCAGGAGGTAGCCTCTGAGTGGTGCAAGCCATTCATCAAAGGGCTGAGGCTGCAAGTCCATCTTGAGGTGCTGCAGGAGAAAGGCCTGGTGATCTTGGCATTGGGGTTCCTCACTCGGCTGCTGACTGCAAAGCCAGCAGTTCAGAACCACCAGCCACTCCTCTGGAGAAAGGTGAGGCTCTCAATTCCCATAAAGAGTTACTGTCTCAAAACCCCACAGGGGCAGTTCTACCCTGTGCTGTAAGATCACCAGGAGTTAGCATCGACTTGGCAGTGAGTTTGGTTTGGTTCGGCAACCCCTAATTTCTACTCGGGCACAAATGGGGTCACTTGGAGTTGGAGTGGCTGGCTAGTTTAGGGGTTTGGTCTTCAAGAGACCACATGACTTAAACCTGAAGCAACTTCAGGGTCCACCCACTTTTCCACCCAGGATGCTTTCGGGAAGCACGACGAAGCTTAGCATCATCAAGAGATAGGGTCATAAGTTTCACGCTTATGACCCAAGCACCACTCACTGCCATCACAGCTACGTCGGCTCACCGTGAGCCACCCTACAGGACAAACGGGAACAGCCTGTTGGTGTTTCCGAGGCTGTCCATCTGTGCAGAGGCTCAACACCTCATCTTTCTCCCTTCAAACTGCTGGCCTTTTAATTAGCAGTCCTGTGTGTAGCCCATGGCGCCACCAGGGCTCCTCTGACCTAAACTCGCACTGAGCTCACCTGGCTGAACTGGTGTAAGCTGCACCTGGGCTGAGGCTCGCTTTCCACTGCCTGCCCTCACAGGCTACTGCATCCCTGCTTGCTTGGGGATTCTCGGGCTTAACAGCTCTCTAAATGCTGGCCTTTGTTGGATAATCGATTTAAAGCATTGTGTTTAAGTATCACCCTCCCTTTCTCATTGATCGCTGCCAAGCAGCACAGTAGCTCTGGGGGTACCTGTGCTGAGACAGGTGATTAATTGGCTCACTGGTCACCCTATATTAACATCAAAGCCCCCTTGCTTTTTACATGGGTACTGGTGGGGGCAGGGGAGGGAGGACAGGCTGTAGGGGTGACTTCAAGAAAAAGCATTATACACAGAGGAGGAAGACCAAGAGTAAAAAAACCACTGGCTTTTCATTAGAAAAAGATTAATTATGCCGGGTGTCCTATTTCACACCACTACAGGTTCGTAGGGCTGCAGTGGGTGTGTATGTTGCTGTGATGCTGGAAGCTACGACACGGGCATTTCAAATAGCAGCAAGTTCCCTAGGGCAGGCAGGTTTCAGCGGAGCTTCCAGACTAAGAGGCACTAGGAAGAAAGGCGTGGCGGTCTACATCCCAAAATCAGCCCATGAATATCTTATGGATCACAACATACTATTGGCTCATCAGACTTCAACAGGCCCTAAGGACTCTGGGGATCTGGCAGTGTTTCATCCCTGGGGCATGGGATCATGTG
>NW_022103908.1:1979025-1984282 GCF_000313985.2 Echinops telfairi | reverse complement strand
GAATGTAGAAGATCACAGGCCAGTGGGTAGAAAGTCTTTGGATCCAGTGTCACTGGAAACATCTCAGTGCTCGCAGGGGTCTCTGCATGACTTTTCCAGCACCCACGGCTGCATCAGGGTGGGTCCATGTGTCTTGCCAGCTGCTATGTCTCCCAGGGTGTGAGCAGACAGTCTCCCGCCTTCAAGGTGGAAATACTGGAATTCCCAGAATCCTTAGGGGAAGGCTAGGCCCACACAGAAGCCTCATTGGCTACGAACCTGATTGACAGGCTAGACTCCACCCCTACACGCTTAATCCTTAAATTGGCAATTATATAACCACCACAAGCTTGTACAGTGACAGTGTTCTTGCTGTGTTTATTGTGGTCAAGTGCTGCCGAGTCTGCTCTAACGCACAGCGACCCTGTGTGCAACAGAACGGGACACTGCCCACTCCTGCACCGTCCTCAGCTTTGTTCTTAGGTTTGAGCCCACTGTTGCAGCCACTATATCCATCACCTTGTCGAGGGTCTTCCCCTTTTCCTCTGCCCCTCGAATTTACCAGCCATGATGTCCTTCTCCCGGGACTGGTCTCTCCTGGAAACATACCCGGTGTACGTAAGGAGAAGTCTCACCAGCCGTGCCTCTAAGGAGCATTCTGGCTGTCCACCTTCCAGGGCAGATCTATTTATATACATGCTACACGTTGAATATATTTAAATGCAATTCCGATGGGGGAATATGCCAGAGTGTTTTGCATTCTAGTGATATCTTCGAAGCCTCAAGACCGTGGATGGTGATTGTGGGTCCCTACTTCCCAATCCTCTGGAACAGCCCCTGAGCTGCATCCTTCCGAGCTGCACATTTTGGCTCTCGGCAGACAAAGCCCTTGAACAGTTTCCACAAGGACCTCGGCCCCAGGCCATGTTCCTGACAGCCTCTGGGAAATGCAGGGAAAACTTTCTAGCCTGGCAAAGTGGCTCTGCCCCTGAAATGATGTCATTCATCTCCAGGCCTTCTGGCCTCCCGCCATGCTGCCTTCAACAGCCAGAGGCACGTGACTGGCCCTGCTCCTCACAGGAGCCTCAGGCTAACACGTTCAGCTGCTAACCAAGAGCTTGGTGGTTTGAGTCCACCCAGAAGCAGCTCAGAAGAAAGGTCTGGCAATCTGCTCCTGAAAATCTGCTGTTGGGAGCCCTAAGGGCCACCGTTTTACTCGGACATTTAAGAGGCCTGAGTCAATGGCATGGAGGCCACATCTGACCTCTCTGGCTACAGAAGGGAGAAGGAGCATGCAACTCCACGCCAACCCAAGGCCAAATGCCACTACCAGATGGAGGGCAGACATGCCACCACCCTCCATCCGTCTTTACTTCAATCCTGACACCAAGCCTTCCTCCCACAGCGCAGGGCTCCTCTGCAGGGGTCAATGGCCACAGAGAGCTCACGGGTAGCACTCAAAATGGCAGGGGTTTATTGGGAACGTTATCAAAGCCCTGGTAGTGTAGTCGTTACACCTTGGGCTGTGATCCACAAGGCCCGAAGTTCAAAGCCCCCAGCCACACTGAGGGTAAAAGATGATGCTCTCTGTTCCCATAAAGAATGACAGTCTCAGAAACTCGCAGGGCAGTCTTACCCTGTCCTGCGCAGTAGAGTATTAGGAAAGTTAACAGGTTCCTGGTGATCAGGATCAATAAACAGTATGGACACAGTCACTGTTCACAGCAGCACCTCTTCTTAGCCAGCCAGTCCCTCTGTGGTCTTCAGCCGCTCAACCACGTGGTCCCTTGTCCTCAGCCTTGTTCCTGGGTGCTGGAAGCCAGCCATTGCTCGGCCTCAGCCTCCTGGTCTCGGCACTGCAGGTTCTCTGCTCTGGTGCCCCCGGTCTCAGCGTGGCATGGTCTCCATTACCACCACCACCACCACCACCACTGCAGGCATGGAGGGAACTTGACCTCACTCCACTGGTGGTTCCTCTTCCTCAATGCTCTCAGGAATGTTCTCTCCCCTCCTCTACGCAGTGGATTGGCAACCCACACTGACCAACTCCCTGGAGTCGTGCCTCACACACCCCTATTTGCATGGTCGCACCCAATGACTTGGTGATAGTTCCAGAGCCCACAGGAAGAGATTTCCCTTCCCTGGCTGCAGGCCCGTAAAGCAAAATCACATGAAGGCCACTGGTAAGTACCCTGGAGGCATTGAGTCTGAACAGCCCACAGCTTGATGTTGTTGGCTGCCTGGATAATCAGTCCCTCTGGGAATACATTTGCCAGGCAGGGGATGATCATAATTGATCTCCTTCTGTTTCTCCTTTTCAGATAAAAGATAATGCATGCGTTTGCAGATATCCCCAAACCCCTGGGGTGCCGAAGGCCCTTAACACAAGCAATTGATAAGGAGAGCAACCTACAATGGTGCCTGGGATGTTAATTCCCCAGCTGATGAATGCACAACAGGGGGAGAAAGGAGACTCCTCTGAGGCACTGACACACGGGACGACCTTGGCCAAGGCGCCTGACCTCCAGAAGGCCCAATTAACCGCACAGTAACATTGCATAAAACAAAAACCTTGATGAAAATTAGATCTTGAAATCTCATGGACTCAGATGAGCTGGCTAGGGTAATTTACAAGCCCAAAGACAATGGTCAAGACCCACAGCAAACATCCGAAGTGAAAGAGCCGGGGAGTGGGAAAGGGCAGGAGGGAAGTGCATCATTTCAACAATCCCACACACCATCGAAGGCTTGGCTTCGGCTTCTTCAATCAGTCTGCGTAACATTCCAGTAATTGAAAACCCCCGACACACACGGGGATGACTAAAACCATATTAGACGTAGATGGGGCGCTGTCGTTTTAAGGGAAGAAGGTGGTTTTAAAAAAACCCAAAACATTCTGATCTCCCTGCAGGCTCCCAAAATAATATCTTTTCCTCGAGGTTGCTTTAAAGGAATCCCACCATGGTGTGAAAAGAGCCAAACACTGTAGACAGTAGGGGGGTAATGAGAACTTTTACACTTCCAAATTGTATCATTAGTTCCCGAGTTCCCAAGAATATGTAAAATGCAATCTGCTGATTGGAAAGGAACAAAAAGACAATGAAGTATAAAGAGGACACTCCTGAAGCTAGTGAACGGGCGGGGGGGGCCTCAGTTCACCCTCCAAACCTTCAAGATGTTCCAAAGGATCACAGGAAGATGACTTCTTTTTGCCTCCATTGTGCAGGTAGCTTAAGGGTCCGTAAGGAGCCCCGGTGGCGAGCGCAGAGGTGACCACTTGGACTTCAAACTGCAAGGTCAGCGGTATGAAACCACCAGCTGCCCTGAGAGACAAACCTGGGGCTTCCCACCCCCCAGCGAGAGTGACTCTCTCGGAAGCTCACAGGGGCAGGTCTACGCGGTCCTCCAGGGTCACCAGGAGTCGACTCAATGGCAGTGGGGACTGGACTGGACTGTAAAGAGTCCGTGGCTGAAAGCTCACTCTTTGTGCGGTCCCCACCTCTCCGTGGAGGCACCAATCCCGTGTCCACAAGCTTGCCAAGGGACAGAAGGGCGCATGCTGCTAGGGCAGATGACAGTCAAGTGTCATTGCTCCATTAGCACACTGTTTATGTTTCCTGGTCCTTAAGCAGATCAAAGGGGACCTAGGCTTAACATGACTCTGAGAAGCCACGGCCCACAGTCCAGCAGGCCTGCAGAGCAGCTGACCAGCCAGCCCGGGAGGCCTTTCCCGGCTGTTCTCCGCTGAGAACAGCCACTGGTTTTTTGGTTTTGCAAGTTTCAGTTCAGTCAATCTTACTCATGGCCACCAGTTCTATTCTAAGAGCTACCCTAATGGTATAGTGGTTATGCATTGGGCTGCTAAGCTCAAAGTCAGCAGTTTGAAACCACCAGCCTCTCCATGGGAGAAAGATGAGGCTTTCTAGTTCCATAAAGAGTTAGTCTCAGAAACCCACAAGGGTAGTTCTACTCAGTCCTTTGGCGTCACTATATACCGGCATTGGCGTGATGGCAGTGAGTTTGGTTTGATTATCACAAAACACTAAAAATTTTATATATCAGCTTTCATTAATTTCAAATCTCCTTTCCCTAACTCATGTCTTTCCATGAGCTGGTTCAACTGGAGTTCCCTCTGCAGGGTCACAGTTTAACCTACCTGGCAAAAGATTTTCCCAATCAATGCAAATCGTTGTAAACCCAGACTTTCAGCTATAAAGGGTCAAATGACAGAGAAATAACACTCAAAGCTTTGTAATGATATTTTTGACTCATATATCATGATGAGGTTCATTCAAATTCCCTTCAAACCCATAATAGCACAAAGCAATCCATTCATCAATACCACTGACTTAAAAATGATCAAATCTTAGAAGATCAAAAAACATTCCATCAAAATGGAAATATTGTCATGAAAGTAAGATTTGCTACCATGTCTCCTCAAAAATACGGTTTAGGGAGGAGATCAGGATGGCAACTTAGATTAGCAAAGCCCAACAACAGACCCCAAATGATGTAAAACGGGTACTGGTGACCCCAGGGAACCCTGAGCATCAAACCGAAGGTTGAAGATTTAGACCCAGCTAGGCGTGAAAGGGGCGAGAAAGCAAACAGCAGGCGCTGAGCTGGATGGACCCTTGACACCCTGCTAACTTGCCTGTCACAGCGTGGCCATCTCGGGATGAAGTGGGCAGCATTCCCCAAAAAAGGAGTATAGGAAGGCAACTACACAGACACATGATTTCATGGAAACAAATCTGCAATAGAAGAGGTCAAAGAGGACATATGGTAGGGCTAACATGGCATGTACAAGAAGACTACATGAGAGTCCCGTCTCCATGAAGCCCCACCCCCACCTCCACATTTAAACAAACTAAGCCCGTTGTCTGGGGGCAGCCAGCCAGGAAAGCCCCTCACATTCAAGTCTGGTAACGAATAAGAGTGACCCGCATGCTCACACTTACTGCCGGGAAACCCACAGGGGTAGTTCTATTCTGTCCTTTGGTGTCACACCTGCAGGAGGAGCACACCTGCAGCCTGGGAACAGGCAAGAGCACCCTTCTCCACCTGGTCACCAGCAGGAGTGCCTCTGTGTGCATCACCTCGTGCTGGTGGGAAAAGACCTACAGCTTTGCAACCAGTGGGATCTCCCCTTCACCCAGTTCCTAGTGACCAAAAGAAGCCTCCCCGCACCCCCCCCCCAACCACAGGATTCCGCCTCACCTGCTGCACAACGGCCAGCAAGATCACCCCATGCCCACAGCCTGGAGATCTTTGGGAA
>NW_022103908.1:1973956-1977852 GCF_000313985.2 Echinops telfairi | reverse complement strand
AACAACAACAACAACAACAACAACAAAATATGGGGTGGGGGAGAGGATGAAATGGCCCACACAAGTGAGCAAAGTCAAGGGACAGAAAACCTTTCTGAGGAAGATATGGCAAAAGAACTATCTAACTAGGAATTCAAACACTTATACACAGGATCTTTAAAGACCTTGAAGGAACCACAGACATGATCCTAGAAGACTTTGAGGAAACAATACAAAATGACAATGTAAACTGGAAACCATACTGAGCCAACAGCTAGAAATCCAGAAAATCAAGAATAAAATGTCAGAAAGAGATAATACAACGGATGGATATCAAAGTAGAATGGAAACCATAGAAGAGTCGTCAAGATAGAGAACAAATCCCTTGATACCAATCTGTTTGGGAGACATTCAGAAAATGGAAGGAGGAGAAATGAAGAAAGTAAACCACAAAGTAGTAACAAAGAAGTAGGGTAAAACTTAAATACACGGAGACTGAATATTAAAACATTACTTAAAAGCAATTGGGTAAAAGTAAAAGTTAAAAACATTCTTTTAACCACATAAGAATGAAAATACAGCATCCCATTGGGGAGCAGTCAATGCAGCGCTCAGAGGACACGGTATAGCAATAAACAGACTCCTCAACAAACAAAGGGCCCAAATCAATACCTTATCACTTACAACACAAACAAACAGAAAGGCAACAGCAAAGGAACTCCACAAAAACCAACCCCACAGCCACTGTGCCATTTGCAATTCATGGCAACCTTACGTAGAATTTCTGAGGCTTTAAATCTTTATAGGGGCAGCTAGCCACATCTTTCTCTCTCAGAGCAGCTGGTGTTTTTGAAGCACCAACCGTGCAGTTAGTAGTCCAATGCTTACTGGTCAAAGCCACTGGGGTTCTCTTAAAGAAGTCTATACTCACCATAAAGCATAATAAAGATCAGACAGAAATAAATGAGACAGAAAACAGAAGAACACAAGACAGAAGTTGGTTCTTTGAGAGGATCGATAACCTGTACAAACTGCGGGCCAAATTGATGGGGGGAAATGAGAAGAGGCAAATAACCCAAATCAGACGTGAGATGTGTGATACTACAAGAGAACCATGGGAGCTAAAAAAGATCACAACGCTGTCTCAGACTTGTGAACCCCAGTCCATGCACTGATGCCTGGAATCGCTGGAGGGACAAGCTCATGAGAAGAGTCTGTGCTACAAAGGATGCGTAGCTTGCAGGGATCTCAGACTGCAGCGCATCTCTGCGTTCCTGAGGACTCTGCCCGCTCCCTCCAGGAGCACAGGCCCAGCATGTGAGTCAACACCTCTCCTCCTGCACAAGGCCGTAGGAGACTCAGTGACCTCCAGTTGGAGCAGAGGGCAGTACAGAGCTAAAGGGGATGGGATTCAGAACCAGAGCCAACTTCAAAACCGGAGCAAACGGTGGGCAGAAGAGGATGGAAGAAGCACTCATCCTCAAGTGCAGCAAGTCAAGTCAACCAACCATCATAGCAACCCTGGGAATATAACAGCTGGTGGTGGCCCGACCAGCCCCCAACAAGGCCAGGCAACTACTTCAAGGTGAAGGTGTATCCTAGGATGAGAGTGCTGCTAGGGGACACTGCAGGACAATGTTATTGGGAACGTCTAATTAGCACCACGGAAGTCTTATGGCAATTCACAAAGCACCAATCCCCCACAAAGAACCAATGGAACATGAAGAGCCTCCCCCACCCCCTTCCCTCAAGAGATGATGACAATAACAATGGCGGCTTTAAAACCCTCAGATTCAAGAGCAGGAAAGAGCAGCTCAACTCCTGTTCTCACAGCAGGGGTCAGAGATAGCACTGGAGCTTTGCAAACTTGCAAGGCCAAAAATCCAGTCTCACTCACAATGATCAACTTGATTCCGAACTTGGGAACCAGCTACCAAAAATGGTGCCCTGCCGCGGCCAGAGGACAGCGATCTTTGGGTTCATTTTGGCAACACTGGATGTTCTCAGGGATTTCCGAAAATCCCGCTGGGGGAACACCCATGGACTCTAGGACCCTGGTCACAAGGCGGCTTTATGGGGGTCCGCCCGGCACTGGTCTTTTCCAAGGCCACAGTGGTGGTACCGTGCAGCCAGTTTGAGACACACACTGCACTGGGAAAGGCTCCCAGCTGAGCCAAGCACAGCCCCAGATGTAGGGAGAAGGCCCCTGGAGATGCCAGGAAGCACCTGAAAATACAGGCCAGCAATCAGACCCTACTGCATCCTCAAACTAGGTCTGGGCAGACACGGGCCCACATTTCCTTTTAAAGCCTCACCTTCCCAAGTCTGAGGCAGCCTACGGCCTCTTGCCAGATCATTTAGACAAATCAGACAAAAAGACAAAGGCCCTTGCTCAAATCTTTAATCAATACTCTTTCCAAGCTCTAAAGAAAGACATCCTATTTTTAAACTACCCCGCTATCCAGAGATGCATGCTACAACACCTATCGGATCCCTCTATCCTAAATCAAATCTCAGAAAGCAGACCTTCAGAGCTACCCCAAATATGAAATCTTACATACAGTCAAGTTCGACTGTTAAGCTGCCATTGACTGTACATGCATTTCATGTGAAGGAAAGGACATCAGATTTTGAAATACAAATCAGACCTCTTCTATTCTGCATGAAGAACCCTGGCTGGCTTGTCAGCTTCAATAGCCTTTAGTCAGTGTCAGTCCCAGAGTTTTACAGAGGGCGGGGGGGGCAGAAGGCTAATACAAGATGGGGGTCTTTGAAACATTTCATGACAATATTCCTGTATTTTCATTCCATTTTCCCACAAACGTTTGGAAGCCCTAAACGTACAGAGAGACGGCACACATAAGCAGGGTCAACTTCAGCCATCAGTGTTGTTAGGTGCTGCCAAGACATAGCAACTCTATGTACGAGGCGGTATGCCCCTCCACCCCCCCAAAAAAAAACACCACACATTTTTTCCAAAGCTATGCAGTTAATTTTTTTTTTTTACAAAACAACCTGATCATTTTCAAAGTCCTCTCCATTACACTTAATACATTCATCAAATCTGCAATTCCATTCTTGGAAACATTTTTCAAACTCATCTGTTTGGATAGTTATGACAGCACCTCCCTCATTTTTTTTTTCTTTTCACCTCTTCTACATCATCAGATCACTGTCATTTCATGTCCCTCTTCATTCTCGGAAATAAAAAGAAGTTGCATGGAGGGAGGTCAGGTGAGTAAGGTGAATGGGACAAGAGAGGCACGATGTCTTTTGCCCAAAACTGGCACACTGAGATAGATGGCTGCATGAGCAGATGCACTGTCATGGTGGCAAAACCAGTCCCCCATCTGCCACAAACCAGGCCTTTTTTGTCACACACTGTTATGTAATCTTTTCAGAACCTCTAAATAGAAAACTCAATAAAGAGTCTGACCTGGTGGAACGAACAGCAAATGCACTGTGTCCCTCACATCACATCTGGATTTTGGGGGTATCCCCGCATATAACAGAATGAAACACTGCCCATCCCAACAACTATTCTTGTGCTTGACCCCTTGGCTGGAGCCATGTGTCAATCCATCTCATTAAGGGCCTTCTTCTCTTTTGCTCCTCCTCTACTTTACCAAGTATGATGTCTTTCCCCGTCCTCCGGTCTCTTCCGTTAACGTGTCCGAAGTCTGTAAGATGAAGTCTACCATCCTTGTCTCTAAGGAGCACTCTAGCTGTACTTCTTCCAAGAGAGATCTGTTTGTTCTTCGGGAAGTCCGTAGGACTTTCAAGATTTTTGCCAACACCACAGTTCAAAAGCAGTGATTCTTTAGTCTTCCTTATTCAGTGTCCATCTTTCAGATGCATATGAGGCAACTGGAAAAGCCATAGCTTGGTTCAGGTGCACCCAAGTCCTCAAAGTAACA
>NW_022103908.1:1958226-1973655 GCF_000313985.2 Echinops telfairi | reverse complement strand
TATATAAATATTAGATCTTCTCTGAGTAGCCAAGCCATCGTGGGAAGATTAAGGTGGAGTGCAATGAAGGGGAGTTTCCTGGGGGTGTGGCCTACTCCTATGTAAGTGGACACTGTGGAGAACTTCCTCCCTTCTTGCTGGTCTGGATTCTGCATCTGTTTTATCTTTCTCTTGATGATAGGTAGGTAGATAGATTAGATAAATAGATAGATAGATAGATAGATAGATAGATAGATAGATAGATAGATAGATAGATAGATAGATGAATAGATAGGCACACAGTTGTGAAAACAGGTAAATTCAGTTCAAGCCCATGTGTCAGAAGTTAAGCTTGCAACTTTTCCTGACTCTCATAGCTTCCAGGGTTGATGAACCAGGAACCAGGAAGTTGAAGCAGGCAGACAACAGCTACTGGACGCAGAAGCAGATGAACCCAAGATCCTCAGGTCAGATGTTAGTTCTGATTACTCTCACAGGGTCAGCAGGCAATATGGCGGGCCATTGGCTCAAGTCACAGCAGGATCCACACCAGCAAAAAAGTGAGGAAGTTCTCCACCATGTCCACATATATGGGCATAAGACACAGCCCGAGGAAACTCCCTTCAATTGCACTCTTCTCTAATCTTCCCACAGTTGCCTGGCTGCTCACAGCAGATCACATCATGGAGTTGACCACACTAGGTTAGCTTACACCATTGGGGGAGGCCTAAAATGCCAAGTGACTGAGAATGCTGACCCAGTCAAACTGACACAAAACCTAACTACTGTATCATATCCATGGTCAGCTGTGATTGGGCCACTGTCTGTTGGACCTTATCCATGGGGTTTCCCTAGGCTGATGTTTGACAGGCCTATCTTCCTCATCCATCATCATCTGGAACCTTCACTGAAACATGTTCAGCCTCACAATATCTCACCAGCCTCCACTGAGAGCCCAGTGGTGGCTGTACTTGAGGTACATTGCCAGGTATTCAAACCAGGAACTCCCACTAGGAGGGAGAGCATTTTAGCACGGACCCATCAACCCCTCTCCATCCAAATGCAGTCTTCTCCAAGGCCACACACAATGTGTGATTGCGTTGTCTTGTTTTGTTTTAGGTTCCATATGGCCAATTCCAGCCCGCAAAGGCCCTATGAAACACCGCCTGGTCCTGCGCCATCCTCCCAATTGTTCCCGTGCTTGAGCCCATTGTTGAGGACATGGTCAGGCCACCTCCTTCAGGGCCTTCCTCTCCTTTGCTGTCCATCTACTTCATTTGAAACACAATATATGCTCTCTCCCAACCTAACACGTCCTACGTCTTCGTGACCCTGAGAGACAACCGACCAGGTCTGCTCACAGCATCCGTACACAGCTGCTCCTCTCTTCACAGCCACAGCGAGCCTGCGCCCTTCTTTTCGGCTTCTCCTTGGGATCCACTCAATGCCTGCCTCGCGTTGATTTCGGGGCTAAGCAATTCTCATGGACGAAATGGAAATATGAGCTGAATGACAGTGCAGTTGGAGGGCTTCGTGGCTTATTAATCAACTGTACTTAAGAATAGATTGTTTGTCATTCTACTTAAGATGTGTTGATTAATGGGAAGCATCTTTGAGAGGGCAACTCGCCTGCATTTGTGGTCCTACTTGCACGGAGACACAGAGGGCATGTTTATCACAAAGGAAGAGAGGAAGGGCAAACAGCATGAAAAAACAAAACAAAAAAACAATGTCAAGCAATCACTTGACATTAACATAACTGAAATATAAGTACAAAGAACTGAAAGCAGCAGCATTAGAATTTAATACCAGGGGGATATACCTTCAGAAGTTTGCAGACAGTGTCCAGCCGCCCAGGCGCTTACCCGTTGTCGGCCTTGGCTAATCTACAAACTACTTAGAGCCTTTAGTTCTTCCTCTATTAAAATCTTACTCTTTAGAATTAATACAATGTAAAGAGTCTACCTTGCTCAAAGTATGAAGTATGTTGGTAACTGTTATTGTTATTCCTATTACAAGGATTTTAGATTTCCAAAAATCCAACACGAGCCGACAACGTGATAGGACCACTACAATGTGGACAGCTATGGAGAGCCACTGCACTCAACTCAGAACTCACTGCCATCGAGTCGGTGCTGACTCACAGCGACCCGATAGGGCAGGATAGAACTGCCCCTGTGGGTTTCCCAGACTACAGCTGTTTACAGGAGTAGAAAGCCCATCTTCCTCCCAAGAAGCAACTGGTGACTTTGAACATTGGACCTTGTGGATCGCATCCCAATGATTATAGATAGATAGCTATTTGCATGAAAAAACTGTAGAAGTCTGAGAATGGAATATTAGGTTCAAATTTAAATCTCCTACCTCGTGGGGATGTTTTGGTGCGGAGGGATTTTTACAATGGCTGTTCTTCTTTCTAGGAAGCTCCGCCAATACCAGGCTCATTTGCTCTATTAGAATAAATGCAACAAGAGGAACAGAGAAAGCTGGATGGAGTAGCATGCTGAGCAAGTGCACACAAGCTCTGGGTAAACTTCAAGAAGAGAGTTAACACTGTCATCATGCTGAAAAGACAGGATCATTTGAACAGTCACAAAATAAATGATAGCAGGAGATGTCACCCATACAATCAAAAGACAAACCCGAGCACCTACTACAGGATAGTCGAAATATAAATAGATCATACTTTAAAGATGTAAAGGAAGCGCCAATGGTATGAAATACGAGATGGAAATGTTCGTAAAGGGAAGGAAGAAACAGTCTAATGGGCATAAGACAGCGCAGAGAACTTAGGGGGTTATACCATTATTCGAACAGGGAGTTGTTATACTGCATGTTAAATGATTACTCCTAACCTGGAACAAGGAGTCCTGGTGCCTAATGGGTTACACTTTGGGCCTCTAACTACCAGGTCAGCAGTTTGAAACCACCAGTCACTCTGATGCAGAAAGAAGAGTTAGTCTCAGAAACCACGGGGGCATTTCTGGCCTGTCCTACGAGGTCACTAAGAACCAGAATCTGCCTTGATGGCAGTGCATGTGTTTGGGGGGATTTGGTGTACACACAGTTCACTAGAGTCCCTAAGTCAGCGGTGCTCAACCTGTGGGTAGCAACCCCTTTGGGGGTCAAACAACCCTTTCACAGGGGTCGTCTGATTCATAACAGTAGCAAAATGACAGTTACGAAGTAGCAACAAAAATAATTTTATGGTTGGGGGGGGAGGGTCTCCACAACAGGAGGAATTGTATTAAAGGGTCGCAGCATTAGGGAGGTTGAGAACTACTGCCCTAAGTGGTGCTAACGTTCAAATCCACCCAGAGACACCTGAGCAGAAAGGCCTGGCAATCTACGCTCGATGAACCAGACATCAAGCACAGATCTGTTCTGGCACACAGGGTCACCAAGGCTTGGAATCTGCTTGGCAGCAACTACAAAACAGTATCTCCTACCACCACCCAAAATGCTGCAATTCACAGACAGGGCTTGGGAGAAGTGTTGGGGACACATAGTTCTAGGAGGTTCCTAAAAGCTACATTCATCACATCTGATAGCACAGAATGCGTAGGGACTGAAGGCATTTGAAGGTCGTGTTCCTGTGTTGGCTAAAAGCAAAACCCAACTCACTACCAGGGAGTTGATTCTGGCTCAAAGCAACCCTATAGCACAGGCTAGGACTGCCTCTGTGGGTTTCTGAGACTGCCACTCTATATGGGAGTAGACAGCCCAGCTCAAAGGCTCACTAAGATTACAGAAAGGGGCTGGCATCCTTGGTTCCAGGGAACATTTGGCAGGTACTCGTTTTGACCTATAGAAGGTACGCTGTACAAAAAGAGAAAAGTGTATCTGTGTTTTGTGAAAGCCCCTGACTTCTTTTAGCTCCAAGGACTTGGAAGGAGTGGCATAAACACCAGCAGCCAGCCCCGCACTGGTCCCCACTCACCGATAGAGTGACGGTCTTAGAAACTCACAGGGACAGTCCTACCCTGTATCACAGGGTCGCTAGGAGTCTGAGCAAACTCAACGGCTGTGAGGTTAGACGTTTTACTTTGTGACTGGGTTCGTGGGGCAGGAACAAAGACATCTCCTATCAAAGAGACGGATCTTGGCACAAGCAGGTATTTAAACAACTAACCCCTTCTGCGGCCGATGTCCCAAAGTCATGGGAAAGGCCTGTGCCGAGAGCCCATAACTGGAGGGCCTGCCCAAGAGTGAGGCCCAGGGAACAAGAGGGACATAACTCAGCAGAGATGTTTCTGGAATAATTTTAGCATCCGCTAAGGGCAGCATCTGTGCCCTGCTACAGATGAAAGAAGGTCCAGAAACCAGCCCGGCGGGCAGAGATGAGAGAGAACGAGGCTGGCAGAAAAGAGGCAGGCCGCCTCGGGTTCAAACGCTCCGACCGTGTGAGTCCGGTACAAAGGCGATGGAGAAGTCCCTGTGTGCGGGCCAGATGCGTCCTTCGCATCTCCATACAGCCACTTGAGCCAGCTGGTCTTTCTCCTCTCTCTCTCGTTTCTCTGTTCTTTTTGGCTCCTGGGATCATCGTCGTAACTCTCAGATCTACTTAAGACTTCGGTTCCTAACGGAGCCTCTTCCTGGGTCCGTTTCTGGGGTCGCTGTCTGAAGGGCTGCCGTCTTTCTAACGCTGTGTTTCCAAAGTAGAAAGCATTTGTGACGCTGTCTCCTTCTGCTTAAATTTCTACTAAGTAACATAAAGCAATCACCGATTTCCAGACTATCTTTGGTCACCAAGGTATATTTCTGTAAGCGTGCAGTCCTATATTCAGCAATAAATTTGTGTTTAATATTATCTGGCATCTTCTTGCCAGGCCCAATAAATGAACTGTGATTCATTAATTCAGTACGCTTCACCTGAATCCTATTAAGGCACAGGGATGGGAGGGTCCCTGGTGAGGAACGAGTAGTCAGGAGAGCCAAGACAAAGACAAGAGGTCAAAAGTCATATCATTAATTCAAGGGACTGCCCCTCTTTCTAAGCCAGTCTGCTAGGAAAGGCTCAGGGTTTTATTATGGACGGCGGTACGCTATTCACACAAAAGTCATCTATTTATTATCACCAATGCAGCAAAATCACAGAGGAGAAAAAAGCCTCACGGTTGCTGATAAGGAAGAACAATGTCCTTACTTTTACTTAAAACCCAGTGACTATGGAAAAGTTACAAAGAAAGAGTTTTCTGGTCAGTCCCAGGAGAAACAAGTGTTATCTACTGGGCACTAACCCTCAGTGACTGCAGCATTCCGGAGAGAGCCAAGCCCAGCCTGTGGCCCCGAAGGCGCTCCGTCCGGTTCCTCAGCTTGCTCGGTCTCACAACCTTATCTCTGTGCAAAACCAAGCCAGTTTCTACCCAGGGCTCCCAGATGCGACAGCCGGCACAGAAGTGTATAGAAAATCAGAGCGCTTTCTATGGACGATTTGGGGGAAAGCAGGTAACTAGCCCTTTCTTCTGACCAGCCTCTGGATGGACTGAGCCCTCCAACTTGTCAGTAAGCAGCTGGACACAGTCACCATCTACACCAGGGGTCCTCAGACTTTTAAAACAGGGGGCCAGTTCACTGTCCCTCAGACCCGTTGGAGGGCCGGACTATAGTTAAAAAAAAAACAAAAACTATGAACAAATTCCTATGCACACTGCACATATCTTATTTTGAAGTCAAAATCAAAAGGGGGGAAAAACACCCGGCAGGCCAGATAACTGTCCTCAGCGGGCCGCATGTGGCCCACGGGCCGTAGTTCTACACCACCCAGGGACTCCAGTAACTTGTGATAAACTAAGAAGAATAAGCATTCTGCGTGAAATGCCTTTGATGTTTGCCTCTGTCCAATCATAAGGATTCCATGCCAGCTGATGCCACATGCCTCACCAAAGAGCAGTTGTTCCAGCCATCACATTAGGGGGTGGGTGACTTAAAGGTTTGACCAGTATGGCCCGCAGAGGATGGGATCAATGTCCAAATGGCCCACGGAAGACAAAAAAAGATTCCCCATTCTTGCACCAGATACTGCCAGGAAGAAAGATGAGCTTTCTGCTCTGGTAAAGGTCCATAGCTCGGGAACCCACAGGGACCGTTGGGCTCTGTCCTAGAGGCTGGCCATGAGTCAGCATCGTCTCAATGGCAGGGAGGTGGTTTCGGCTTGTCTGGGGCTGATGTTTGCCTTCTCCCTAGTGCTTTCCCCCCTTCAGCCTCCTCCTCCCTCCACCAGGCTTTCCAGAGCAGCCCTAGCAGGGGGACCCTGGCCTCCGGGCTGCTCCCTGATAGGGGTCTGCTGTCACCCACAGCCAGTAAGAGAAAAGCGCTGACTTAAGACTTTCCTGTCTCCTGTCCAGCTTTGAGTGACTGACAACGTGGTTCTAACCACTGTCAGAAACAGACAAACAAAGGTGGATATGGTACATGGGGACTAGAGGCATCTTGGTGACTTAGTGGTTCTGGGTTGGGATGCTCAAGGCCAGCAGTTTGAAACCACCAGCAGCTCCGTGGGAGGAAGCTGGGGCTTTCTACCCTTGTAAAGAGTCACAGTCTCAGAAACCCACCAGGGCGGGTCCACCCTGCCCTAGAGGACCACTATGAGTCAGCATCTACTCAATGGTAGGGAGATGGGCACTCTCAGCCCGGCCCTTGAGCAGCAGATGACCCATGAGAGTCCAGCCTTCTCTTCTCTCTGCCCTGTGCCAAATTTGGATCTACGGATAGAGTGCGAGCCCATGAAACGACACTTTGGCTTATGAGACGAGAACCCGTTTACTACTGTCACCAGAACAGGGAGTTTCTGGGTGGTGCAAATGGTTAACAAGCTCTGATGCTAACAGAAAGGCTGGAGGTTCAAGTCTTCCCCAAACCTCTTTGGCCTTAAGGCACGCTGATCTACTTCTGAAAATTCCGGCCCGGGAAACCCGATGGCCCACAGCTCTGCCTTGACACGGCACAGTCTCCACCCACGAGGCAGGATCCACTCGATGCCACTGGCGGACTGGAACTGACCTCAGCAGGTTTTCCTTCTTGCACGGGACTTAAGACCTCCTCGAAGTTGGCAGTGCACGCAGGGGAGGGTCACTCAAACAAAAACCCACTGTCATGAGTCGATTCTGACTCAGAGTGCCCCCATGGAAAGGCCTGTCTTTCTCCAGAGGAGTGGCCAGTGGTTTCAAATGGCTGCCTTTGCGGTTCACAGCCCAAAGCATAACCACTACGCCAAGAGTTAGAGTCTCGGAATCCCACAGGGGCCGTCCCCGCCTGCTCAATGGGGTCACTCTGAGTGCTTCCCACTACCTAGTCATTATTTTCCTGTTTGTTACTGAGCTTTTAGGCTGCGTTTAACCTCCTTCCCACATAGATTATCATGTCGGCAGCTCATACTCCTTTTCTGTTTCCTTCCCAGAAACCCCCTTGCCTAGGCCAAGAAGCGGGGACCAAGTTGTCAGAAACCCAGATTTAAGAACCTCCAGCTACGTCTGTTAGAAATTAAATCTTCAGTTAGAGACTCTGCATTACGTGATCTGACCTGGCTCCAGTTTTGTGTGGCTTTAGTGGCTGGTGGGCTCGTCCTAATTCCTTCCCCTAAACCAGGCTGGGCAGACAGAAGAGATGCCTCTGCATCTTCTGCTAGGTCCCGGAAAAGGATCTGGGTCTCACAGGCTACAAATCAGACTGCAGAGACATGGCACCCTGCACTCTGGGCTGGAGAGCCCAGGCCACTCCATGCACTCCACCCTCCCAGAGGAGATCCTAAATCAGACACAGACTCATGAAGGCACTTTAGTAGTCCTGTCCCTCCAAACCAGGCTAAAGCTGCCTTCTCCAGGGCGAAGCTTGCTGCCCTCAACAATTACAAAGCCTTCCTCTTTCCCCAAGGCTGTGGCTGGACCTCTGGGCATATCTCAAGTTAACGAAGAATAGGAATCAAGAAGCCCTTGTAATCAGGTCCTGGAGGGTGGAAGGGGGCAGATGACTGACGTGCTCAGCTGCCAACCGATAGGTGGGAGGTTCAGGTGGAAACCTGAAGGCGGAAGAAAGGCCTGGCACTCTACCTATAGAACACAGTTCTGCACGGACACATGCAGGGTCTTCACGATCAGAGTCAACTGGTTGGCGGTGGGGTGATTGAAATCAGGTCCTGGAGTTCCCACCAAACCAGAGGCCCCCTAGAGGGAGAAGAACTGTGGCAGGCCCAGGAGCCTCTGCAGAAGTCGGGAGCTAGGGTACAGGGCATCATGTCCCCAGAGCCCCAGACTAGTGACCGTGCAGACCGAGCTCAGCAGAGCACCACCTTCACTGGCACCCAGGCCGCCACTCCCTCATCTCCCTCTGCAATATTCAAAAGCACTTCCATCCTAGGGCAAGCAGCAAGCAAGATAAAAAACAAAAACACAGTGTGAAACAGGATTTACGAGCTCCTTCCCGCACATCTGGGCCACAATTCTCGTACTTGTCAACCCTGTCGACAAGCGTAAAATAAAACTATGTGTTTGTTTTTTTTATTATTCCTCAGTCCCCAGATATTTTTTCCTGGAATTCCCTGTAAATTCATTTCTCCCCTTTGTCAAAGAGAATTAACCCAGGAGGAATGGCAAACATACTTATTGTGTTGCTGATGCATTCTGGGAGGGCAGAATGTATACGGCGCCAGATTCTCCTGAACCAAGGAAAAAAGACGGAGCAAGGACAAGACCAGGCAGCTTCTGTTTCAGCCAGAGGTCCGTCATCGTTGCCTGATGACCTGATTGGCAGAGATGCCACGGCCACTTCACTTGATAGGACTCAGGTCACAGCTTTCCCTTCCCTTGGAACGATACAGAGCCTGTATGTTTGAGTCCGTTGATTTAAAAAGCACTAGTGGGAAAAGTACAGCCAGGACACTCCTTAGGAACCAAGGAGGGTGAAACTTCGTCTCACATATTTTGGATATTCTGTCAGGACAGACCAGTCCCTGGAGCAGGTCATCATGCTTGGTCAAGTCGAGGGGCAGTGAAAAAGAGGAAGGTCCTGGATGAGATGGATTGGCACAGTGGCTACAACAATGGGCTCAGACATAGGACACTTGTGTGGATGGCGCAGGACCAGGTATGTTGCGTTCTGTTGTACACAGGGTCTGCTAGTGGTTGGCACCGACTCAGTGGCATCTAACAACTGGACCTCAAGAGGGCTGGTAGGGCAGTGCTCAATAACTCAGCTGGAACCAAAAGGTCAGTGGTGTGAACCTACCTGCCACTCCCTAGGAGAAAGTCCTGCCACCTGCTTTTATAAAATATACAGCCTCATAGGGTCTGCCCACGAGGTTGGTTGGCATTGCTTAGGTTGGGGTAAGTGAGATCCTAAGGTCGCTGGGGAATGCAAAGGACTTGCACAATATACTAATCTAAAGGTTAGCAGTTCAAAGCAGAAGGAAAGCCTAGACATTGGCTCCCATAAAGCTCACAAAGCCCTAGAAAGCAGTTGTGCTGTGTAACACTGGGGCTTGCCTGGAGCCAGTCCGATTCAACATAGTGGCAAAAGGTTGGCTTGGGTTTGGGTTGAATGCGTTTCCATTGTGTTCGAGAGAGGAGGAAGAAACAAATCACAAACGGATCAACTCCGTTTGTGAGGTGCAACGGTATTGCCAATGTGCAAATATGTCCTCAGTTAACGACTGAGGTGACACTCAAAACAAAAGCCATTATTGAATTGATTTAACCGGTGGCTCTTATGTCCACTTCACGATGGGGAGGGATTCTCAGTATTGAGTCAATTCTATTTACACAGTTAGTAAGTGATGGATTTGGAATTCAAACAAGGGCTGTACTCTTTCCTCTTTACTGAGCTCTCTGTTGCGAACCTAACCTCCTCGAGCCCATTCTGACCCACAGCAGCCGGAGGACGGAGAGGAATCCTCCCATGGGGTTGCTAAGGCCTCATCTTTAAGCAAGCAGACTGCCACTTCGTTCCCGGAGAGTAAGGTTTTGAACTGCCAATTTTGGGGTTAGCAGCCACACACCTCACCGCTATGTTTCCAGGGCTCCTATGAACAAAAAGTGCAATACTACAATCAAAATACGATAGTTCAGAGGGAGAGAGACTACACACCCAGATACGCAGCCACAACCCAGTGTCAAAGTCAAAAGAAAGTGATAAGCCTTGTCAGAGCCACTTGCACACAGTGATAAGGAG
Organism: Echinops telfairi; assembly: GCF_000313985.2. NCBI lineage: Eukaryota > Metazoa > Chordata > Mammalia > Afrosoricida > Tenrecidae > Echinops > Echinops telfairi. The sequence continues at coordinate 1,963,512 of NW_022103908.1, read as the reverse complement.
ATTCAGCCAGAGGAAGAACTACGTCGTTCAGCCTGATGGAGAAGTATCATTGCATTGCTCAAACCAAGACCATAACTGCACATGTCTGTGTGCTTAGTACAATGTCTGTGTGCAACAGGGGTTCAAGACATGACGAGGAATGAAAGAGTAGGCTTTCTTTAGGTGGGCAAGAAGGAGGCCAGGTACCTCTCAGGGGCGCAGCTTGCTATTGTTCGCTGTTGTCCAGCCGGCCCTGTTTCATAGATGCTACACACAACAGAAAGAAACACTGCCTGGTCCTGCACCATTGTGTCAAGTGCCGTGATGTCCAAGCTCATGGTTGCAGCCACTGTCAGTCTGTCACCTCGAGAGACTTCTCTTTCCCACTGACCTCCTACATCACCAAGGGTATTCGTGTGTGCAGCTGGGTTGTCCAGAGAAACAAAACCAGTGGCACTCACAGATGTTTAAGAAAGAATTTTAGAGCTAGAAGGAATTTTCTAATAAGAAGGCACCCTGAGCCAGTCCATCTCCCATCCGTGGGTCTGATGCTGGCCGGAGCCCTCTCCAGACTCATCCAGCTGTTGGCCGATGAAGCAGAAAGGTGAAGTGGGGAGCAGGGAGATGGCAGGCTGGTGGGTGCCAAGTCCTGTGGCTCTAAGATGGATGGGACAATGGCAGGGCGGCGACAGCTCCCAGAGACAGTCCCCACTGGAGGCTGCCCCTGGACGTAGACACAGAATGTAAGCATGGAGGAAGACGACGGGCAAAAGAGAGCTGGGGAGGAATCGCCTTCTGCCGCTGAGAAGTTTCCAGTGTGGATAATGATCAAGATCAGCGGTCTCAAGCGGTGGGTCACGAGGCCTTTGGAGGTCAAACGACCCTTTCACAGGGGTCACCCGATTCATAATAGTAGCAAAATGACAGTAATGAAGTAGCAACAAAAATAATATTATGGTTGGGGGTCACCATCACACAAGGGACTGTATGAAAGGGTCACGGCATGAGGAAGGTGGAGAACCATTGATCAAGATCCATGCCATTGGGCCCACCCCCACCCCCACCCCGAGACCCCAAGCGGGCCATGAGTTGTCCCTCCTGGATGTAAGCAACAAGACCAAGATTACATCACCGGTGGCTGCGTCTGGGGAGAAAAAAAGCCTGCCACCTCCAGGGAGATCCCCAATCCCAGCTTTGTGCAAGATGGCACAGAAGGTTGGCTCTTTCCAGGCACTGCCCCAGCTGCTGGTCTTCAGGAGGAAGAGGGGTGCTTTCGGAGACCCCCGCCTGCTCCCTGCTGCAGCTAGGCGTGCTATTCCGTTCATTACATAGTGTATGTAACAAGGGGCGCAGTCATTCGGTGTAGACTGTAACACCAGCAGTCCGCCCTTTACTGGCTCAGCCTGTTGTGGGGTACTTAATTGCAAGTTAATTCATGCCAGCCTCGTGTATCACAGCTAACAAACTCAACGATGCTTCTTCCAACACGCTGTAAGGGCAGAGTCTAGGGGTGTAATTGGAGAGCAAGTATGCAAAACAAGGCCAGACCCTGGTGACCTGTATTAGAGAACATCCATTTTCTGTTGGTTTGTTTCTTCCCTCTCTCGAAATAAGCGGCATGTGGTTTGTAATAGAAATAGCCTCCGTAGTGGGAAAAGGCTTTCATTCCAATGAGAATTCATGCACTTCCTGGTCTCTGCTAAGATCTCAATGTTTACGTTTGGTCTCCCTTTGGACATGAAAGATGGTTATGATAATAAAGGGAGAGACTTAAATGAAATGGAAGAGATTGTTTTCTATTCGCAAAATGTACCTTGAGGCTCTGCTAAGATTCCAACCAACGCAAGACAGGGCATTTCTGAAGGATGGATGCCCAAAATTATGCAGCCCGGAATATGTATACCTCACAGAAGTGCTAGATTTGGACTAGGAATTTTCAACCCCCTGAGCACCAGGTAAGTGGGGCTCTGGGTAGGTGTGAAGGTTATGGATAAAGTCAACTAGACACTCCTGGGTAAAGATAGGGTTGGAGCCCAGCCTATCAATTGCATTGCAACCTGGTGATGCCTCCTTGATGTCGTAAGCCTTTTTTAATAACAGAGACTGAGCAGAGTCAAATCCTTTTTGTCTTTCCTCTTCTGCCAGAGCTGGGTCCTGCATCTGGTTCCTTGACCTCAGGTAGCATCACCTGCTCATCCCAGGAGCCATCAGTGGATTCCCCCTGGTGGTGGGTCCATTAGGTCAACTTCGGATTCCTTTTACCTCCGCGTCCACCGGCCTGTGCCCCACCCCATGTCTCTGCTTCCTGATCATCACCTACCACGAGTCAGGAGAAAGCCTGACTTGAATCAGACTGGACTTACCTAGTCTACAACTGTGTAAATCATTTCTGGATAAGCACACATGCAAACATCACTGGTTTGGCTTCTCTAGAGAACCCAATTGAACACAGCAGGGCAGGACGGTCTGCTCTCGGCGACAAACCTAGTGTTTGGTGGCTTCCAGTTCAAGCCGGACAGAAGACAGCCCTGAAGGTCTGCCTTTGTCCAGATGGCACTTAAGAAAACCCAAGGGCACACAGTCTCCCTCTGCGGTGCACGGGGTCACCATCAGTCGGATTTCAGCAGCAACAGCGTCAGCGGCAGACATGCCTTGGGCTGGAAGTCAGTCCTATGAGGGCTCCAGTGGCCCATCCCCCTGTCGATGTGCACGGCCTGGCTGCTCTGGAAGTCTCTGCAGGAAAGCTCAGCCTCCACAGTGAGAGCCGGGGAAATTCAACTAAGAAGCACGTAACCCACGCTGGACCAATGCTGTCTTACAGAGCACAGTGGCCATACTCCAGCGCTACTGTCCCCAAGCTTACGTAAGGAAGTCAGGGGCGGGGAGGGGGGCAGGAGGGGATGAGACTAAGGCTGTGAAGGCCCACTCAGTGAGTGCCATCCAGAGCTGGCACGAGGCGGCACGAGCACAGGCTGGCTTTTGATTTTCCACTTGTAGTGGGATGTTTCAGGTTGATGATCTGTTGTTCCTCACCGATGGGCTTTCTCAAAGTTTACGCTTCAGTTTGACCCAATACAATGCTCAAGGTCAGAGTGCAGGGCACACCGAACCCAGAGATCACCCCCAAAACATCTCCCACCTTTCTGCCACTTCTCATTTCCCACCCCACCCCGACCCTGGCCACCATGGGTGCATGGAGCGTGTGCCTAAGCCTGCCTCGCTACCCCCCCACCCCCCCACCCCCGCCCAAGCCCTCACTTGTTATTCTCTTAAAGAATACTGCTAATCAACTCCCATTCTGGTCAAAAACCCTCCGTGACTCCCAAGAATCCATCAGATGAAATCAGACGGCGAGCATTTCCAGCATGTTGAGGGTAACCTCATATTTGGCCCCTGGGTGTGTAGGTACGTGGTACAACATGCTACAGCATGAATGGACCTTGAAAACATTCATTTCTAGCCTCCACAATACCACCCGAATTCATCTTTTTTCAACAAAATCCATCGCAACAACAGTTTCCCACCATATTTTGGTTAGCGGCAGTGCAGGTTGTTTTTGCCCCAGTAAAAGCTTACATGTAACCCCAGAAATGTAAACCACAAAAGTGGTCTCTTGTCAGAACATATGTATTTCATAAACTCAGATCAATACCATTTCCGTTTTTGTGAAGAGGCGAGTACTAGGTAAGAAAGTACATAAAATTAACCATTTTCCCGGTCAATGTTTTGACGTGGACAGCTGGTTGACACTGACGACACTCATCGCTTTGTACAACCCTCACCTCCATCTGTTTCCAAATACTTCCAACACCCTGAACAGAAACTCAGGGGCCCCCTAAGCAATAATGCTCCCTCCTTTCCTCTTGCTCACACTGCTGGAAACCTCTAATTAGCTCTGGTCTCTAGGAATTGGCCTATTCTAGATAAATCATAAAACTGGGATCACTGTATATCAGCCTTCATGTGACGACTGATTTATTTGACTCAACAGCAGGCCTCCAAGGTTCATCCATGTCATAGCATGCCGTACCATGTACCTGGAAGGCATTGCCAAACCAGAGGTTGGCGGATAAGTCCACCCAAAGATGCCTGGTGGAAAAAGAGATAAATTTCTAAAACCACAGCTGCTGAAAACCCCAAGGAGCACACATTTCTACGGGGACATACGAGGGGCAGTTGTGGGAGAGACTCAACTTCCCAGTAACTGGCTCAACAAGACAGTGTTGACTGCTTCCTAGAGGAAGAGTCCAGAGGCAGGAAGCCCAGGGAGATAGGGAGGCTTTGCCATCTTCGATGGGCAACTCTTCCCTTTTGAGTCAAGGCTTCCGGTTTCCATGGTGACAGATGGATCTAAACACATCTAAATAGCAGGGGAGGAATCAACAAAAAGGACATGCCCATTCCTCTTATGGGTATGACCTGGAAGTTGCCCTCTTCACTCCAGTCATACCTTTGGGAACCCTGTGGCCTAGTAGGCTACATGCCCACCAAGGTGCTAACCACAAGATCAGTGGTTCGAACCCACCAGCCAGCCACTCTCAGGGAGAAATACTCCCATGAAGATTTAAAGTCATGGCTGTACCCTCCCCTACAGGGTGGTTATGAGTTGGCCTGGACTCAATGGCCGTGTGTTCAAGTTTGAGAACTCAGTTACTTGATTCTCAGAGATGCAAACAAAGTTGGTGTCAAGTCCCTCGTGGGTGATGAAAACACAGCTGTCTCTGGTTTCCAGGGTGAATACGACATCTGCTAATGATTCACGGATGGAAAGAAACATCTTTGGAAAATCTGTGCCCATCAGAGGGACTCCAAACCAAGAATGGGGCTCTCTTGGTCACAAGGACGGGTATAGGAGCCCAATTTCCACAGCAGACTGGAGGGCAGGCAGTTCTCCATATGTCGATCCCTGAAGTCGGACCGGAGCGTGGCAGATGCTTCACCACCATAGAGAATGCCCTTCGCCCTCTCTGCTATCTCCTGGCTGCCCTGCAGCCAGTGAAGAGCGAACTTTAGAGCCAGGAGTTGGGCGGTCGCAGTGGTGATTCTAGAGTGGAATGTTGGGCTGTGCGGGTAATTGAATCACACCCTTTGTATGAAATATACTTGCAGCCTTGTTTGGATGCTGATTCGAAAGGTTCATGAACATTAAAACAAAGCTCTGCTTTTGCGAGCATCAATCCTGTCCAAATAGCAATAAATGTATGGGCCTGGGGGAACCATGTCTTTCTCGGCTCTAACAAGCCAAAGACGAAAAGATAAGCATTTCCTTGGAAACCTAACCCGGAGGCATATTGGCAGCGATCAGGA
>NW_022103908.1:1954525-1956505 GCF_000313985.2 Echinops telfairi | reverse complement strand
GAGAAACGATGTACAAATGCGCTTTACACAATTGATGTGTGTATGGATTGGGATAACAGTTGTATGAGCCCCTAATAAAATGTTAAAAAAGAAAAAAAAAATTTCCACTTTTCATGCCTCCTAGGAGCCTGTAGCATCAATGGAACTTGATCCTGTTTCATTAGCACACACACCCTTCTTGTTCTTTGGGTTACAAACTTTGAAGCTTTCTTGTGAATCCTGCCCCCACCTACACGGACTCTGGAAATCATTGTGCACAGTGTCTGGCACTTTCAAAACGTGATGGGGTGATGCCTTCCACAACAGTTTGTGCGAGGGGTCCTCACGGTAGAGCGGGTTGTGGGTTGGGCTGCTAACCTCAAGGTCCGCAGTTTGAAACCACCAGCCCCTCCATAGGAGAAGAATGAGGCTTTCTGTGCCTGTAAAGTTACAGTCTCGGGAACCGACAGGGGCAGTGCTACCTTGTCCTGACAGGTCACCGTGCGTTGGAATTGACTCCACAGCAGGAAGTTTGGTGTTTGATTTTCCATCAGCAACAACCTCAGTCCACACACCTACAGTCAGAGATCAAGGATAATTGCATGCGATTTTTGTGAAAATGTCTCTAAAACTAGACTTTGGCCTGGAAAACAAAAGCTTAGGAAGGAAAGGAATAATAGTTACAAAGCAAACGAAGAAAAGAAACTGAACCCAACAAAAACACACCTTATGAAGTCACAGAATTCTACCTCACACGCACACTGCCGCAGGCACTGCAACTGGTAGAACCACTGTGGAAAACAACAAAGAAGGTTTTATAAAAGCTGGCATCACATTAGATAGAAGCATTTACTATGAATTTTATTAAGCATGTTAGGTATATTAAATGGCACACTGCATTGGGTCAATCTGCTGCACAAGACCCCCTTAAAGTATTGAAAAGCAAGGATAATACTTTGAGAACTAAGGTGTGCCTGACCCAAGCCATGGTCTTTTTAGCAGCCCAACATGCATGTGAAAGTTGGCTATTGAATGAAGAAGACTGAAGAAGAATTGATGCATGTGAATGATGGTGTTGGGGAAGAATACTGAAAGCACCATGGACTGTCAAAAGTGAAAAAGGATTTGTCTTGGAAGAAGAACAAGCAGGATTTTCCTTAGAGGTGAGGTTGGTGAGACATCCTCTCTTGCACACAGCTTGAGCAGAACTTCCAGACTAAGAAAAACCCGGAATAAAGGCTTCACAACTTACTTCTGCAAATTAGTCCATGAAAACCCAAGGTCATACAAGAGAAGACCACCCAACTCACGTACTTTGCACATGTCCTCAAGAAGGGTCCATAATTAGAGGAGGACATCATGTTTGGTAGAGCACAGAGTCAGTGAGGGCACCGGAGACCCTTGGTGAGATGAACCGCTACAACATCAGAACACACTGGTAACGTGAGGCGTACCTATTGTACAACTGTTGTGACATGCGTCAGAGGCAATGCGACAGCCACTGTCTTATCTAGCCAGGACTATATAATGAAGAAAGGATGGGTGGAATTCAAAAGATATCTGTAAATTATATAAAAATCTCCTTATAGAAAGTACGATTCGTTCACCTTCCCCTAACTTTTCACAGTATTATTCATTTGCAATCCTCAAATTGGCAAGTATTTTTCTTAAAGAGCACATCAGTAAGTATTTTAGATTTGGGGGCTCATACACAGTAGTCTTTGCTGCAATCGCTCAAGTTGCCCACAGAAGCACAAAATCACTCTACCCCACTGCCATCAAGGCAATTTCGATTCACTTATAGGCTCTACTGCAAGTATGCAACGTGTGATTATCAAGTACACGGCCATCCAGAAAGCGTCTCCCTGCTGAACCCAACGGTCTCTCGGTGCCTTATCCAGGTGCTCTCCTTACTTGCAAGCCTGCCCTCCAAACTCCGCCTCTCCAAATCCCACCCACTCAGCTCTCACCTGAGCCACCCATCCTTCCTACTGATTGCAG
>NW_022103908.1:1950092-1953906 GCF_000313985.2 Echinops telfairi | reverse complement strand
ACCCTTTAAAGAGGGCTTATGCAGCAAGATCCACAATTGACGCTCATGGGAGCAGCAGGCAAGAAATCAAGCAACCAATTGCATTGGGCAAATTGGCTGCACAAGACCTCTTTAAACATAGAACATTGCCCAGCACACAGTGAATGCTCATTAGAAATGCATGGCTCAGGTTCCCATTGGGGGAAGAGCACTCAGAAGGTGGGATTAGGAAGCATCTCCGACTGCTGGGGATTTTCTCTCTCTGAGACCTGCTGGCACAGCGGGCTACATGTTGGGCTGGTAGCCACAAGTTTGAGAGCACCAGGGGCTCCTTGGGAAGAAAACGAAGCTTTCTACTTCAATAAAGAATTACACTCTCGGAAATCCACAGGGTCAGTTCTACTCTGTCCATCCTAGAGGGCTACTGTGAGTCAGAATAGAATCAACAGCAATGACTTTTTGTTTTGTTTTAAGGTGGATGGTAGCTGTGTGCATGAACATATTAAAAAGATAGTGAGCTAATGAATGAAAATTATCAAAAGATGAAGAAGGAACCAGGAGCAGGAAGTACCCAAACAGCAGGAGCTTCCCCCAGAAAACACGGCTCAGTGCATGTGGTTGTTGGAAGTAGAGTGATGTTTAGTTTCACTATTTAGTGATCATGAATCATTCACTTTACTATGACATCAGAGGCGTACACACACACACACACACACACACCCATCCCACAAAACCTCTCTCCTGCTTGAGTCATCGCTTGATTGTGGCTTCCCGGGCCCCCACCGCCACCCCAGACCTTCTAGGAAGGTGCCGCCCCCGACTGGGTAACAAGCCACTCCACTGTCACCATGCCAAGCTGCTCAGAGGGCTATTTTTGCTCCATAGGATTTCGTCCAGCCCAAGGAAGCTGAGCTCCCCCACCCTCTGCATCCTCTAGCACGTGGTCCATCACAAGCTACTTATCAGGGTCTTCTCTTTCTTCCCACCTGGCTCAGTCTAGTCCAGTACTGGTCGAGCCTGCTTTGTGCCACGTAAGGGGCCCTGATGGCGCTCCGAGGCACGCTTCCCGCTGATGACCATAGGTAGGCCACTGAACCCCACCAGCCGCTCCGAGGAGCATCGAGATGCTGTCTTCTCCCGGAGAGTTGCGCTCTTGGACACGGCACGGAGCCGCTCCACTCAGTGCTGCAGACTCACTACGAATTGGGATTGGCCCCTTGTCGGTGAGTTTGGGCTTTTTGTTTTTCTTTTTAAAATGCCAAGTTTTAGAGAACGGGCTTGAATTCGTTTCCTAGGGATGCCCGAACCAATGACCACAAATTGAGCGCTGAGGACAACAAAATGTGTGATCTCACGGTTCTGGAGGCCAAAAGTTCAAAGTCAAGGTATTGGCAGGGTTGTGTTCTCTCTAAAGCAGCGGTTCTCAACCGCTTTGCTTCCCAGTCTGTGCTTACAGTCTTCTGGAATTTAGTAAAAAGCCAACTTCGAGTGGATTCTGGTTCATGGCAACCATGTGTACATCAGAGTAGAATCTGTGCCAAAGGGTTTTCAGTAGCGGGTGATTATTTTTACTTATTTATTTTGGCAGGAGATCACCAGACCTTGCTTCAGAAGGGCCTCTGTGTGGACTGGAACCTCCAACCTGTCAGCTAGCAGCTGAGCACTTTACCATTTGCACCACAAAAGGACTCAATAACCCTGAAGAAAGATGCAGAGGTGGGCCTGTTCCGTTCTTAATCGGACTGATGCTAACGACTATGGAATGGACAAAGCAATATAGTGATGAAATCCTCAGATCTGCCCACATAACATTTAAAGAAGATTCGTAAAAGCCTAGGTGAGCTATACGAAATTTATTTACAGCATCTTTAGAAATCCCACCGTTACATTTCCTTTGTATTCCAACCACTTGGAAAATTCTCAGACGTTTTTTTGACGGGGTGAAGGAGGTATCATTATAAGTAGGCACAAGAATGCACAGTTGTGATAGAAAAGGTTTTGTGTCAAACTGGCTGGGCCAGGAATCTCAGCAGTTTTTCAGCTAAGGCCTCCGTCACCATGTGATCGAGCATAATGTAATCAACTCCATAATGGGATCTGCTGTGAGCAGTCAGTCATGGGGTGACTGAGGTAGAGTACTACCCCCTTCATCTGGTCCCCGCACTGAAGGTACTGGAGAGAATTTCCAGGGAGGCGGACAGCTACTGCTACAGAAGTTGACACTAAGGGGACACTAGCTCAGTTCTTTTGGATTTGCATCCTGCAGCTGGTTCATCAATCTCTAGTCCAGCGGTTCTCAAACTGTGGGTCACCCCTAGGGGTCAAGCAACCCTTTCACGGGGGTCGCCTAAGACCATCGGAAAACACATATTTCCGATGGTCTTAGGAACCAAGACACCGCTCCTCTATCCATCTCCAGGCGAGTCCTCCCACATGCAGATATGCCCACATATGAGTACCCAGAGTGAAGACTGTTACCCATGCTACACCATGCTTCAAGACAAAATTTCACTGATTTTTAATTAGAAATAAATATTTCACAATATATAATTACATATTATCTTTGTAATTGGTCACTGCTTAATGACGTTCAATATATAACAATGAAAATACATTCTACATATCAGATGTTTACATTGCAATTCGTAACAGTAGCAAATTTACAGTTATGAAGTAGCAATGAAAATAAATTTAAGGTTGAGAGTCACCACAACATGAGGAACTGTATTAAAGGGTTGCGGCATTAGGAAGGTTGAGAACCACTGCTCTAGTCCTTTGGAGTTGAGTTAAAGGCCTGCCATATTGCCTGCCAATTCTGGGAAGCATCATCTGCCTGCTGACCTTAGATTCATTCATTCATTCATTCATTCATTCAACCAGCCTATGGTCTGTCTGCCGCATCTTCCTGGTGCATGAGTCCCTGCAACTGCAGGAGTCAGGTGAACATCTGACCCACAGACATGAATTGGACTAGACTGGCTTGCTTCTACAACTGTGTGAGCTACTGTCTTGATAAAACTTTTCTTTTCTTTCTTCCTTGCTTTATCTCTCTCTCACCTGCCAATCTCACTGGTTTGACTTTATTACAGCCTAATAAAGTAGCGATCAACTTTAGCAAGCAGAAGGAAATAAGATGTGGATAAAGAGAGAAAGTAGAGTCACTGTTTATGGGCATTAAGTTTCTGTTAGTGGTGGTGGGACATCTTGGACATGATTACAGGATGCATGTAATTACTGTCACTGGACTGTATATGGAAAACATGTTGAAATGGCAAACATGTATAGTGATATATAATGATAAGGATAAAATCTATAATAAAAAAGAATGCTTTTTTTCAATTATTCCATTTTTTTTCAATTACTAGCAAAGTATATAGGAGAAATCTTTGTGATATGGGGGTAGGCACAAATCCTTTAAATATAACACCAAAACCACAATAAACAACCACTATGCAAGAGATGGCTAAAATTAAAATTAAAAGGATGAACTAAAGTGTTGGCAAAGACGTAGAGCAATGAGTACTCCTGTACACAGATGGTTGGAATGCAGAATGGCATGGTTACTTTGGAAAACAATTTGACTTCTAGTTTAGCACATATCTTTATGTACTATTCAACATACCGCTCATGGTAAAGTACTCAAATGAAATTAAAAGTGAAATTCACATGAAAACATCACACAAATGTTTAGAGCACCTTAGTTAGTTTATTGTGCCAACCTGGCCAATAAGCACATGTGGGATTAATTGAAGGACAGAGGGATAAATGGCTCAGTGAGCCTCGCCTTTCTAGTTCTTGGGTCTCTTGATTTGTGGTGGTCGTACCAGGGTGCAGC
>NW_022103908.1:1948802-1949701 GCF_000313985.2 Echinops telfairi | reverse complement strand
AAAATAGGGGAACCAATTGGGACAAGAATCCTCCCACTGTAAAATCGAGTACCCAAATTATGGGTCTTTATATTTATACACACACCAAAGGAAAATAATATATAGTCATTCCTCATTTTTTGATAATTCCATATCCTTGAATTTGTCCAATTGCTGGAAAGACCTGAGACTTTAGGTCATTTGAAGAAATGTGCGAATACAAAATGGGTGGGTAATTTGCAGCGAGGCCGACAAGGTGGTTTCCTTTGCACCCCATCCCTGTTTACCAGGGCTTTAAGAGGCATAGCTACCAAGGAATGATGAGAATAGCTAGCCTGTTACGAGAAACAAAATTACACTCACATTATGCAAGCTGAAAGGAATCCATAATTAAGAGACAGAAAGTGGACGCTGGAGGTTGAGAGAACTGAGGAAAGACCGCTAATGGACACACGGGTGTCTTTGGGGAATGATGTGATGAAATAATGTTTGTCCTCCAAAAAAAATGTGTGTTGCATGCCTGACTCCAGTCCTGGAGCCCTGGCGGTGCTGTGCTGAAGTGCCCAGCTGCTAACAGAAAAGGCCGTGGTTTGTGTTGTGTGGGAGAAAGACGTAGCAGTCTGCTTCCACACTGACTGACGATCTTGGAGACGCGATGGGGTAGTTCAACGCTGTCCCCAAAGGTCTCTATGAGTCACAGTCTACCCTATCGGAAGGGGTCTTTTTTAACAGGAACATAGGATATAAGCCTGTTTGGAATAGGGTTGTTCTTCTGTTATGTGAATACCAGTCTAGGGGAAAACCTAAATCTAATCATTTCTGACTTATAAGAACCCAGAGTAGACAAAAACATGTCATAAGACAGTGGCCAGCTTAGGACCATCTATGAGTCAAAGAACTACTGACAGAAGCCCTGGACT
>NW_022103908.1:1946654-1947834 GCF_000313985.2 Echinops telfairi | reverse complement strand
CTACTTGACGCAATCGAAATATGGAGTGATCTGTTATATGGATTAAATTCCAACTGATAAAAAAAAGAAAGACAAGAAAAATACAGAAAGAGGATTCAAGGAAGGCTTGTTAACAAGTTGCAATATGCAGACGCCCCAGCCTTGCTTGCTGGAAGTGCAGAGGACTTTAAGGACACTCGCTAATGAAAATCAAGGAATATAGCTTTCAGGGTGCTGACCAATGGGCAGCCACAGACCAATGGACACCTTCATAACAAATGAGGAAAAGCTTGAGGTTGGGAAGGATTTCATTTTACTGGATCCACAGTCCAGTCTCATGGAAGGGGCAGCCAGGAAATCAGACATCATGTTGTGTTACACAAGTCTACTGCCTAAGGTCTCTTCAAAGTATGAAAGAGCAAAGATGTCTTAGCATGACAGTGTTGATGTAGAACACTGAGCGTACCATGGACTGCCAGAAGAACAAGCGAGTACAGCCAGAATGCTGTGTGAAAGCCAGGGTGGCGAGACTTAGTCTCACATACGTTGGGCATGCTATTAGGAGAGACCCATCCCTGAAGAAGGGCATTGTGCTTGGTCAAGTCGAGTCAGTGAAAATGAGGACGAACGACAACAAACTGTGGGAAAAGCGATGTCTTTTCTTTAAAACCACCCACTTCTATTTCTGTTACAGCAGCACTAAGAGATTAAAACAAACAAAGAACCTTACTGCCATCGAGTCCATCCTGACCCCGAGCGAGCACCCTATAGGACTAGGACAAGGCAGAACTGCCCCTGTGGGTTTCTGAGCCTCTTACTGTTTACAGGAGTGGGCAGGGCTATTTATCTCTCCCTAGATTCTCTGGTCAGTGCTCTGCTCTGCTTGTTATCTATCCTAACATATGGCTTTGTCATTACATTTCTATAACGGAAGTGGTTGCACTCCACTTTTGAATTTCTTAAAAATAAATGTATTTCGAGGGAATGTAGTAATATGCATTTCCCGTCACTCTTCTAAAGCGATGAACTAACTCCAAGCCTATTTATTATGGTCTCCTGAATAAGACAAATTCAGTTTACATGCACTTATTAAGTTAACAGTGGGTCTTACATTCTTGAAAAGCATACACAGAAGGGAATTTAATTGCCAATTGAAAAGCAGGGCTCCCTAATTAAATTACTTCAGTCCTGGCTACTTTTT
>NW_022103908.1:1936181-1937645 GCF_000313985.2 Echinops telfairi | reverse complement strand
AAGAATTGTCTTCATTCATTTTTGATATAACAGATTCTGACTTCTGCCTGCAAAGTCAAATTTGAGAAGAGCTCCCCGCCACCGTGCAGCTCAGCACAGTGGAAATCTGAGTCAAATAAAAATATATCTTCTGTGATGGTTCGTTCTGGCCCATGCCCCTCGACCAGCTGATGACTGCAAAGGTTCCAATTAGGATTACATAGACCTTCCTTTCAAGGTCCTGCATGCGTTCGTGTCTTGGTGTGGTGAGACCGCAGGGCACATGCCCATGAACCACGTGCCATGCTTGTGCCCTGCGTGCAAGTCGTAGGATATCCTGGGCCAAGTCAGACAGGCGGCTCTCAGGGCACTCCAGCACCAAAGAGCTCCCCACCTCCCCCACGGAGAGAAATGCTGGGAAAGGAGACCTCCCTAAGACCACACCTGCGCAGGTGTGCTGGGGGGGTGCGGGGGAGGGGACCCTGTGCATGCTCAAGAGGCCCCCAAAAATGAGGCAGGGAGAGGCACTTTAAATAACTAAACACAATCTGGCCAGGTAAGAGAGGGGCAAAAAGACTCGCCTGGGTGCCATTCCATTTTCAGTGCATCCAAGATTTACACTCTGCCCATTATCATTCATGGCTGTTAGGAGTCTAATTTGTCCCCACGCACCACGGGAAGAATAAATCTCTCAGAGAGGAAGTAGAGGGTATGCAATGCAACAATATTTTCTGCAGAAAGCTGCAAAGTGCATGCAAGAGGAGCAATAATAATCATATATCTACTTATTTAAATATTCATTTAATTAATTTCTTTATTTAAATATATAACACATTATTTAAATGTGATATGTATTCAAGTATACGATATATTATATAAATAGAATATATGCTCATTTAAATGTATATAAATATATTTTTTATTTTTTTCATTCTTCATTCCAGGAATCCTAAAGGTTACAGGACAACACAAGAGTGTATACACACACACACTTGCCTCTGAATTATCCAGTTAAACAGCAAAGGCAGACATGTCTTTGGCAAATACAAAGGTAAACCAGTGAGAGGCAACCATCATGAAACATAAACGAGGGTGGGATTTCCGCAGCTATCACTTCAGAAGCTCCTCTGAAGCAGAAAAGGAGAGGAGAAGGATGCAGCCAATTAGGAGATGCCTTCCTTCTGCCATGGTCCAGTCTTCCCTCCAGCTCAAAATGCAGTGGCTGATGCTCAAGAAGAGAGGGGAGAGGGATAGAGCCAGAAAAGCAAACAGATGAATAGAACGAAGGAGTCCTGTGGGTTGATAAGTGACTTCCACAGTTCATTGTAAGTGTTTATGAGCCTGGGGGCTGATTCGTTGAGGTTTAAAAGCTTCCAGATCAGCACTACATCTGGCCTCTCCAGAGCAGGGTCATCACGTGCACGTGAATACCACCTTGGCTACTGAGAATGAAACAGACGGGCAACCTGGAAGTCTGTGACCCGG
>NW_022103908.1:1931841-1934340 GCF_000313985.2 Echinops telfairi | reverse complement strand
TGATATGACACTACTTTGGTTGATTTGGGGGAATATGCAAGTCCAAAGAATCTAAACCTAGGGCAAGTGAATTGAATTTGGGCTTCAGAGAAGACCTGATAAAAGGTTAAGAATGCTTGCTAAAGTATAGTGCCATTTGGATACAAAGGGTTAATGATACTACATCCATCTTCTGCCAGTTAAGAACCGCCATCTAGAAATGGGGGCAGCAAATGAAAAGATCTGATGGTACAGTAGTGAAAGCACTCTGCTGCTAATCCAAAGGTTGAGGGTTCAAATCCACCAGACGCTCCAAGGAAGAGAGTTGAGGCCAGTCTGTGTCCATGAAGCGTGACCACCTGGGAAAGTACACGGGGCAAGTACATGCTGTCCCCTGGGTGAGGCACATCTGTCTGTCTGTCATATTACCTCTCGTCTGTCTGTCATATTACCTCTCGTCTGTCTGTCATATTACCTCACGTCTGTCTGTCATATTACCTCACGTCTGTCTGTCATATTACCTCTCGAGTCCGTGTCGCTGAAACTCGTTGCCTTTGAGCCAGTTTCATCTCATGGTGACTCGGGAGTGTCGGAGTAGAACCCTGCTCCATCCAGTTTTCAATGGAAACAGGTCACCGGGTCTTTCTTCGGAGCCACTTACAGGTGCCTTTCGGTTAGCGGTGAATGCATTAACCCTTTGCACCGCCCAGGGACTGCATCCGATAACCAGCATCCCTAATCATAAGAAAATCTATTAAAGAAGTAAATAAATTCATGGGAGTGTGTCGGTTAAAAAAGGAGCTGATTTCAAGGAGTTCAGGAAGGAAAAGAATGTTTTGAAACTGATTGTGGTAGCAATTATACAATATTGCTTGATGTGATTGAACTATGGAATAATACATCTGTATTAACTCCCAATAAAATAGTTTTTTTTTAAAGTAAATAACTTCACCAAACTCACTGTCATTGGGTCAGCTCTGACTCAGAGTGACCTTATAGTGACCCAGGCATAGTGAGCTCCCCATAACTTTGCTAACCGCAAGGTCAGCAGTTCGAAACCAATAGCCGCTCTGAGGGCTACAGATGAGGCTCTCTACTTCCTCAAAGATTTACAGTGTCTGCAGCCCACAGGGGAAGTTCTACTCTATCCGGTGACTGTCCAATAAATTAAAGATGTATTTAACGTCTAAATTTTTCCTGAAGAGGAACTGCTGGGGACAGTAACGATTCCAAGATGTGTATGTCTCCTCCACATTCCAGTGACCTCAGACTGATCCAGGAATATGCCAGCGACCACTGCGTTGTGAAAGATGCCATTTGCTTAGATAAAAGCCCAACATTCCCCAAATAAACTTGCCACCCAGCTCATCCCATACGCAGAAGGAAAACAACCCAAGAAAGAAAACGCAGAGGGGTAGCAATTTGACCGGATTAGAGTCCATTCCAGAGTGATAAAGGATTCATGACACACACACACATATATATGTATGTATTTGTGTGTGTGTGTGTGTGTGTGTGTGTATATATAGAGAGAGTATATATATATATATATATATATATATATATATATAGAGAGAGAGAGAGAGAGAGAGAGAGAGAGAGAGAGAGAGAGAAAGAACGAGAGCGCTAGCACTCTGGTGTAGTGTCTATGTGTTGGGCTGCCAATGCAAGGTCAGAAGTTCAAAACTATCAGGCACTCCTCGGGAGAAAGATGGGGCTTTCTACTCCTGTAAAGAGCTACAATACAGTCTGAAAAACTCAAAGGGCAGCCCTACCCTGTCCTATAGGGTCGCTGTGAGTTGGCATTGACTCAATGGCCGTGAGGGATTTTTGGTGTGTGTGTGTGTGTGTAGGAGAAAGAGCATTTCTAAACTCAATGGACAAAAAGACAGGAATATCGGTTTGTTTTGTTTTCCATTTCACCACAAATTATATATGGCAGTGCTGTTCTTAGATGGCACAGGCTCCAGCTCCAGCTATAAGCACAGTGCTGTGGTTCTGGGATTGAGGCCGCTGTTATAATAGGAGTGGGTGGTGGCAGGGCTCTCAGGAATGGACACACGGGGCCCTCTGAACGTGCACAAACCCAACGAAAGCCAAACTAGGAAGCGACTGGAGGCGGGCCGCATGGGCGTGTGCAGAGCTGAGGCTGTGTGACGTGGGTCCTCTCTGCATAAACTTTCGATTATATCAAGGACTCTTCTGTGTACTCCAGTGAAACATCTACAGGTTGCTGGGAGCGGGCCTGTGCAGGCACCAGGCTGGCATGTCCTCCTTTGGGAATCCGAGTGTTGTCTGCACGACAATGATGACTCTGAAGAGGGCCGACTCCACTCCTGGGCTCACCGCATCAGCTTCGGACACAGAAAACACATGCACTCCACAGTCCTGAGGGGCTCGCAGGACCAGGCCACCTCCCAGGGACACCATGTGGGACAGCCCTAGATGGAGGCTATGTCAAGACCCAGTTTCCCATCTTGATAATTTTGCTTTACAGAGATTGTGTACGGTTTTGAAGGA
>NW_022103908.1:1917395-1931555 GCF_000313985.2 Echinops telfairi | reverse complement strand
GGGGGGTGGGGGGACCTTCACCTGGTGAACCGACACAAAAGCCAGAACAAGAGCCTCACTGCAGCGACCATCGTGTGGATGGCACAGGACCAGGCAACACTGGGCATCACACACGGGGTCACCACAAGCCAGAGACAAGTCCACGGCAAAGAGCCACAACAGTCAATAGAAGGACGTACTGGCGGGAGACAGGTGACAAGGAGTCCAGCAATTATCAACCATCTCAATGGCCATGTTTGGGCGTCCTTCAAACTGTTCTCCTTTTCCAATGGGAAAAACTTTACTTGTTAGAAACCCAGCTCAATCATTTGAGCATGTGCGCACACACACACACACACACACACACAACACATACAAGATGACAAGTTTCCACTGCTAACCAGATGAAAAAGAGATGACCCAAAAGCAACACATGCAATGACGCCAAATGCAGAAAGATCACAGGCCACTGGGTGAAAAGTCTTGTGGATCCAGTAGTGGTGGAAACATCTCAGTGCTGGTGTGAGTCTCCACGTGGCTCCTCCAGCTCTAGGGCTCTAGCTCCATTTGGCTCGTCAGCAGGAAGACAAAGTAGCTAGAGTGTGTCTGTCTCCCAGTGAGCTATTCATCTATTCCGCACTTCCAAATGAGGTCATCAAGCTGCCACCTGATTGACAGGTTAGACCCTACCAGGAGATTATGTAACTGCCACAATACCCACCCCCATCCCACCCCCACTCCCCTTGGCAAATTCATTCTTCTTTCACTAGATTACCTGGTTTAACCTCTATTATTAAAATCCTCGTCCTCCTCATGGACCTGTCAGATTTTCCCTCATCTTGTCCCAACCAACTCAAACCCAATGCTGTCCGTTCCAACTCATAACGATCCTATATGTGGTTTCTGAATCTTTACTGGAGTAGATAGTTTCATCTTTCTCCCATAGGGTAGCTGATGAGTTTGAACTGCAGAACTTGAGACTAACAGTCCACCCCTTACCCAATATCAGCACTATGGTTTCTATTCGCTCCAAAATAATTTCACCTTCACCCTTCTCCAACCTCTGCAAATTCATGATAATGCATTTATTTCATTCATTCATGGTTTGTGCCCCATGACCTACGTGTTTCTACATGTCCTCCCTTAACTAGTTCACTCACTTACAATTCAGTATCATCTGTAGGCTGGAGAGTGCCAAACTTTTTTTCTTGCCATAATGTCACCTTCAAAGTTACCTGTCACACACTCAACTGCATGCTGGACAGCTATACCCAAAATTGAATCTGTCCCCGATTTCATTTGTGTTCAAAACGGAGCACATCATTACTGTAGAGTGAACCATGCCTCAGGAAGTTCACCACAGCATAGAGGCCCACAGGAGCTATGGATGCAGCTCAGACACACAAGTGCCTTACCGTGGGCGAGAGAAAGAGCTCCTTCCCCAAGAGCTGGTACCTTGAGTCCTAGCCTCCTGGATCATGAGAGAAGACACGTCTGCTCTTTAGAACCACTCACCTGTGGTCCTTCTGTTACAGCAACTCTAGTTCACGACGATGATCCTTAGTAACCCTCATCACCTCTTCCTACTGAGATCTACTCTAAGAGGGGACACCACAGACTCAGTAGCCAACACCAGGACCTGGTGATTTCTCTTTTCAAGAGTCAAGTCCAAGATCTCTTCTCCACTTCCATTGCTTTTCTCTTAGACCTTCGTCTTCTCAGGCCCAGAGCCCATACTGCCTTATAAAGGTGTTCTACAGAAGATGGTCTGTCGAAACGATCTCAACTAACAATAACTTTTCTCTGATAACTGTTGTCAGGAGCCACTGAGCCAGTTCCCGCTCACAGCGACTCTGAACAACAGAGCAAAACCCGGCCTGCTCCGTCCTGTGCCGTCCTCACCGTCCATGCGCAATTGTCGCAGCCACTGTGTCAGTCCCTCACTGAGAGTCTTCCTCTTTTACATTGATCATCTAACTTTACCAAAGATCTGGTGGCATAATGGGCTATACAATGGGCTGCTGACTGCAAGGTCAACAATTTAAATCCACTGGCCACTCCTCAGGAGAATGGTTGGGCTTTCTCCACCTGTCAAAAGTTATAGTTTCAGAAACCCACAGGTGCAGTTCAACCCTGTCCTATAAGGTCCCTATGAGTCATCATTGACTAGACGGCAGTATTAGGCAAGTTAGCAGGTGTTTGAAACGTGCCACTCAAAGCAGGCTCAGCCAGTGAACTCCCTGCTGCTAATTTCAACCACAGCATGGCTGTCCTGTGTATCCTTCTCCCTTTCTTGGCTTCCAGTCAGATCCAGGGTTAGTCAAACCTTAACCTCTGAGCTTGAGGACCTGAGCCATCAAAAACTGGTTGAAATGCCATTATTTCTCTTAAGTCAGAGGATTTGTGGGAGACTTCAATCAATGATGATTAGGTTCTCTTTCCAGCCAGTCTGTCGCATGGGCTTTGGTCACTGGGTCAAGAGGCTACAGGCCAGGGGATCAGAATTCACAGGAAAGTCATGAATAATGTTACGGAGGTTAAAGGTGAGCTCCATGGTCTAATGATAGCAAACATCCCCACTGTGCCACATCATGAAAAAGAAAAGAAAAAAGCAAAACAAAACAAACAGCCAGGGCTACAAGTGAATTTAATAAAAGTGTTTTTTTTTTTTTTGTAGCCTCACTAAAGTCATATCGCCTATGGTCTTCTATATG
This sequence comes from Echinops telfairi, assembly GCF_000313985.2. Taxonomy (NCBI): domain Eukaryota; kingdom Metazoa; phylum Chordata; class Mammalia; order Afrosoricida; family Tenrecidae; genus Echinops; species Echinops telfairi. The sequence goes on along the minus strand of NW_022103908.1, from coordinate 1,928,862 downwards.
AAAATACCGAGCACTAAATACACTAGGTATAAAACAATGTGTCAGATATCTGTCAGACCAATAATAAGAAACTCAACAGTTTCCCTATCAAATACGTGGAGGCAAGGGCTAGAGATATGTCCTTGCTTAAAGACTCCTCTTTCTATTATTTAAAAAATAAATAAGTAGAACCAACTAATTCCTAGAAGCTATTTTACAATTTAAATACGAATCTGGATCCGTAGGTCTTCGTCGTCAAAAGAAAGGCCTCTCTATGTATCTTTTTAAGAAGAACTGCCCCCAAGAGTCAGTGCGGGGATGAGAAATTACTTGAGAGCTCTTCAGGAAAACACAGAACGAAAGAATACCACTTTAAAGGGATCAACAATCATCCAAGTAAATTAACATTTATGACTGGGTGTCTGAATGTAAGGGGAAGCCACCACAGCTGTAAGGAGAAAACTTCCAGGTTGGACAGTGAGGACTTTATAAGCTCTGACTTGACAGTGCATATCTGGTTACAAAGTACTTTTAGTTTAAAGTCACCGATCTTTACAGGACAGTGTATCTCCTGCTTTGTAGCACACGCCAAAAGAAGTCTTGGCAGCCATCCAGCATCTAGTACATCCTCTGTAATACTAATATTTATGGGTAGATGCTTAGTCGATCTTTTTCTTATTTCTAGGAAACAGCTATTTCAAAATCTCTAAAAGAAGCTTGAACTAGTGACCACTCAGTCCTGACCCTGCATGGCCCTGGGTAATGTGAATTCCACAGCTTGCTCAAGGAACCATACCCTTAGAACATGAGATGCTATGTCTGGATGCTGGAATAGATACCTCATGTAAGTTGGGCATTGAACAAGGAAGACCAAAGAAGAATCAATGCATTTGAGTTATGGTGCTGGAGAAGAACACTGAAAGGACCATGAATGGCCAAAAGAAAAAAACAAATCTGTCTAGGAAGAAGTGTATCCCCAATGCTCCTTAGAGGCAAGCACAAAGTCTCACGTACTTTGGACATGTCAAGAGAAACCATTCTCTGGAGAAGGGCATCGTGCTTGGTCAGTAGCAGCGCAATGAGAAAGAGGAAGAGGTTCCGCATGATGGGTCCTTTGCCATTCTCAAAATTGTGCCGAGGCTTGAGCCCATTGCTGTAACCACTGTGTCAATCCACCTCAAAAAAGAGTACACTGAAAAGATCCCAAGCACGGCGTTCTAGTGACAACCCCCTACCCCTTCCCCACTCAGCCCATGTATCGAGGCATCAAGAACTCCACCTGGGCAGGGTTCTTTTCAGCATTTTAACTTCCAAAGACCCACAGCCACTAACACCACCATCTTTGGGCAACAAGAGCTATGTTCTGTGTGATGTATCGTAAAGCCAGTCAATGAACGGAGAAGAACAAGCGATAGCCGTAATGAAAGAATTCAAAGTTCCCAGATGGGACCGAAGTGCTGACTGCTCCGGCCTCACCTCACAAGCTCAGATAAGGTCCCGGGGTGGCTTATGTGTTTCTCTGCTATCCCCACAAGGTCAGCAGTTCAAACCCACCCACCGCTTTTCAGGTGACACTTGGGGCTTTTGGCCTGTGTCATGACTGAGAGCCTTGGAAACCCACGGGGCAGTTCTACTCTGTCCAACAGGGTCCCTGTGAGTCAGATGACACAATGGCTATGAGTTGAGCTTGTTGGTTTTGCCCAAGAAATACCTGGTTTCTCCCCGGGAAGCAAATTGTAGAGCATTCCTGATCCTCACAGCTTCTCTCTGAAGCACCACATGTGCTGACAGGTCTGATTAGAAACCGCCTGATTCACTTCCAAATCCACCGGGTCGACAGATGGGCCAGCATGGACTTCCCATTCAGGTTTTTGTCCTGTGCAGCGGCCCCATAGGTGTTAGCTTCTCCTTCTGCTTTAGGACAACCACATTTCGCTAAACGAAACCGGCCTCATGGGATGTTTTCATGGTAACGATTTCTCTTACCTCTCCCTGGGAACAATGACTCCTGGACCATCTATTTCATTTTGGACTCGTTCCGAAACCAGAGAGGAAATAAGCTCATTTCTGACGGCTCTAATTCGGAATCCCTTCACCAGAGTTCACACCGGCGGAATTCGGGTCAAAGTGATTTACTCGTGCGGCCAAGAGTCAGGAAAGCACTCGGGCCATGGAGGAAAACAGATGGCTCGGGTTAGTGGAGTCTCATGCTTTACGTTCCCGGCTAAGAAACTGCGAGTCACTGCGAGGACAGTAACTGAAGCATTCGCCCAGCTCGGAGGTGCGACAAGGAGGAGTATTAAGCATTTGTTTTCTCCACTTCATGAGGAATCCAAGCGCAGCGTGTGGGTGCTGCGACGGAGCTTTTACAGAAGAAAGTCGGACCATGAGTGCAGGCTGGGAATGCTCACATCTGGCTCCTTCCTGGGAGCCCGGCTAGCATAGCCAGTACCGGCTGGGCTGCTAATCGATGCTCAGCAGTGTGAACCCACCAACTGCACCAACGGGGCAAGAGAAGGCTTTCGGTTCTCATAAAGAGTTACAGCCCCACAACTCGAGGGGCAGGGCGACTCGGGTCCGGAGGATGGCTATGGCTGCCCTCAACGGCAGTGAGCTGGGGTTTTGTTCTGTTTTTCAGTTCAGGGATTTGACCTGGACGATCCCACAGGCCGTACCGTGAGGAGAGCCTGCGTGGGAGCATGGTTAAGGGCTACCATGCTTAGCTGCTAACTGAAAATTCAAAGTTTGCGTCCAAGACCCTGCAGAAGAAAGGCCTGGCAATGCGATTCCAACATTTCAACCACCGCCAACCCCTTGGAGCACAGTTCCACTCTGGCACACACCATGGGCTCACCACACGTCCAAAGCCAACCGGTGGCAACTGGTCGGGGTTGATAACATCTTGGAATTCTTCATCGCTTTTAAAGCAAAGGCCTGCATTTTCAATGGTTGCTGGGCCACACGTTCCTCTATAACCTTGGCTCCCAGTGAACAGAAGAGAATTCTACTGTCCATTCATGCATTCTTTCTTTCTCCAGTGACTCCCATGTAAGCTCTACTGTGTTCCAATCACTGGGCGAAAGATGCTAGAAACGCTGGACGTCACGGAGTTTGGGGTCCATCACTCACAACGCACTGCCATCAAGTCAATTCCGACTCAGGGGACTCCGGGAGGGCAGAGGAACGGGGTGCCATGGGGTTTCCAACTCTATACATCTTGACAGATAGCCTCATCTGCCTCCCTGGGAGCTGCTGGCGGGAGTGAGCTGCTCATGTTCCAGAGAGCATCGCAGAGCTTAACCCGCAGCACCACCAGGCTCCTTTAAAGAAAATTAAAGTAAAGAAAATCAAGTAAGAGATGCCACTGAAGTTAGAGAAATATTTCATTAACCTTTAACATTGGAACAGAAAGTCTCCGGGTGGCTAAAATGATGTATTCCTAAACCGCACAAGAGCACTTATGGACACGTTTGCTGGTCTTCAAAAGTGCTCCAGGGAGCCTCCCCCTTCCTCTCACCTTGCTACATCCTGTGAGGTGAGGCTGTGCTCAGCTCCACAAAACTGCCTGCGCAAACACTTGAGGGGCGATCCTTAACTCGTGATCTCGGGGCGCTGTGTAGAAATTTGGCAAGCTTAGTATTTTGGAAATGAGCGCAAGTGCTTCCAGCTACATGTTGAAGTGATGAAACTCAACCATTGGGCATGCACGGGTCCTCTCTATCTCAAAAAGGCCAAGTTCCAAGGTCCCCCTCGGGTGACTGCCCATATAGATATTGGAGTCTTCTGGTCTGCCAGAGGCAGTTAGGCTGGGTGGTCCCATAGTTCTATGGATACCACTGTATCTACATTTATTAATGGATCATGGGTGGCCTTCCCACAACCCTTAAATTGACACATTGATTTCCTGCAATTTGAAAGAGAAATGCTTGGGAACACCAAGGCAAAGAACGTCGGGGCGGCTTGCCAGAAAAATCTCATTCTCCATCATGAGCCGGAAGGTTTCTAAGTACATTCACCCCCTCTAAAGCACACACAGGCAGCAAGTCTCGACCCACCTCTCTGACAATTTCTCTCTCTTTTCCTTCTCAGGTGAAAAACAACCGAGTTCATTCTTATCGAAAGTCAACGGTGGAATAATGGGCCCCACGCACCCAGCAGCAGACAAAGATGACTAAGCGACATGGAGTCATAACAGCGAGCTATCTCCAGGTCTCATTTTAAACTGTTGACAACGTTAATGCTGCCTATGGGTCTGAACACAAATAAACTAGGAACGGAAAAGAGAAGACCAGCTTTTGAAATGTACTTGCCCAGAAATATTTACAAGCAGCCAAGGTTTAAGTACGGGGTTACTGATGTCCAGAAGAGAAAATCCCACACAGTTAGATTGTGCTGGGAAACATTTGAACATATCAAATGGCCTGTACCCAACCCACCGCACCACCACACACACACACACACACACACACACACACTCCAAAAGAGGGTGGAGTAAATTAACAAGGTAACATAGAGACCACAAGCCAAACATCTCCGGGGTTCTAAATTACTAATATACTCAGGTGAATATTTGAGGCCATATTTCACCAGGACAACTCTAAATGGCCTACATCCCGCTTGAAGATAGGTTGTTATTATCGAGGTCTTTGGATCAGACTGTTAATGGCTGAGTTTGGGAAATGAGCTAGCCAGGCCTTTCTTCCAAGGTACTGCTGGCTGGACTTGAACCTTTCATTCCAGAGCCCAGCACATTAACCACCTGTGCTACCTTGGGACCCCACACACACTACAGAGGATCTCTATCCCACAAAGGATCTCCAAGGTATCAGATCATAAGGTCAAGAAGGCTCATCTGGCAGCAAGACCAAGACGGACCAGAGGGAAGCAGGCAAGCAGGGAGGGAGCCCAGGCAAGTGGTAGATCCTGTCCATCCATCACAAGCCTTCTGAGCAGACTTGAAGCAGGTATCGGCAAACGCATTCAAATTCAGCTTCTCCATGAGGACAGTATTTCATGCCAGGTGGCTTTCTAAAGCACCACCCATGGGTCATGACCATTGTAATACCATGTTCAATTATGCGGATCCACAGCTTGTATTAAGTAACTATCCCATAGTATATTCAAGACCATGAAGTTGGCAGGCAGGCTCCCGTACCCAGTCTCTGATAGCAAAACAATTGGTTGTTACACGCCATTCTTCTGTCTGCCTGGTCTCTAACTTCAATTTCTAAGAGGTCTTTCTCTTTTTCTTACATTATACACTTTTTTAAGGTCTTTTAAAGAAGTAGTTGCTGCCAGTGGAGATCTGACTCTCGTGTTATTTTGCTCATTTCCTCTGAGGATCAGGGAAGCAAGTTCCAAATCCTCGGCAACTGAGCTCTAATCTTGGAGAGCCTCACTTCAACAGACACCTGCAGCCACCCTGGCAAAGCACATTCTGTGACAATAAGGTGACACTCTAACAAGACAGCACAGGTCTGAAGCTTGCTGTTGGCCGAATGACAGCACCGCCTCTCTGAGCAAAAGTCCAGTGATCAAAGTACTAAAGGCATAGAGTCCTTGGGGCTACCCAACCTGGACAGGTGTGTTTCCCACGGTGCCTTTCACAGGGCCGCACATAAGCTTCCATGGGATGTGCATCGGAAGGGAGTGTGATAGTGTCTGTATTTCTTAACATCCCGGTGCCATAGCGGTTAGGCATTCAGCTACTAACCATAAGATCGGCAGTTAGATACCACCAGGTGCTCCTCCGGGGAAAGAGAAGTCTTCCTACTCCCATAAAGAGTTACTGTGCCTGGACAATTGAACTATTGAGTTGTATGTCATGTGGATTAGGTGCCAATAAAAAGATGGAAAACAGAGAGAGAGAGAGAGTATTGGAAACCCACAGGGGCAGTTGGGTTTTCTGAGTTTGTTAGGACAGAGTACAACTGCCCATACGCTTTCCATGGTTGCCGTCTTGATGGGACCAGGCCAGATCCCGAGATCTTTTTTCAGAAGAGTGATGGGTGGGTGAGAACCATCAACCTTTCGGTTACCTTCATAACCAATTTAAAGTCCCAACCCAAATTCACTGTCATCAGGGTGATTCCAACAAACAGTGACCCTAAAAACAGGGTAGAACTGCCCCTATGGGTTTCTAAGACTAACTCTTTAATGCTTTAAAGCCTCACCTTTCTCCCTGGGAGCAGCTGGTGGTTTCAAACTGCTGACCTGGTGGTTAGCAGCCCAACACATAACCACTAGGCCATCAGGGTTCCTCTTAGAGAGCTGCCCCTGTGGGTTTCCAAGACCGTAACTCTTGACGGGAGTAGAAAGCAACAACTTTCTCCCAAGGACCACTAGGCGCTTTCAAACTGATGAGCTTGCAGTTTGCAGCTCAACAGGTAAATTCTTTTAAAAAATTATTTTTAATTTCAAAACAAACAAATAATCCTTTATTGATAAACCTAAGGACTTTGGTTTTTTTTTGTGTGGTTTGTGACTTTTCTCCCAATACCTGGAACGCGGCCTCGCTCAAAACAAGATGCAGTTAACCTCAATTCAGTTGATAATCTCAACAATGGGCTGAAATATACCGAGCACCATCAAGAAGACTTGGGACCTGGCAACAACGTTTCATTCTGCTACTTCTTAGGTCGACGCCAACATGGCAGCAATGATGAATGAACAAGTACAAGAGTAACACTGGATCTCACTGCCAGAGTCTCCGTTCTGATTCATGGAGACCCTATAGGACAGAGCACACCCCATTTTGGTTTTGGAGACGTGTAAACTTTAACAAAAAATAGCAGCCGCACCTTTCTCCCAAGGAGAGACCGGAGGGTTCAAACCGCTGACCTTGAGGTATTCAGCTCAATAAGCCAAACCATACTTACTGGCATCAAGTCGACCCATATCAACCGTACAGGATAGGGCAGGATCTCTACAGGAAAACGGTCCTATGAGTTTCTGAGACTGTAACTCTTTACACGAGCAGAAAAGACATAGCTCAGTCACCACCCACGTTGTGTTAGAAATCGACTTTGGCTGGCCTCCTCTTTTGTAACTTACTTGAACTTCATAACAGTGCAATGACTTAGCACTAGTGTTTTCCCTTCATAGTTCAAGAAACAGCTGGGAGACAGTAACTTGCCCCAGGACCATCAGAACAATGTGGGCATAATTTAACCCCATCCATCTGGGTCCAATATGCATTTGTTTCACACCATAACACACTGCTAAGACAAAGTGTGTGTGTGTGTGTGTGTGTGTGTGTGTGTGTGTGTGTGTGTGTGTTGGGGGGGAAACTGAGGCAGTTAGCATGAACATTTCATTTTACATACAGACTTACGGACACTCCCCCCGCCCCTTGGAATCTGATTGCAGCCTACACAGGAAAACAATGTTCTCCCAATCTTCTGCTGTAAGTGGGCCACGCTCCAGAAGCCGTCTGCCCCAAACCGCGTGCCTAACGAGCTTACACTGGCACTGGGGAAGAACAGAGGAAAGAAAACACCAGCTGCTGCCAGCATCCTCCACCACCTTAGAAATCTCATCGCGGGGGATCTCCAAGCCGGCCCTCAAGATGAGGGCGGTAAGAACCACACCGCAGAAAGCTCACCTGCCTGATGTCACACACAACCAGGCGGCACGCAGGGCAGCGGAGCTTGCTGCAGAGTGATAGAAAGAAACCTACAGCGCACCAAGGGCACAGCCACCAAACTGAATTTTAAATAGCGCCTACCAGGAGGCTATAATCAGGAGAGCCACCGTGGGTGGATGAGCGGAACGCGCCGACCGTCTTCCAACCAGGTGACCAAAATAGAATGCCATCGTTATGCATTAGACCCAAGAAGGCAGGGAGGGGGAGAGAGAGAAAGGTTAACCCGTGCCTGCGTCCTGCACACCTCTGCTTTTTCATTTCTGGCCCATTCCCTGACGACTCTTGCTTTCCTTAACGCCCGCCTTCCCCAAAGTAGGGTGGTGCTAGTGAACAGCCAGGAGAAGGGCCGCTGGTTTTGTGGTGTGTTCTTTTCTTTTGAATCTTGGATTTTAGTCTAACATATTTCAGTAGAGGGAAAAAAAAAGTTGCGACAAAGTACAAACTACACCATCGTGGTAAGGAGCTGGGAGCATGTCTGACCCTGTGGGGTGAGACGGATTAGCACTGTCCAAAGGTCACTTCAGGAGCCCTTGTGGCGTAGTGGGTCTCACATGGGGCTGCTAACCTCAAGGCCAGCAGTTCAAAACCATCTGCAGCTCCTCAGGAGAAAGAGGAGGCTTTCGGCTCCAGTAAAGAGTTGCAGTCTTGAAACCCAACCAGGGCAATTCGGCCCTGTCTTCTAGGGCTGCTGTGCATCAGAGTAGACTGGATGGCGGTGAGCTGAAAAGGCTCCCTCACTGCCCATGGAGACGGGTCTGACTCACGGAGTAAGCCTGAGTAGCCTCATAGTGCTGTGCACTGAACTGCCTGAAGCCAGTGGTTCAAACCTGCTAGCAGCTCCATGGGAGAAAGACGAGGCTGTCTTACTCCTGTAAAGGTTTACAGCCTCGGAAACCCAGTAGGGTAGTACTACTCTGTCCTGTGGGGTCACTACGAGACTGTCCACGAGGAGGCTGAGAGTTGATGAGGACGTTAGAGCGAGAAGCTGGCCTTTCAACGAGGACCAACAAAACCGTGGAGGAAAGGGGTCACGATTTAACAGAAGGGCCTTTCTTAAGAGCACGCGAAGGACTACCCTCTCACAGGGAGCTTTTCAGAAACACAAAGTTTATTCGTGGATGCATTTGACAACATCCTTGCTCAGGTGCAGAGGGTTAAGGCAGTGGGCGAAAGGCTTGGTGATCTATCTCACCGCAAACACACCGCAGCACAGGCCCACTGTGCCACTCGTGCGGTAGCCGTCAGTCGTAGCTGCCTTCTCGTGAGCCCGAGGCCCACGTTTCCAACTATTCACTTGATTTTCCATGATGGCATGTCCCCCCAGAACCTGAACCACAAATTGTCGCAGCTGAGCACATCCTCTCCCCAGGAGTCCAGGCTCCTGCAGGCCGAGGCGACAGCTGCACACCCGCAGGTGTGCAGGCATGAAAACCGACTATCCCGTCTCAGCGCTGATTTCATTTCCCTCCCACTTCCACCCTGCTGGCCTGCTGGTCTGAGGCTGCTAATCACGAGGCCAGCAGTTCAAAACCACTAGTCATTCCAAGGGAGAACGACGAGGCTTTCTATTCCCAGAGTTACAGTCTCAGAAACGCAGAGGTGCAGTTCCACCCCCTGTCCTATGGGGGTCACTGTGAGTTGGCATTGAATCGAGGGCAGTGATGTTTTGGGGTTGGAATGACTTGGTCTCTTGAGGAATCCAATGGACCCTGTGTGTACATAAGCCAGTCTGACAGGTCCGGGGCGATCTGCTACCCACATGATAAGCCTGGGAGAAGGCTGAGGAGGCGCGGTCTGGGTAATCTCACCGTAAACCAGGCTGACAGGCTTACCGTGGTTTTTAGACAAAATTGCTGGAGCGTGGTGGCCAAGATGCATAACAATGAATGAAGAGAACAGAGCTGAGCCTCCTACAGGGTCGCTCTCACCTGGAGGTCCTATGTCAACAGGATTAGACCTAATCGTGGTCATAGTACTTCAGAACTGGAAGGCTTACTTAGTTTTCAAACACTTGATAGGATACAGATAAAGGAATGCTAAGTTACACTATCATGATGAAGGAATTGTTCATGCTTCATGGCCTTCAATGCAACTGGCTCATGAAACACAACATTAACTCACACCTAGGAACTAAGAGTGAGTCGTGTTTTGGATGCTTACCTACGACAGGTAATGGACAGCCGTTTTCAATATAAGCCTATTGCACAAGCACACTGATTTATTTTTAAGTAAACAAAAGAGGTACACATGGAAAATTTTAAAATTATGGACGGTAAAACACTCATTAGATCAATCGTATACCTTCTTATTGTTTATATATTTGCCTCGGTTACTTCCTCCACTTTTTTAGGAAAGGGAAATAGGTGTCTGCCTGTATAGACACAGGAAACGTCAGGGACACTAACATCGGCTTTACCTGCCATCACAATAGCCCTGATAGAAGCCCCCAGTCACTAAGCAGTCAGCAACCCCCATGGCCGCCAACAAAGACACAATCCTCAAAGTAGAGACAGCCACCCTGTAAGGCCACCTATGGAGCTGCATCAACTGTTTGCTTAGCTGTTTTCAGAGGATTTTAACCACGAGGCCAGCAGTTCAAACCCACCAGCCATTCCTTGGGAGAAAGATGAGGCTTTCTACGCCGGTCAAGCTTGACAGCCTCAGACACCCACAGGGGCAGTCCCACTCTGTCCTGCAGGATCACGATGAGTCGGAAATAACCCGATGGCAGCGAGTTCAACCGAAGGTTCGGCAGGGCCATCAGTTGCTTGAAAGGCACATTGCTTGAAAGGTCTCCCATCCACAGTATTACTTCATGTCAGCTTTGAGATGCCCTTGTGAGACAGAGAAGAACAAGGCCGCGCCTTGTAGATGCAAGCGTCGTTCATAACATTTAAACTAAATAATGCATCAAGTATTAATTGAGCAGACAGGTCATCATTTACTATTCCAGTCACTGCGGGTCAGAAGGAAAGCACCCGTCGCAGTCTTTGCTGTCTTGGGGGAGATGGCCCCTACGGGAAAGCAGGGCAAAACGGGGCCCTTTCTTTTGTGGACTCCCACGAAGTGACTCCGAGCGGTCTGTGGTCTCCAGCTATTGAAACTCTCAGACACTCAAAGAGGTAATTGCTGACTTAAATGGTAAGCGAGGGCGGGGCTTGTTACCATTTGAGCTTGTTGATTTCTAGAGCAGATCACTACGTGGCCTGATGGATCCGAAGGGAGGATATGAAGGACAAATGAAGGACAATGCCCTCGCGCCCTGAGTCGATGCCCACACACAGCGAGCCTCCCTACAGGACAGGGTAGACCTGTGTGCTTCCCAGACTGTGACTCTCTCTGGGGACAGAACGCCTCAGCTTTCTTCCGCAGAGTGGTTGTGACGTCGAACTGCTGCTTTGGTGGTTCGTAGCCCAATTCATAAACACTATGCCACCAAGGCTCAACAGTTCATGAGCAATATGAATGCCCCAGCACTAGGGGAAGCTGGATCACATTCCCGAATCCTCCTGAAAAGTGTGCATTCAAATACACCTGAGACATCTAAGACCTGACTAGAACCTCCTACCGCAGAGCTGTTTGTTCTATCGTAATGTTTTAGGGATCCAGATCGACAAAATCGAGTTGGGCATTATCTGTCATTGTGAAGAAAGACACACATACATAGGTTTTGTTACTTCAGAAGTGCACTCTTGGGGATAGTGAGCCTTACCAATGTATTATTATTAGGCTTTTAACTAGGTTGTGCATATACCAGCAAACTTGGGCAGACCACAATAATGAAAAGATTCTAATTCTTCTGATAAAGAATTTTTAAAAGACACCCAATTCTGCCTGGCAAAC
>NW_022103908.1:1905882-1917095 GCF_000313985.2 Echinops telfairi | reverse complement strand
AAAAGGAAAATGAGCTGATTCCGGGAACCCAAGAGGAAAGCGAATTTTGGGAATAATGAGGGCAACAAATGTATAGATGTGCTTTACACAATTGATCTACGTATTGTGATGAATTGTATGAGCCCCAATAAATTGATTTGAAGAAAAAAAAAAGACACCATATTTGACTTATTCATGGGTTGGCATTTTCCCCAGTGGTTTTTCTACTACATATTAATGATTAATATCAACTTGTAACCTATGAGAATTAGAAAAAGTTGCTACATCACTACTACAAGAGTTCTATAACTCTTGTTCTCTAACTACAAGCATAACAGAACCAGACACAATAAATGCATTTGCCTGTGTTAGCAAATAGAGTGAAGAGACTATTATTCTTTATAGTCAGACATTCAGAAATCTGCATTCAAGGTAGGATTTTGATTAATATTTTAATATTAAGATGATACTCATAGCTCAACCAATAACTAGTACAATAGCTCCAGTGTCACTCCCTAAAACCCGGTGTTCTTGTTTGTGAAAAAGAATGACCTCCTTCCCCGGGTTGCTGGTCCCTCTGGGGCGCTGAAGCGGAAGACAGACTGGGCTTTCTACTTCGGCAAACAGCTACAATCTCAGAAACCCACGGGGGTTGCTATGAGTCAGCATTGCCTGGATGGTAACGTTTGGTTTGGCTTTAGGCTGCTGAAAGGAGCCCTGGTGGCAGAATGATGACGTGTGGGCTGATACCCATAAGGTCAGCAGTTTGAAGCCACCAGGCACTCTGTGGGAGAAAAGTGAGGCTTTCTACCCCCATAAAGAGGTACAGTCTTTGCAGTCTTAGAAATCCACAGAGAAAGTTCTACCCTGCCCTGTAGGGTTGGCTACGAGTCAGCCTCGACTCCATGCACTGAGTTTGTTTTCAGGGTACTGAAAGCAAATATTTTGGAAACATTTAACGGTAGGCCCCCCTCCCTGAAAGATCAGCAACAGACACCAGTAAACAAGAGACTTTGTGAAGTTCTACTGTTGTGGCATCTATTTCACTGTGAACGCTCAAGTTATTTCTCAAAACTACTTGGCCTGGAAGCCAGTTTATTTCACCTGCTGCATATCACCTTCGGCAACACCAGGAAATTGCCCTACCTAGTCCCTACTTGCAGCAAGATTGATGTTCAAGCTCTCTGTGATAGTTCCATTATCTGTTGTCAATTTGAGACTTAAGAGTCAAGGGGTGGAGTTGAGCCTGTCAATCAGGTTGCATCTTGATGACCTCATTAGGAGGCCCTAAGGAGATAAATAGCTCACTGGATTTGGGATACAGGTCCTCTCCCTGCGAGACATTAGTGACAATGAGCCTGATGGAGCTATGCTGATGTAGCCAGAGCCCTGGAGCTGGAGGAACAACATGGAGACCCCTGCTAGCACTGAGATGCTTCCACTGCCACGGGATCCACAAGACTTTCCACCCACTGGCCTGTGATCTTCCTGCACTCAGCATCATTGTATATGTTGCGTGAGTCTGAAGAGGAACTTATAGATTGGTATTGGACATATGGGCTAATATCAGACTCACAAACTTGATCCGAACTGGGCTGGGATGCTTTCTCAATATTCAATTGCTCTTGTATATAAAGCTCTTTTTTATACCCATGGGTGTCTCTGGATTTGTTTCTCTAGTCAACCCAGGCTAACACACTCTCCATTCTGCAGGGTTTGAATTTGACACTTTCATTCTTGCTTATACCCAGCACACACAATGGGCGGTGCCTTGCTAAGCGGGAACTAGTGGGAGAGTTCTGACAGCTTAACAATGACGACTCTGTGTACAATGCAAATGTTATGCATCTGGTAATGCAATAGAGAAGGATGTGAATGCCTTGAGAATACGTTTTGAGGGTCGTTTTTTTTTTTTCTTAAATAGCAGCAGCTATGAATTTGCTTTCCTCTACTGACCGCCTTTGTCACCGACAGTGTGTTTTCACCAGACGCAAACCAATTTGCAATCTACACCAGAAGCAAACCAATTTGCAATCTACACATCAGCACCAAGTGACGGGGAGTTGTCCATACCCACCGCGATCTCAGCTCTGGCAAGGTTAGCAGGTGATAACAAAGGGGAGTACGTTACACAGCAAATGGCTCTCTTTGAAAGTCTAGTCTGCAGAAAGTAAATGGAGACTTGGACCATGTCCAAACCATCCATCGACATTGTTCTAGGGGAGAAGTCTTGCATAGCTGCTAATGGGATGGGATCAAGAAAAGTAGATGACTCCATCCAGCCCACTACTTTTAATAACTATGATCACTGTGATGAGTTTTCACTTTGGCCATCCAACTGAAGGATGTAAAACCAGCAGCTCACTGTATGGAGAAAGCGAATACATTTGGCAGAAAAGAAAGCAGGGATCTGGTCCTACCCTAAATAAAGCTGAACCAGCAATATCACACTATCGCAAAGAAAAGGACACAAAACATTATCTGGGGGTGATTTCTTAAAGAAAAAAAAACCTCTCAGTGCTTTCTTTTAAAAAAGAAAAAACTCAGCGGTCAAGTCGATTCTAACTTATCATGACACCATTCCAACAGAGGAGAACTGCTCCTTAGAGGCCCAAGAATGGAACTCCTCCAGGGAGCAGCCAGCTGCAACTTCCTCCTGCTCCCACCATTAGGAGCCCCCGTGCTATTCCACAGCCCCACCCAGCCTCCTCTGGGAATCATGGAGAGACTGAAAGGGTTAGCATCATCAGAAACTGTCTTTACACGGGGCTCATCCAGTTCCGACCAAAGCTGATCTCAAGGGCGACATCACTCCCCTCAGCATCCTCTTTATGAGTTGAAACTGGTTGCCCCGACCACACAGCATCACCTACTTCTCTTCTGGGTGTGTGAATCTGTTTCAATGGCCACAAAGAACTCACAAGCCAGACTGACAGTGAAGTGACTTACTGAGAAGCAGGAAGCAAGGAGGGATCAGAATCAACTGGCTACAACTCAGGATCAGGATCAGGAGCTTGCTGGCAATGTCTCCCTTCTTCAGTACAGTCAGCTTTCTTAGCTGTTCTCAGCTCCCTACCATCTGTCACCACCAACGCTGTCACAGGGCCCCTCCCTGGCCTGCTGCCGTCTTCAGTGTGGCAGCCCTTGACCCAGATTGCAGCTCTTTTTGCTTGTTTGTTAGAGGACAGCTCTTTTAGGAGGTTCCTTGTCTTCTCGCTCTCTCCTCTCTTTTCTCTCCCTCTCTTTTTCTTCATTTCATCTCTCTTTCCTCTGCTTTCTCTCACGGCTTCTTTCTGCCTGAAAAACTTCCGTGGAGCTGTTTGCTTATCTACACAATCTCTTGTCAATTATGAGCCATGGGTTTCTCCCAGTGGGGGTGGGGGCACACAAACTGACCAAGCCATTCTTTGTAGGCCTATAGATACTTAATTTGCATCGTCTATTGACCAATTCCTGCCAAGTGCATACCAAGCCCTGAGCAGGCTGCACGCTGGGACCAGACAAAAGGTTCAAGACCGAGCGGTTTACAACTTATCCAGGAAATGGCAATCAACCTAGACAGAAGTTAACAAATCCTCAGGGGCAGCAAACTAGGACTAAAGTAACTCCTTAGGGATTAGGGAAAACATGTTTCAAACTGTGTGTGAGTGTGTGGGGGGGAGTGTCTTTTAAAGAGCTAAGAGAAAGGCCACCTCTAGACCTCATTTCAATCCATTTCTGTTGGTGTGTGAGATGGATTCCAACAGTCTTAGAGCCAGCAACACAGACATCCCCGGGGACTTGTTAGCAATGCAAACTATCTGGCCACACCTCAACCCCTGTGTTGTTAGCTGCCGTTGAATCAGTCATTCATGGGGACAGAGTGCTCAATAGAAAAACATTGCCTACTCCTGCATCACCCCTGTGAGTCAAGCTTGACTAGGGAACAAATTCATAGACACTCATATGTGTGTACCTAAGAAAGAGCGTTATATACAAGAGCAATTGAGAAAACATCCCAGCCCAGGTCAGATCAAGTTTGTAAGTCCGATATTTACCCATATGTGCGATACTAGCCTATAAGTTCCTCTTCGGACTCACGAAACACATGCAATGACACCGAATTCAGGAAGATCACAGGCCAGAGGGTGGAAGGTCTTGTGGATCCTGTGGTGCTAAAAGCATCTCAGCACTGGCAGGGGTCTCCCTCCACATGGCTCCTTCAGCTTCAGGACTCTTGCTGCATCACCATAGTTCCATCAGGCTCATTGTCAGTAATGTCTCTCCAGGAGTGAGCCTGTATCCTGCCTCCAGGGAGCTATTTATCTCCTTAGGGCCTCCAAATGAGGTCATCAGGCTGTGACCTGATTGACAGGCTAAACTACACCCCTTGTCAAATTGACAACAGATTATGTAACTACCACAACGCCCACAATCAGTTGTGGAGCAGATCCTTGATTTACAGACTTTTTGTTGGCTGAATTTCAGAAGTAGAGTCTCTCACCTTTCTTCCTAACCCACCTTGGTCTGGAAGTTGGTCTGAAATAAGCCCATCATCATAACAACAGGGAAGCCTGCATTGAGAGCGATGATCACTGCACATGAAGTGCACTGGCCAGGAATCAAACCTGGTCCCCCACGGGAAAGTGGTGAAGTCAGCCATGGACTCATCGTGCCAAGCCTGCTGGAGATCTCCAGGAGCTCTGCAGTGATGCTGACACATGGTGAAATTTGAAAATCCTGGACTCTGAATTAAAGGACTCTGGGGATGTGGTTCAGAGCATCCAATGCCACCCAAAAGGTCAGCAGTGCACGCCTACTCGGGATAAAGAGAGGTTAGCTGACTCTGTAAAGAACTACAGCGGCAAGATTTATGGAAACCCTATTGGAGCAGTTCTACTCTGTCCTAACAGGTCTCAATGAATCAGAATAGACTTAATGGCAATGCGCTGGGTTGGGTTGGGTTGACTTTGGTTTTGACCTCGGGTCAACTTACCTGCAGTTTATATCACAGAGTGAGAGGTCAGCTGGATGCACAGGGAGCCGTAAAACCGCAAGGTGTCATTTAAAGCGGAACAGAAGGAACCAACCCTTCTCCAAGTGGTCTTCCTGGAACCTGGATTGTCTAAAAGTGGGCTATTTCTTTCCATGAAGCCACTGTCGTTAAACAGCCACTATGCCCGTGAACCCATTAATATACCAACAATCATGTTTTCCTCATTACTCCTCTGTCCCTTAGTGGAGAGCGTGGAACTCCGATGTGACATCTGACAAGACCACTACAGTGGAGTCCATTCAACTCACAGCAACCCGACAGGACGGCTAGAACGGTCCCCGGGGGTCTCCAAGGCTGCCTGTCTTTACAGAAGCAGACTGCCACGCTCTTTTCCCTGGTAGGTTTGAACCCCCAACCTTTCATTTCACCACAGAGCACTTTGACCAGGGCACCACCAGCGATCCGCAAGATGTGCCAAGTGGGTGCTACGCTGGGGCTCCTTAAGGTGGGTCCAGCACGGTTGACCGTGGAACAACGGCGACGTGGCCCAGCATTCAAACCGAAGGGGTGGGGGGCACACAGTGACAGGCAACACTGCCAGGGTTTTACGTACTCAGAGAAAGGGAGGCTGGGCTCTCTGTCGTCGATGTCTAGAGCATCACTTTCCTTCCAAATAGTTCAGGGGATTATCTTCCCTGGATGGTGACAGGAGACGTGACGGGTGAACTTTCCAGAAACTGGAAAGGCAGCTGGATATTACTTCATAGCATTTCCCAACCATGTTAATCACATATGAGACTCATCGACAGTCTACTCTGACATCATAGAAACCACGCACATCAATCAATAGGAAAACAGCACGGGATTGTGTCTTTGTGACCCCTCACTATTGTATGAGGATGAAATCTACAGTCTCAGACCCTAAGTTCGCAAGCAGCTGTTGAATGAACGCAAATGGTCTGTGAAATGTGCAAATGTGTCGCCTTTCCAAAACTACTGCAGCAAAAGCCCCCCAATGGCCAGCTGGTGGTGACCTCCTGGGTTACCAAGAAGCATTGAGCTCCACAGCGTTTTCTTGGCTTTAACCTTTCCAGGAGCAAAGAGCAGGCTCTCTTTCCCAGCACCTCGGGGTGGGTTTAAAATGCCAACCTTCTGGTCCTTAGCCTGTGGCAAAACCATCTGTGCTGTGTGGATGGGGACCTGGTTTCATCTGTAGAGGGTGTAACTAAGATAATTTCCTAAGGCATCCAAAAGTTACGCACTCTTTTTTTTTTTTTTTTTTTAAAGAATCCTGCTAAAGTACTTAATGACTACAATACTCTTTTGAAAACACATTTATAGTCAAGAAACAGGCAAAGGGGGAAAAAAACAACTTGAAAACCTCTCGGCTCTCCTGGCCCCAGTGCCATGATCACCTCCCCGTGGGCTTCCTACACGTCTCTCGAAAACTCAACTGAGGGTAAACCTCTACCTACACTGAGTTTCAAAACCATGACAAGAATATGACACATTATAGAAGAGGGAGATGGCAACACTTAACATTTATGTTGCAAGTTACCACAAGTAAAGCCCGAAAAGTCTTTGATTCCTTCAGCTATTCTTTCCATAAGTCATACATAGTCACGTATGATCATCCTATTTAATATGGTTCCATCCGCTGACGGGTAACATTTTAACCTCTAGCCAACCATAGCAAGACAATTCAAAATGAAGGCTGACACTTTGTCCTTTAACTTGCTCGAGAGTCCCGCAGGGGTTTCAAGGCCTGAATTTGCACCATATGTGCAAATGCTCCACACAGCAGGCAGGGGAACTCAGGATGCCTCCCCATTTTGTCATTCTCCAGCTTCCTGCTGCTTGGTGAGCAGCCCTCCCTTTAGCTAAACATAAGCCTTGTAGGCAAATCACTTTTAGGAAAAGAGCCTCCTAGCAGAAACTCCTGCATGCTGATGACATTTCCAAGGCACCGCAATTGATTGCATTCCAGAACTCAGTTATGGGGCGTTTTGCAGAGTCTCCATGAAGCCAAGGCATCCTGAGGGAGTAGTGATTCACCCATTGAGCTGCTAAATGCTAGACAGTCTGCTAAAAGGTGAGCAGTTCAAACCCACCAGGCACTCCTTGGAAAAAGATGAGGCTTTCTGCTTCCATAAAGATTTACAGCCTGCGAAGCCAAAGAGGTAGTTCTACTCTGTGCTGTAGGGAAGCTTTGTGTCAGTATCAACTCGATGGCAACGGGTTTGGTTTTGGTTTTTCTTGTTTTAGGAAACAGAACCCTTTTAATAAAACTTCCATCAAATAAAATTACTTGCCACCTAAGTTTTTAAGAAAAAAAGAGATAACATAAATAGGAGAAACTCTTACAAATATTGTCCATTGACTATTAAATGATTGTTGGCTAATGAGGGATTTTTATAAAGACAACCTTTTCCATGTGGCAAGTCTTGAATGTTACACCTACTCCTCTCTTGGTTAATGGGATGTATGGACCGTGCCCTCAGGAGATTAGAATCAAAGAATCTTCCTAGGTTATAGATTCAGAATTCGCTTTGCCAGCTATGAGAACCCCACCAGAGAAATGAAAGAATGCCAACTGCTAGTAATAAAGTGGGAGCCCTGATGGTTTAATGGGTTATGCATTGGGCTGCTGACCAGGTGAGCGGTTCAAACCTACCAGCTGCTTTAAAGTGAGACTTTCCACTCCCTTAAAGAGTTACAGTCTCAGAAACCCGCTGGACAGTTCTACTCTGTCCTAGAGGGTCACAGTGAATTGGCAAGGATTCAATGGCAGTGAGAGGGTGAGTAAGAGACCAATACAGCAGATCTTTCCTACAATGTCAGTACCTCTTATAAGCTAGAGTGCAGGAAAAGGAACTATAGCAGGAAGGGTGGTCCTTTGCTAAAAATCACACAACTTCACCAATGGTATTTCCCCTTGGGTGTCTGTTAAAGCAGCACATTTAGTGCTCTATAATTCCCAATGTCTATATATAGCTTAAAGAGGGAAGCCTAAATCTCATGGGTCTCAGATTCACTTCCTGTTGCCTGCCTTCATTATCCATTTAAAGGTAATCGATACAAACTGACTTCTCTTTGTAAGCATTTTCTTGTTCTGCCAGAAATAATAGCAGTCCCTGCCCTAAAATGAAGAGAGAAGGGGAAAGGAAAATAATGTGTATCATAAGAGGAGAAGGCAGAAGTGCCTATACCTTCAAGGATTCCTGAGCTGAGTGAAATGCAAACAGTAAGAGTATTTGTGAAGAAAAATTTCCAAACCCTCTTGCCATGAGCTCTATTCTTAAAATCTGGGGCATCTGCCAGTTTTCAAGCACACGAGTTATATTGCAACTCTCAGAGATAACTCTTTCGTGTTTCTGAACAGCACTGTTTTTGCAATACAACTATTTATTACCCACGCAAGACCACGGCTGAATGTCCAAACACTGAGGCAAGTGGCGGACAAACAAGTCCGCCAAATTGCATTCTGGGCCAGCTTAAGATAGGAAACCAGAGAGAGGGAAAGAAAGAAAGAAAATAAGAAAAAAGCACAAAAAGAAAGCTCTGTGGACTAAGGAAGGAAAGAACTGTAAACATGTCTATTTCTGGTTTCAAAACTCTTTTCCCATTTGAGAGTTTAGCACAAGAACTTTCTAAAGTCAAACAAGATGAGAACATTTTATATTAGATACTCTGAAACCATCTCACTTGGGTCTCCATTTTGCAGACCCTCAGCATGAACCTGTTTTTGCATTTTCTGGATGGCCTACAAAGGCTTGAACCAAGTCCACCAGAGGGAAGAGTAAAAAGAGACTTTTACTTTGCAACAAAGTTACAGATACGTTTTATAACTTTCCCAGCCATGGAATTTCCCCTCCCAACATCCTCTCTATGGACGTTGTCATATTCCACAGGGGCAGAGCATAAATCAGACAAATCCAGCGGGCCAGCCTGAAGAATGAGGGTGAAAAGCTGGGAAGATACAATTAAAACCATCTGTTTGCTGGGTATATTCTCAACAACAAACCAACAAAATAAACAAACTTATCTGAACACAAGCAGGACCAGAGATACGGAAGCCATCCTGGCTGGAAGAAACCCAAGTACAAATCAAACCCTTTCTAGTGTTCGTGAAATTGTCCAGTCCGTTTGAGAGAGGCAGACATCATGCAGGAAACATTCTCTCTTTTATTTTTTTCCCCCTTCACAGTAAACCCTCCCATGGAAGTCTTCACAGATAATTGAGCTGAGAGCTAGCTTTGTATCACAGTTTAATTCATAGCTGTTAATAGAAAACTGATCTCTGATTTTAAACAGCTATCACTTACTTTTACACACAGTTTAAGACTGGAGCAAGGGTCAATTTCATCCCCTTCAAGAACCAATCAGTGGTTTATGATGACAATATTGAATCAAAAGCCTTTTCTGTTTGACTAAGAAACCTTTCTGTCAAAGGCCCTGAGGATTCCAACACAGTTGTCGCCTGTTGGGACTCCAAGCAGCAGCAGCGAGGAACCCCAGTCTTTCACCTCTATGATACAAAATGCAGCCCAGATGTTAACAGCCACCCATGGGTGGTGGATTTAGCAGGCCAATGATATTTATGTCTGCATCTATATAAACATTAGAGTTTTTAGTGTTAGAAAGCAATTCCAATAGAGTCCAATCTTTGACCTCTGACCATTCCACAGCTTAAACCTTTTAAGCTCTGAACCTTAGACACTCCACAGCTCGTGGGCCAGCGCATCTCAAATGTCAATGACGATAACCTCATGAAACCACTGGGCTTCTGTACACAGCTCAAGTTAAGGAAGTCACTTACCCCCCAGGAACTGAATCCCTCCGGCTACTCTCCCCACTGTCCTGGAGATGAGCTCCGACACGCAGCATCCCATGAGAGCGGTCAGCGCTACCAGGAGCAGGAGGCCGCAACCCAGGCCGGTCACTATGGTACAGATCCTCCACTCGGTGCTGGGGATGCCCTGGAAGGAGGCGTAGCGCCCACATTCCTCCACCATCACCATCATCTGCCGGCTCTCGTCATGCACAGGATAGGCGCACCTCCGGAAAGTACCAAAGGACACCGGCTTGCCCAGCTGTGACCCCCAGAGCCAGTAGGGCATAAAGAAGCCCACACAGGAGGTGGCGGCACAAAGGAGCGAGAGCAGAGCCCAGATCACTCCGGTACAAGTGAGGCTGGATGCCATCTTTCACCTGATGAGGCAGCTCGGACCCAGAGATTCCAAAGTTCAGGGGCTTCAGGCAGGGGTGAAGGTGTGAAGTGGCTCGGAGATCTGCAGGCAGGGGTCTAGTAACAGGAGTCTTCAGTCCCACTGCATGTCACCGTCCCTTCCTGGATAACAAGTGGGTTGGTCCCTGATTTAAAAAAAAAAGGAGGGGGGGTGTTAACCACAAATTAAATGCTTTAGAAACACGTCTACCGCCCTCTCAGTCGGTCTACAACTTGTAACTAACAGGCAAGCTCGTGGCAACATTTCAAAAGTGCGAATAACTCGTTCTATTCTCAGTCTCTTGGTGTCCTGTCTAGAACGCCAGCCCCAGCCTCTTCCAGGTCTTTATCTCCTGGCAACGCATCCAGACAAACTGACTGACAGAAATGCACGGCTTTCTATTTGCCAAACCAGGAAATCTCATTTCCGAGACTCACATGAAAAGTAAGGTAGCATTTTTACTTTGTTTTGTTTTGTTGTCCGGGCGGTAACCATCATCCCGGACATTTCAGGAAAACAAGCCATGCCACTTTGTTTCGAAGGCCCTCTGGCTACTTCTTAGCAACTTTTCAGCGTCCCCTTAGCTCTGGGCGGGAGCCCAGAGAAATCGTTGGGCGAATCTCCGACCATAGCAGAGCATCCTACATTCCACACACGTGCTTGTGTAGGTGCAGCCTGGAGCAAAACTGAGATCCCCGCCCGCCTGCCATTCAGTCATTCATTCGCAGTTGAGCATTCCTTCCGCCTCCACCCTTGAAGTCTATGAGCGTCAGTAAAGCCTGCGCACGACTTGCTTTGGAATCTGCCCTTGCGATTCACTCATTCCAGCCGTTCGGCTGCGCCCACCGCCCCTGGTAGCCTGCCCGCCCTCCGGTCGGCATCTTACTCGCTGGACTCCCTGATGCCCTGCCCTTCCGCGGGGTCCAGGTGCATTCCCTTCCACCTGCTCCATCTCCAGAAGAGTCCCCAGCCCTCTCCCCAGATGTCCCATCCAGAAAGGACCAGGGAAGCGCGCAGCCCATCCACCCCAC
>NW_022103908.1:1903639-1904679 GCF_000313985.2 Echinops telfairi | reverse complement strand
GTCAAATGAGGTCATCAAGCTGCGACCTGATTGACAGGCTAAACTCCACCCCTTCACTCTTAATAGTCTCAAATTTATACCAGATTATGTAACTGCCACACTCTGTGTTAAGCTGGGTGGTCTAGAGAAACAAATCCAGTGATACTTCATCATAAGAAGGAGTTTTATCTCAAGAAGTATTTATTTGTCAAGGAAGGCATCTCAGCCACGTCCAACTCAAGATCATTAAGTCACATGTTAGTCCCTAAGTCCCTTTTCAGACTCAAGTAGCTGCAGGCCAGTGCTGAGCAAAGGTGAACCAGGCTGAGTCAGGTGAATCCAAGGCCAGTGGAAACATGGTAGGGTGGCACCAGCTCACAGGGTCTGGCGGCCCACGTGGGGCTGCCTCTGGAGGGCGGGTTCCATCAAGCAGGAAGATGAAGTGGCAGATGGAGAGCGGGAAGTTTCCAGATTCTTCTTAGAAGACGGCCACACTCCCTGTGTTAGTCTGGGTACACTAGAGAAGCAAATCCACAGAAACTCGTATGTATAAGAGATTTTTATATAAAGGGTAAGAGCACATCAGTGGGAGACAGGCGACGCGTCCGGTTTGCTTTCTGAGCCTGGTATTTGGGTTGGGAAGTTCCGGTTTTCCTACTGCCCTTTGGAGATGTGGACCTGGAAGGAGGGCTTTCCAGTGTGGGGAAAGTGGCCCTCCGAGCATTGAGACTTTGGTCACTTTGGATGGGGTGACAAGGCCAGAGAGGCCAGCGAAGGGGAGGTAGCGAGTGGGAGAGCTTGTTTGTTGGATTAGCTGGGGTGGGGGTCAGGGTCAGGGCAGCGGCCTTCCAAGACGTGGCTTCTCTCTCATCTGTAGTCCATCTGTCTATTTCTCTCTCGCCCGTTCTCAACCTCAACCTCTCCATTCCTATCCCACTCATCCATTCGCCATCTGTCTGTATATCTCTTTACAGTGAACCCTCGTTTATCGCGGTTAATCGGTTCTAGACCCTACCGTGATAAATGAAATTCCGCGAAGTAGGATTCCTTATTTGTAAATC
>NW_022103908.1:1902096-1903539 GCF_000313985.2 Echinops telfairi | reverse complement strand
ATGACAGAGCATGCGCTGTTATGCAAAAACCGCGATAGAGTGAAGCCGCGGAAGTCCGAAGCGCGAAGTGGCGAGGGTTCACTGTATTTGTTTCTATGGCTCTCACCATTCTCCATCTCTTTCTATAAGGTCTCTTCATCTATCCTATCTATGGATCTATCATCTATCTACCCATCTATTTATCTATCTACTTACCTTCCTCTCCTCCTCTCATTCGAATCACTCCTCCAGTCACTACTACTGGATTTCTTTTCTGACAAACAACTGAACCCCCGGCTTCCCCTTTGGACTTGAAAACCCCTTTTCCCCCTTTTCTTTTTGTTCTGCATTGTCCTTAGTTGTCTGGGAGACACTCCATAGCTGACGGTGTTCCTCTCTGCTAAGACAGTATTTGAAGAAGTGAGCCCTCCTTTGGGAATTCCACCCAAACTTTTCCAGGCCGGTAGTGGGTGATGTTTCCCTTCCAAGGAGCTGGAAGCAGTCCAAGGGTGTGTATGGATTGCCCGGTAGGTTTTCAAACTGTGCGGCTTTAATTAGCCCTGATGGTGCTCAGTCTTCCACAGCTACAGCTGGAGATGTGTGTTCTTTCGTGATTATTTTGAAAGGCTTTAAGTAATTGCTTTCAACCCTTTTGAGATCATGGGCCTCTTTCAGGAAACTGAGAAGCACCATGATCCCTTCAGGAAAAAACAAAAGCACTTACATACTAAGCTTTGTGGGAGTGGTTCTCTGGAGGACGGGGAGTCTGCACCCCTCCACGCCCTGAAAGACATTTTGCAGTGTATGGAGACATTTTTTTTTTTATTATCGTGACTTAAGAGCTACTACTGGCCTCTAGTGGGTAGAGGCCAGGGATGCTGGTTCACATTTACCATGCTCAGGACAGACCCTTCGGAAGGAAAGAATCCTCTGTACCCATGTCAGAAGTGTCAAGGTTGCGAAAACTTGCTTCAGTGAAATGTCAGATGGGTCCCTTGATTCCTTGCAGCTGCTCTGTGAACCCCAGAATTAGAATTTCCGATGGAAATTGTTTTCATTCTTCCTGAATCCCCCTTCTCTGAGCTCCGCATGCTAATTATTGGTTTGACTTTGGTTGTTTAACATGCTCTCTGTTGTGATAAGGTCGTCATGAGATGGGAAGGGAGAAGTCAGCTATAAAAAGGCAGATGATGATCAGTGAGATTCAGACTCACCAGTGCATGTCCTGAGGAGGAAATGGGTCCCAGCATTTCTCCAGCGTGCAGGCGTTTTCGCAGGGAGATGGGTGACTGAGAGATGTTCTTGGGGATTTTGGTTAGGGTGGATGCGGAACCCCTTCTGGGTGAGTCCCTACACTAAGGTTTTTATATTAGATTATTTAACCCTGTATGTTAGTCTGGGTGGCCTAGAGAAACAAATGTACAGGCACTCATATGTATATGAAAAAGATTTTTATATAAAAGA
>NW_022103908.1:1878424-1901460 GCF_000313985.2 Echinops telfairi | reverse complement strand
TGGCACAATAAACTTTAACTATCTCACTCCCCAAGGAGGCATCATGAGGTTGGACTCCACCCCTACATTTTCATAACAAGTCAAGTAGACATAGAATCATCTAACTACCACACAGCCCATTCCGACTCATGGTCAATCCTCTGTGTTACAGAGTAGAACTGCTCTCTTTGTGGATGGATGCAGATCTCTTTACCTTTCCTCCCTGGATCTTCTGGGTAGGTTCAAACCCACCACCTTTAGGTTTACAGCTGATTGCAAACCACTGCTCCATCGAAGGTCAGTCTTACTTTATCTAGGCCTTAAGAACACCAAACCAGGAAGAATGTGTACCTGTGGACTTGCAGAGTGGTTAAGTACTCTGCCACAGACCTCACAACTAACAAGTTGACTTTACGCCTTTTAATTCCCAGAATTTTATTTAAAGAGGGTGCTGCACTGCTGCGAGAGAGAGCCTATGACGTAAAAGAAAAGACAGAAAAACGCTCAAAGTTAAATTCCTTTTTTTCCTCCGGAGGCAATATCAAGTATTTGTGAAAAGGCAGGTTGTTCTATCCTGGGACATAAACCTCTGATATGGGGAAGTGAATTTGGACCAATGGGATGACTTTTCTGAGAAGAGGTAGCTCCTTCGGAGAAGAGGTTGGAACGGCTCCTTTCTAAGACTCTTCTAGCGCTAACCTTCTTCATTTGAGGACTTCTAACATCGTGAATTAGAAATACTATTCCTCATATTTGAGAAGGAATTTAGGCATCAGTACATCATTTTACAAATGAGGAACGTGAGGACCAGAATTCTTCCAGACTCCTTGTCAAGCAGAGCCTGGAATCCATGCATCCTGTTTGCTCTTTCCATTCTACCATGTAATTATCTTCCCATACTATGAAACGTCTGAATCACTGCCTGGTTCCTCGCATGCTTGCTTTATGCCCAAAATGTATGTCCATGTACACTCATAGCTTTAAAACACTCGGGCTAACTCTGTACCTTCGATGGATCTGCACATTCATTCACAACCAGAAGTTCCCAGGTAGCAGTTGCCCTAATAGCACTTAGTCCAGGTTTGGGTTTCTAGTTTGTTAGGATGCTAGTCCCACTGAGTGATGAGATGAGATCATGAATATCAAGATATCTGGAAAGCTACAAAGCCCTCAATGGCCACACTCTTGATTGACTGACATTGTTAGGCCCCATGAAGTCAGTTCTGACTCATTATGATGTTTGATACAGCAGCTTAAACGTTGCCCAGTCCTGTGCCAACCTCACAGTTATTGCTGTGTTTGAGCCCATGGTGGCAGCCACTTTATCAATCTGTCCAATTGAAGATCTTCCTCTTTTTCACTGACCTCTACCAAGTGTAGTGGTTACATAATTTCATGTCAACTTGCAGATATATAAAAGTGCAGGGGTGGAGTTTAGCTTGTCAATCTAGTCACAACCCGATGCTACCTCCTTGTGGGTGTACCCTTCTCATAAGGAGGACCCTGGGAACCTACCCCCCACCCCCGTTCTCTTTGCCTTCACCTTCCTGCTGGATGCCCTGATTGCTGCTAGAACCACCACCATTGGATCCACAAGGCCTTGCAGCCACCAGACTGTGATCTTCTTGCATTCTGCACCATTGCATATGGCTGTGTGAGTCTGAAGAGGGACTTATGAACTAGTATTGGACTTACAGACTTGAGTTGGACTGGGCTGGGATGTTCCCTTGATATACAATTACTTCTTGATATAAAGCTCTTCCCTACACATATATGCGTGTCCCATCCTAACAAACTAGAAACCCAAACCTGGACTAAGTGCAATGAGGGCAACTGCTACCTGGGAACTTCTGGTTGCTCTAGTCAACCCAGCCTAACACAACAAGTATGATACCTTTCTTCTATATGAATTCTTCTCTCCCTCTCCCTCTCCCTTGTTCGTATGATTCTTTTCTGGCTTCTCTTAAAGCTGATGGTGTCACATCACCCTGTTGTAGCCAATGAGTCATGAGAGACTACCTCTCGAGGGAGCCTCTGAGAAGATTGTATTCCCTGACAACACAGAGAACCATGGCAGGACAGTACTCTCACCGTCTTGGCTGCTTTTGGACACATGTTCAACAATGAGACGTCCAGAGCTGGGGGAGCCTTTTTGTAGCCATGAAGGGAATCACAGAGACATTATCTTAGTACTCTAACACTGTGCAGCTAATGAACCAAACCCCAGTTTATCTCCTTTTGAATTTTTTTAAAAAGTGAATTATATAGGTGGTAAAAGTGGTGTAAGCCATTGGCAGTCGAGTTCTCTGTTTCTGAATGTATTTATAGTTGGTGAAGTACTGTCTGGATGAGTAATATCATGTGATAGGAAACGTAAGAGTCAATTCTATACAGATAATAGTATACATTGCCTCGGGGGTTAATAAATATATAGTGATCATTATGATGATTGTCCTAGTCCTAGTGCAGTGAGCTCCACAATCAACACTAATGGAATCAGCAATCAATAAATCAAATCAAATGACATTGTGAAAAAGATTGTGACAAGTGCAAAAGAGCACACATGTCACTGAAGACTACGGTGCACCTGTCCCAAGTCATAGTGTTTCCAATCATCTCATATGCATATGACAGTCCTACAGTGAATATGGAAGATAGCTAACACAATGGATGCCCTTGACTTAAGGTTTTGGAGACTTAGTCTGGGTGCGTTAGAGAAACAAATCCACAGAAACTCGTATGTATAAGAGAGAGTTTTATATAAAGGGTAAGTGCACATCAAGAAAACATCCCATCCCAGTGCTTCCCAAGCCCACAAGTCCAACATTAACCCATATGTCCGACACCAATCCACAAAGTCCTCCTTCATCTCATAAAACACACACAATGACGCCGACTGTAGGGGGAAAGCCGAATCAGTGAACCTGTAAGCATCTCAGCACTGGCAGGGGTCTCCACACGGCTGCTCCAGCACCCAGGCTGCATCGGGGTAGGTCCATGTGGCCTCTCCTTGGGAATGTCTTGCAGGAAGTGAGCCTTGCCAGCTGAAGCAGGGAACTGGCTAAGGCAGCTGCATCCTTGGTCCAACCATCAGAAAGCAAGAGAACTAGAAAGGCGAGGCTCACTGAGCCATTTATCCCTCAACCCTTCAATTAACCCCACAGGTGTTTATCAGCCAGGTTGGCACAATAAATTTTAACTAACTCAGGCTACCAGAAGAACAATCTGTCCCAAAGGAGATATAGTTAGGATGCGCTTTAGAAAGCAAGGATGGTGAGACATTGTCTTGTGTTCTTTAGACATGGTCTCAGGAGGACCAGTTCATGGAAAAGCGCATTCTGTTTAATTCACTGCCGGTAACAATAAATACTCACACAAACCCAGTAAATTATTCACTCATTTCTCTTGCCATCCAAGAGCTAGCACCACAACACAGCTGCTTGGACACAGAACCTGGGGACACCTAGCCAAGACAAAAAGGACAGAGTAGTGGCAAGGGAACATTTATTCCCTAGCAAAAAGTTGGCTGCGGCAGACATTCATTTTATACAGCATGTATGAGAGAAGATGGACTTGCCTTATAATTTGGCAGTAAAAACAGGAATAGCCATAAAAATAGTTTATGAACTGTCCCCCTTAAAACCTGAACCTTGAGCCATGGTGGATAGGAATGTGAGGAATTCTCAGAATTATAAATATGACCTGATACAAGAGGTTTCCTCTCTGCAAACCCACACGGGAGGGTTCCAGGAAAAGTGTGCCGTGCAAAAGTGGATTCGTGGATGACAAAAGCAAACACCACCATTGAATCCATTCTGATTCACAGTGACCCTGTAGGATAGGACACAACAGAGACGTTAAATCTTTGAGTATGCAGCCTCCTCTTTCTCCCATGGGGCGGCCAGTGAGTTCAAACCATGGACCTTGTGGTTGGCAGGTCAATGTGTAGCTTACTGTACCACCAAGGTTCCCTTCGCCTAGCAAATTAGAGGCTCTGCATAAGACCAGCAGTGCTTCTAGACCAATGGTTCTCAACCTTCCTAATGCTATTTAATACATTGAATACAGTTCCTCCTGTTGTGGTGACCCCCGCCAACCATAAAATTATTTTCATTGGTACTTCATAACGTCATTTTGCTCCTGTTATGAATCGGGTGGCCCGTGTGAAAGGGTCGTTCAACCTCTGAAGGGGTCGCGACCCATAGGTTGAGAACCACTGCTCTAGCCTAAAAGCAGTCTAGGGAGATCTCATGCTCTACTTGTGAAAAGTATCCAGTGAAAGCCCCGTAAGTCACATTATATTGGCTAAAGCATTGACTCGCTGACATGTTGAAATATCATTCGGGCATCCTGACATACCAGTGATCGTGAAGACCATGTAGGCTACAGAGGGGATCACCATAAGTCATAGACGACTCAGCAGCAACTCACAACAACCCTTGGCTGTAGAGCAAATTAGTTCCATTGTCAATGAAGGACCATATCACTTGCTCCACAACATATGCCATGAAACTGCTCGAGAAATACACTACCAACTAAATAATGCTCTCACAATTTGAGCCCCAAAGCCACAAGCCTGTTGTAAACTAATAGTTGTAGCACACCACCAAGTCCCTCTTTTATTCATAACTTCTTTCCTTCCTTCCCAAACAATTCTTGTTTTTCACAAATTCCTTCTAAAGAAGTTTTCATGGGTATAGTATTTTACTGAAACATATCCATCTTATACATAGGCAAAACCATCTCAGGGGATGAGAACCCTCTCTGGCTTCCTGTTCTCCTTAACAAGTTATCTGTGAATCAGGGAGTGTGTCGCTTTTAGATGGCTAATTCTCCCATCTTTTTACATCTATTGGCTGTAGCCACCCCACATGCTGTTAAAGTAGGGCTCCCTATTTCATTTTCCATGAATACTCTTTCCTGTGTTTGCTAGACTTGAGACCTCCCCTCCCCCCTCTAGGGACTGTCTTTGCCTAGGTATGTACAATTTCAAACCTACTGATCTCTCTGACATGAAAATCAAGTATAGAGAGTCCGTGACCTGCTCCCTGTGGTGCTATCTGCATTATTCATTTAAAGTTTGCAAATTACTTCGGAAACATAAAGTGCTGTGTGATTTCTATATCATATTTTTGATGAATTAAAATAGCATACCGTTTTTAAGTCAATAACTTATTCATAAGAAAAAAGTGAAGTCTTAAATCACATTTAACATGGCAAATGCTTCACATTAAACCATCAAAATGGAAAAGGTCCATTATACATAATATTTGTTTTTGCCAAATGACCCAGTGTGCACTTTAGAGCAGCACATAATTACATGTAATGTTGAATCGGTGTCAGGCCCATCTACTACTTTTAAAATATATTTTTCTTTTTTCTCTTCCAGTATCGAACTTATCTCAGGCTTTCCGGTGCTAATGCATGGTCATTGAGTCCTTTCCGATTCATAGTGACCCAAAAGGGCAGGATAGAACTGTCCCCATCAGGTTTACAAAACCACATCTTTACGGAAGGAGACAGGAACCCCTGGTTGGTTCAAACTGCCTACCTTTTAGTTAGCAGCCCAGCACTTGCCCACTGCGTGGCTGAGGCTCCTTTAAAGCAATATGTGTTTTCTTCTCTCCTCGCCCTCCCAACTTTTCCAGGTTATGTAGACAGATGAGTTGTATGAGAACTATGAGAAGCAACCATCATTTTTAGTGGCTAGTAACATTTGCTATCGATTAATCTTAACTTCTGGGAGAATTCATCAAGATTTTCTATGGTGTTTTAAAATATTGCCTTCACCCTCAAAATAAGGATCCTTTAAGATCCTTTATAAGGAAAAAGACTAGGCTTGCTGGTCAGCAAGAGACAGGTGGGACCCCCCACACTATGGTCCTTCATGACCTTTCTAATCTGGAACTGAACGCACCCCTGTGTTGGAATAATCCATCACTCAAGGACAAGGTTCAGAGCGTTAGGAAAGGAGGAAGGATGGAAGCGCAGGGAGGACGTGGGATGGGTGATGGCACAGCGAGAGGAATGCTGTGCATGAGTTGCAACAAAGTCTGTATGAGTGGTTGATGTGAAACTGATGACCTGCTCTGTAAACCTTCACCTAATTCACACACAAAAAGCCTGTTTTCTTTTTTTAAGATTCTTTATAAGAATTAAGTACACCTACTTCTCATTCATTGACTATCTTGTTATCTGATATTTTGCATTGATGACAACAGTCAAAGATCTACCATCTGATGATCTTAAACATTAAGGATACACTTCTGGCAGTAAAAATGCCAAAGGGCTAGGCAAGAATACTGTAAGGTTGTGTCAACTTGGCTGGGCCATTGACTCTCAGTGGTTTGCCAGGTGGTTTTTTTTTTTTGCTTTTTTTTTTGTAATTTGACAGTTATTAAATTATATAATTTGGCTGTTCTATAATAATGCAAGTCATCCTCCATTTTATGAAATAATGTCATGTTATCACTTCCATAATGAGATCTATTATGAACAATCAATCAATGGAAAGAGAGTTTCCGGCGGGGAGGGCGGGTAATCTGGATCCGATAATGTAAACGGATGTTTCAGCAACATACATCTGACCCCTGACTCTTGGGATTCCTCAGCCTTCACACCCCATGAACAGCAACCTGCCATCTGTCTTATTGGTGTTGGGATTTGCCACTCTCTATATGTGTTAGTCCAGGTAGACTAGAGAAACAAATCCAGAGACACTCACATGTGTGTAAGAGAGAGTTTTATATCAAAAAGTAATTGTATATTAAGAAAACATTCCAGCCCCATCCAGATCAAGTCCACAAGTCCAATATTAGCCCATATGTCCGATACTAGTCTATAAATTCCTCTTCAGACTCACGAGGCACATACAATGATGCCGAATGCAGGAAGATCACAGGCCTGTAGGTGGAAAGTATTGTGGATCCAATGGTGGTGGAAGCA
Source organism: Echinops telfairi (assembly GCF_000313985.2). NCBI lineage: Eukaryota > Metazoa > Chordata > Mammalia > Afrosoricida > Tenrecidae > Echinops > Echinops telfairi. The sequence goes on along the minus strand of NW_022103908.1, from coordinate 1,894,536 downwards.
TCTCCAGGGCTCTAGCTGCCATCAGCGTGGCTCCTTGTAGTTTGTCATCAGGAATGTGTAGCACAGAGAGAGAGAATTCCCAGAATCCTCACGAGAAGGCAAGACCCACAAGGAGGAATCAGGCTGTGACCTGATGGACAGGTGAGACTCCACCCCTTCATTCTTTTTTATCAAGTTGATATGAAATTGTGTCAATACCACACTACAACTGCACAAGTCATTTCCTTAAGATAAATCTCCCTCTCCTCTTCACACACACACACACACACACACACATGCGCGCTTCAAATCATTCATGGAGAATGCAAAAGATGATGGAATTTTTCATAAACTTTTTGAAATACATATGCTGATAAATATATATTTCATTGGTTTTGCTTCTCTCAAGAAACTAGCTTAAACCATATGGTCCATCCTCTATGTTTGCATACTGCTGACTTTCAGGGAGATTCATGTGCATAAGGAACAGGTATACATACAAGAGCAATAGAACATTGAGAAAACATCCCAACCCAGTCCAGAACAAGTACATACATCCAATATTAGCCCATATGTCTGATATCAATCTATAGAGTCCTCCTCAGACTCATCAAATCCATGCAATGATGATGAATGCAGGAGGATCATAGGCCAGTGGGTGGAAAGTCTTATAGATCCAGTGTGGGAAGTCTGATAGATCCAGTGGCATTGTAAGCATCTCAGTGTTGGCAGGGGTCTCCATACGTGGCTTCTCCAGGTCCAGGGTTCTGGCTGCATCAGGGTAGGCCCATATGGCTTCTCCAGCTCAGGGCACTAGCATAGTTCCACGTGTCTTGTTAGCTGCAATGTCTCCCAGGGAGTGAGCAGAACGTCTCTCCCACCTCCAAGGAGGAAAAAACAGATTTCCCAGAATCCTCAGGAGAAGGCCATGCCCACGCAAAGGCCTCATTGGCTATGATCCGATTGACAGACTAGACTCCACTCCTTCACTCTTAATCCTCTCAAGTCCCAAATTGACACCAGATTAGGTAACTGCCCCAGAGATGGTGTACACTAACACAATGATCTAGCGAGAGAAGAAGATGAGATGCAAAGCACTCGATTTGTGATTGCAATCCTCTTGTTGTGCTAGTTGCCATATCAGGTAGACTCCAGCCCGGAGAGACCGTATGGACAACACAGTAACAATGCTGCCTGGCCTTGAGTCTGTCTCACGATTGCCAATCCAACTCATGAGGGTCTTCCTCTCCGTCACCAGCCTCTGCTTCACCAAACGTGGTGATCTCCTCTGGTGATTCATTTCTTCTGCTGACAAGTCTCAGGCCAGTGAGTGGGACCACGTTCTAGTGTGATCCATCAGGTTTTCGTCGGTTATGTTTAAAGAGTAGATGGCCAGGCCTTTCCTTCTAGTCTGCCTTAGCCTGGAAGTGCCACTGAAGCCTGTCCATCAAGACTGACTCTGTGGGTATTTGAAATACCAGGTGCATGGCCACCAGCATTGCTGCTGCATGCAAGTCACTATAATATGGTGAAATGGCAGATCGGTGATGGCGATGTGCTAGTCCAAGCTGACTAGAGAAACAAATCCAGAGGCTCTCATATGTGTGTAAGAGAGAACTTTTTATCAAAGAGCAATTGCACATTAAGAAAACATCCCAGCCCTGTCCAGGTCAAGTCCATAAGTCCAATATTAGCCCATATGTCCATTACCAGTCTATAAATTCTTCTTCAGACTCACACAACATATGCAGTGATGCCAAATGCAGGAAGAAAGATCACAGACCAGTGGGTGGAAAGTTTTGTGGATCAAGTGGTGGTGGAAGGCTCTCAGCACTGACATGGGTCTCCACGTGGCTCCTCCAGCCCCAGAGCTCTGGCTCCATCAACATAGCACATCTGGATTGTCAGCAGGAATGTCTCCTATAAGGAGTCTGTGTGTATCTGGCCTCCAGTGAGCTATTTATCTCTGTAGCACCTACAAATGAGGTCATCAAGCTGTGACCTGATTGACAGACTAGACTCCACCCCTTCTCAAGTTGACCCCAGATTATGTAACTTCCGCAGAAAATAACACTAATAATATTTGTATCGTGTATTTAAATCTTATGATAATACGAAGAGGTATTTGAAAGACACTCACTTTCCTCAAAGGAGCCTCGATGACAAAGTTGTTCACCACTCAACTGCTAACTGCAAGGTCAGAGGTTTGAAACAACCAGCTGCTCCCCAGGAGAATCAGTCCACTTCTGTAAAGAAGACAGTCTAGGGCAGCAGTTCTCAACCTTCCTAATGCGGTGGCCCTTCAATATAGTCCCTCATGTTGTGGTGACCCCCCAGCCATAAAATCATTTTCATTGCTACTTCATAACTGCGATTTTGCTACTGCTATGAATTGAGCGACTCCTGTGAAAGGGTCATTTAGCCCCCAAAGGGGTCACAGCCCACAGATTGAGAACCGCTGGTCTAGGGAACCCCCATGGTGGCAGTTTTACTCTGTTGATGAGTTGGAATCCACTTGATACAGGTTTTATTGGGTTGTTTTTTTAAATCATTTTATTAGGGGGTTCATACAACTCTTGTCACAATCCATACACACATCAATTGTGTAAAGCACATTTGTACATTCATTGCCCTCATCATTCTCAAAACATTTTCTCTCCACGTAAACCCCCGGCATTAGGTCCTCATTTTCCACCTCCCTCCCCGCTCCCCTCTCCCTCATGAGCCCTTGATAGTTTATAAATTGTTATTTTGTCATATCTTGCCCTGTCCGACGTCTCCCTTCACCCACTTTTCTGTTATCTGTCCCTCAGGGGAGGAGGTCACATATAGTTCCTTGTAATAGGTAACAGGTTTGTTCTTTTAAATTTTCCTGAAGAATTTCACAACGCAGTCATAGAGCAAGGGTGGAGGAGAATGTGTGTTCCCACTTCTTTGGTTTTCATCAGGAGGAATTTTCCTTCAATGCTCCCCCGGTCTCCCTCCATTCACATGGACACCTGGGGCACCTGGAGAATTAGGGAGGAATATTCAAGTGTTTTTGGTTAACTCTCCTCTTCTTCCCAAAGGGACAGGGCTCGCCTGCAACTCAGAGGAGGACTCCCTTGTCTATTCCACTGAGGTGAATGGGAAAATCCCCAGCTCTGGGGTTCAGAGAGCAGCCTGAGCTGTATCCCCCAACTTTGACCCTATCAGCCATACAGCTAGTATTTTAATTTTTATCTATCACATGCCTCACCCTCAATTTCTTCAGAATCTACATCACATACATATCTGCAACATACACACACACACACACACACACACACACACACACACCTTTGCCAGAGACTACAGTTTGAACTACCACCAAAGTAAATTTAAGCTCATTTAACGGTTACTATATTTGCTACTATTTTGGACTGCCAAAAGAACAGACCACTCTGTCTTAGAAGACAAACAGCCTGAATGCTTTTTAGAGGCAAAGATGGCAAGACGTTGTCTCCCATACTTTGGACGCGTTATCAGGAGAGACTAGTCCTTGGAGAAGGACATCATGCTTGGGAAGGGCAACAGAAGACAGGAAGGCCTTCGCTGAAATAGATCCATGCAGTGGCTGCAACAGTGGGCCCCCATATAGGAATCACTGTAGGATGATGCTGGACTGGGTGTTGTTTCACTCTGTGGCTCTCAGGGTCCCTGTGAGTGGGCGCCAACGCGATGGCACCTAACAACAATATCGTGTGACCAGCAGGTGACAACCATAGGCCTACAAACTTGGAGAAAAGAGAGGCATGATTCAAGGAGACAAGAGGTGAAGCCCGTTTCAACAGTCAGTGTTGAGTTAGACTACTAAAGATTGTATCTTAAATGCAGTGGTTGGTTGACTTGCAACTAGAGTGAATGAGTGCATAAAAGACAACGCAGTTTGGCTGAGTGAGAGCTCGACATCTCCGTGGGTGAAAAGTTATGGAGCAGGAGCGAAGTGACAAGAAGGAGATGCAAGAATACCATCTTTCTCTTAAGAGAAGCGTGCAGCACCAATCACGTCAGCAGATAGACATTGGAGGTGATGAGAGCGAGAGAGAGAGAACAAGGACCATTGTTCTGTTTGAGGATTTTTGCTTTTTGCTTTAGGAGAGTGGGATGTCCCATGTTGTTTCTTCCGTGCTTTAGAACCTCAGACACACCAACCTTCTCATGGGGCGGGGTGGGGGGCGATGATGAGAGATGGGGAAATCAGGAATCCCATGACTCGATCACCTCTAAACAGTTGCTAGTGTGCACTGGCCCAGATATGTCTACTGGGGTTGTTAAGATTTCCTGGGTGGGTAAAACCCTCAGCCCTTGGCTTCGCCGAAGAAAGAATTGACACCGAAGCCTGGTTTGTGATCCAAGGGGGGTTTGTAACGGATGGAAGACGTTTCAGGTTTTACAGTCACGGAATAGGGGACTGCACACCCACACGTGGTCGCCTGAGGCCAGAGAGACCGCAGCACTGCCCAGTGGGCACAGGGCCGGAGCTGAAGACAAAAAAGGGGAAGGAGAGAAGGGGGGTCTCGCAGTCAGGGTATTTGTGGTCTGTGCTGGGAGGCATCGTCAAAGGTATTGGTTGACCCCATCGGGTGAATTAAGCCCACCTGGGCCTAATTTGGGCCACCCAGGTGTACTGCCCACCTGGCTGGGGCTTGAATTGGGGCATACCCAGTTAGCCTTTATGGCTGGCTAAGGGCTCGCCTGATTCTCCTCCAACCTCCTGTAGGGGGCCTTCAGGCATGGAGAGGGACAACCCCCATGTTCCTGCCTTTTCCTACCTACCAGGATCATTATCAATCAAGGGGACAATCAAATGCCAAAATAACTTACTCAACTTTTGTTCCAAACATAAGCTTCTGTGGTGACAACCCAATATAATCACGGATGCCCCATATGATCCCGTTTCTAACTTTCTCAGGCAGCTCCCCAGTCTTTCCTTGTGCTTCCAATCAGAGTGCCCACTCCCAGCATGGAACGATGACCATGCCTTGTAATTATATGGCTGTGGGTGTGTATCCCATGTTTGGTTATTAGTTCTTCAAGAACTAACTTACTCATCCTTCCATCACTTCTCTTGGGCACCAGCACATACCCAAACTCCCAACTCCCTGCCCCCTAGTCAATTCTGACTCGTAGCAGCCATATAGGTCAGAGCAGAACAGTCCTTTTGAGCTTCTGAGACTGTAACTCTTTATGGAAGTGGAAAGCCTCATCTTTCTCCCATGGGGAGGATGTTGGTTTCTAAGTGCTGACCTCGAGGTGAGTAGCCTGATGAGTAGTGCACTAAATCACCGAAGTTCTAGCACATAGTAGGTACTCAATAAAAATGAGATTTAGAAAAATCATGTATGGTCCATCTTGCTGTGCTCCTGCCTCTCTTTCACTGTCCCTGTGCCCGGCCAAGTGTGATGGCCTGTGTGTTGCTCTGGTATCTCCTGACAACGTGTCCAAAGTGTCTGAGATGGCACCTCGCCATCCTTGCCTCTGAGGATCATTCTGGCTGTACTCCTTCCAAAGCAGATTTGTGTGTTCTTTTGGCAGTCCATGGTACTTTCCATATGCTTCACCAACACCATAATTCAAATATATTGATTGTTCTCATTGAAAATATCACAGCTTAGGTCAGGCGCACATTATCCCTCAAAGTAACATCCTTGCTTTTCAGTACTATAAAGAACCCATAGCTATCTAAAATGATATTAGCTATTCCTTGGTGAGATAAAAAATTACTACATAATTGAAATAAGCAATTGCCTTCAAAATCATAAAATTAAAATGTAGTAAAGATTTTTTTCTTTTTGCCTTAGCTGTACATCCTAATTTTTCCTCAAATAATCTTGATTCCTTATGTAATTAAAATATTTAATTATAATTCAATGCTAATTATCAATGCCATGGGCTTTTTGAAACAGAATAAATCTAATCCAATGGAAAGGTATTCATGAGAAGGTCCATTTCTGACCAAATAAGAAAAATAGGAATCATCCAGGAATGAGACAAGGATCCTTGGTGGAGTAGTGGGTTAAACACGGGCTGCTAACTGCAAGGTCAGGGGTCTGAAACCACCAGCTGTTCCACAGGAGAAAGATGGGGCTTTCTACCCCACATAGAAGTAGCTCCACCCTGTCCCTCGGTGGAGATAAGTTGGCATGGACTTGATGGCAGTGAGTTTGGATTTCTTTGGTTTGCGGAATGGGGCATGTATTGTAGGAACTAGTGAACTCCAACCCCCTAAGTGACTGAGCAAAGAATGTCAGGAATGTTCTAGATTAAAAAACCAAAACCAAACCCATAAATCCAATTTGGATCTAAAAATTTAAATTCTTTTCATGTATCTTGTATTCCTCAAAGGTCAACTTTCTCTTTAACATTACTCTGTTAGCTCAAGCCACTCTCCATTAAAATCAAACTCATGGTCATCCAATAGATTTCAACTCATAGCGACCCTGTAGGGCAGGCTAGAACCACCCCTGTCAGTTTCTGGGGCTGAAAATCTTCATAGGAGCAGAAAGCCATATCTTTTTCGTAGGGAACAACTGCTGACCTTGCAGTTAGTGGCACAGCTCATAACTCACTAATGAGGCCCCTACATTTTTGCAAATCCCTTGGAGGAGCGCTGGCATCTTCTCATTTGCCTGTAGGCCTCGTATCTGTCTCACACAACAAGTGGCAAATGGCTTCTTCATTGTCTCCATAGTAAGTCCACGCCAGGCGGCAGTTTTCCTGAAGGCTTGGCAAAGAAAAGGGGGTTGCCTTACGATACAACCCACAGCCACGGAGCCGAGTCTGACTCCAGGTGGTCTGCTGTATGGTGGTACCGAACCGTTCCATTGAGTTTTCTTGGATGTCAACTTTACAGAGCTGTGATCCCTGACTGCGTTCTGAATCTTCAGCCTTTTGCCCCAGCCAGGGACTCAAGTGCAAAACTGAGCCTTCCTGTCCTACAGCCCTTGGGCTAGCAATGACTAATTGCTTAGGGATTCCTGCCTGGGGGTATTTTGCATAGCCAAGGCATTCCATCTTCCTGGACACTTCTTCAAATACCGCTGTCTGCACACCCCACCTTTTTTTCCTGATTCCATCAGCACATTCTCCCAGGCTTCTCTTGGAAGTAGGTGATTCCTTTCTCTGTTTTACCTGAGCTGTTCAGCTACCCCCTTTGAGGACGGCCATGGGGAGGCTTTCTATTCCCATAAAGAGTTAAGAACCTCGGAAACTGGAAGAGGCCGTTCAACCCTGTCCTAATGGGTCACTCTGAGTCAGCATCCACACAATGGCAGTGAGGGGTTTTTGTTTGTTTGTTTTTAGAAATGCCAGGTGTACCTTAAGAGTTTTGTCCTAATAAAAAATGGATGTCTTGGGGACTTATTACATCCTTAAGCGTTATATGGACCAAACATCCGCCTGCTTCCAAACATTATACGACAGTCTATTTAAAATATACTATTGTTTCTAGTCCAGGAGAGGTTTCTTTAAAACCACAATCTTTTCATCTGTTTCTCAGGGATTTCTTTCTCCTGTAGGAGAAATGCTGAAATGTTCAGCTGCTAGCTACAAGGCGGGTAGCTTGGACCCATCCACCTCTCCGTGGGAGGAAACGGAGACAGCCTACACTCCTCAGGATTACAGCCTTGGAAACGCAATGGGGTAGCCCTCTCCTCCCTGTATGTTTGCTATGAGTCAGCATGACAAGACAGCAGTGAGTCTGCTTTGAGTTCTCAATCCTGTTAGAGATCCTTTGACTCCAAGTATTAACAGTAAGAGCCCACGTTGTTATGGTTATAAAAACTCAAACCTACTCCAAACACACTGCCATTGAGTCAAGACTGACTCATCGTGACCCCATAGGAAAGAGTCGAACTGCTCCCGGGGGTTTCTGAGACTGTAGCTCTTTACAGGAGGAGAAAGCGGGGGTTTCTGAGACTGTAGCTCTTCACAGGAGGAGAAAGCCCTGTCTTTCTCTCCCACTGGATTAAGAGGCAGCACACAAAATGCTCAGCCTTCTACCTCATCTCGTGGAAGGAGTTGGAAGGTATTATGCTGAGCGAAGCCAGTCAAGCACAAAAGTACAAGTACAAGTCTACTGAGGGACGTTCAAACCACAGAACGGGCACAGGGGAAAATATACATCTCGCACAGTTCCAGGGCTGAGGCAAGAGCCAGATACTCTGGCAAGAGCCAGACTAAACACAATGATGCATACGTCATCAAAAATAAATTTTAAGATGCAGAGAGCACTGGTGCAGAAAGACATCTCCTTCCTCTCTCCCCTCATCCTCTCAAATGCCTTTATGGTCCACAGAGAGGTAGGGGAAGAAAACAGTTGGCAATGGGGGAACAGGGCACTAATCCACCTAAGGCACTAATCCACAGGAAAGGGAGAGAGAGTAGATTGCATTCTGGTGCACCAAGCCTTGAGGCCAATGTTGTAAGCAGCTTGTCTGCAGAGACGACTGACTATAGGGCTGGCCCCAGCTCAAGACATGACATCCCCTCCCTAAATGACAGTACTACAGAGGACAACACTGGAGATACAGTGCAGGGAGAGGGGCCGGCATGACCAGCCCACATGGGGGAGTGCAACCGACCAGCAATGAGAGCAAAGACTAGAAGTCCCTGAGGAATCTCAGTAGCAGGCATCTGACTCAGGAAGTGCTTGGCACCTCATCTGAACTGGTTGGGGGGTACTCACAAGGGGGCCTCACTGAAAGTTAAAGGTACAACGAGGTGGGCGGTGGAGCTCCAGTCTGCTCCAGTCTTGACTGCAGGAAGAGTATTGGGGTCTTGTAGAAGACGTGCCCCTCAGAAATGAACGCCAAGGACTAAAGGGGTAAATGCTGTTGGGTGAGTAGGTCCTGGGAGATGGTCCCTAAAGGAAAAGGGGATGGACGGATGGATTGTCTCAGGGCCCGCTTGCTATTTAACAGAGGGATACTCATCTACTGGGGTCAGAGCCATCGTTAAACATGGAACAGTTAACATGGACTCTTTTTCTTTCTTTCTTTCTTTTTTTGTTGTTTTTTCTCTGTTTGGTGTCTTGCTATATAAGATAGGCAGGATAATCATTGGATAATCAATGCCAAGGAGATGGCAACTGGACCGAAGTTTGGGGTGGCGGGGACATAGGAGAGGAGGATGCAGGGGGAGGGAAGTGATGAGCCAATAGCAACAGGGACAGGGGAATAGCAAGGGATCTAAGAGTGATGGAAAGGAGCAGGTAGCATTCCTGGTCATATCTGATCAATAGAAGTGTATCCCAGAGGAATTACTGAGAGGCAAACTATGGGTAAACATGATAGTGGGGCAGGCGGAAAGGAAAAAGAAATAGAGGAAAGAACAAGAAAGTACAAATTATATATATAGGTAAAACTATAGATATGTATATATATATACATATAAAGATAGACGTATTAGGCTCTGTATATTATATATATGTAAATACAACAAGGAAGCAGATGGGCTTTGGACCTCCACTTTAATCTTGCCTCAGTACAGGAATGATTTGTTCTAATAACGTGGCAATATATGATACACACATTTCCAACACCATCACTGAAGAAAAATGGGTGCATAAGCTGATGGTGCCCAGCTATGAAAAGATATAATGTCTGGGGTCTTAAAGGCTTGTAGTTAAACATGCAGCCATCTAGCAGGGAAGCAACAAAGCTCACATGGAATAAGCACACCAGCCTGTGTGATCATGTGGTGTCTATGGGAAGAGTTATCAGAAGTTCAAAAACAAGCAATCAAATGGATGTGAAGGAGCATAGGCAAAGTAGAGACCCCCAAACCACCTGTAAGATAATTGGAGAGTCCCCCACAGAAAGGCCACATGGAAAGGACGATATATCCAGGGTACAGTACAGCACTGTTGAAAACATATAACTATCCTCTAGTTCTTTAATATTTCCTCACCTTGGTATTACGGTCTTAGTTTTACCTCATTAATCCTGTTAGACCTGCATATGTTCATTTGTATAATTAAGATCATTTGATACATGAAATCCAAGATAGGTAAACCTTTTAGAAATAGTAACAGGAGGAATGATTCCCTGAAGGTATAGAAAGAGTGGGGGGGGCGGAGACTAATAACAATGATGACTATATAACCCCACTCAAGGGGTTATACATACACAGAATGGCAGGTGTATCTTTACAGGGGGCAAAAAGGAATAACAACAACAACAATAATAATAATATACTAACAAGGGTTCTTGGGGGTAGGGTGGGGGAGAGCAGAGATAAAAGGGAGCTGATGTCAAAGAGTGCAAGAAGAAAGAATATGTTTTGAAAATGATGGTGGCAACAAGTGTACAATCACGCTTGATCGAATTGAATTATGGATTGTTTCATCTGTAAGAGCTCCCAATAAAAAATGTGGGGGGGGATACTCTGCCTTCAAGAGCTGAATCAACATAAGAGGAGCCAAAACCAGTTTCTGCCTGTTATCATCAAAATGCACAGGATCCCTGTGGACCGAGGAAGGCAGAGGGAGCCAGAGGCCTGCCTTCCAGTTCTGCATAGGAACTGGAGCTAGACTTTCTTTTAGTCATTGTTTCTGTGGCTGAACTTGACCATATGTAGTTCAGACTCAGACCCCACTTCTATTATTACACTCTTAGGCAAGGCAGTGTATTGACCCAACAGGATAACTGGCCATCATCTTTGGCCACTTGCCTAGAGGGTCATGGATCAATTCATGTATCCATTCATATTATTGACAGAGCTTGAAATAGTGAGAATGCTTGGGTTAAAATGTGATTTTCCTGCACATTAACAATTCATTTCTTCATACCAGAAGCCTACTAGGGGAGAAAATGCAGCACAAAAGAGATTGGACCTTCCATATTTTTTCTTCTAGTTATAAAGATTCACATTAGATTTCAGTGTAGCCCTGCCTGGTTTTTCTGTGACTGATGGGTGGTGTAACAGGTTATGGTGGTGGACAGCTAACCACAAGGTTAACAGTTCAAACTCACCAGCTCGTTCTGTTTCCGTAAAGATTTATGACTCTGGAAACGTACAGGGTCAGTTTTGCTGTGTCCTGTAGGATGGCTCTGAGTCAGAATCGATTCGTTTGGCAGTGAGTTTTGAATTGATTAACATCCCAAATGTCTGCACTCTTATCACATTCACACAGATATTGGCTTAGCATGTTGGCCGTGGCATTAGACCAGGAGTAGTGCATGCCCTATCTTTGCCATTAACTCACTATTGCCTAATTACATATGTAAATATTTTCCTTCTTTCTTTCTGTTTTACGTATGGGTCTATCACTTCTTTGACGACACATTTCTCAGGCAGGAATTGTGTATCATGTACTACCTTCTGCTAAATTTAAGTCTGTTTACCATCTGGTTTGAATCCCAAACTGCCCACTTTTTATGTAAGGCCAGATATAGTGCAGAAAACAAGTCATTATGGTGGAGCAGAGAAGAAGCTCCGGGCTTCCTTAGATCAAAGGAGACTTCAGTTCTGTTTAAACAGAACAGACAGAGAATAAACACCTCGGTTTTGGTTTGGGGCTTTTGTCATCAGTGACCAGCATTTTTGTTTATAAAGAGAAAGAAAAGGAGACCCCCACAGAGAGCCCCAGTGGGTGAACTAAACACAGATGTAGACCTCAGAACAGCCAGTGCTGGGCCTGGTTTGGCTGCTAAATTGGTACTTGATGTTGGACATGTCAACATGGAAAATGAGGAGTCTGATCATCAGACTGAGGGGCCCTGGTGGTTCTGTCATGTAATCATTAGACTGCCAGCCAAGAGGTCGGCAGTTCAAACCCACTCACTACTCTCCAGGAGCAAGATGAGGATGTCTGCCCCTGTATAGATCTACAACTTCAGAAACCTTATACATGGTAGGCACCAGTCAGAACCGACTCCGAGACAATGGGTTTGGGATCACCTGAATGCTCTCTCCTCCAGACATGGCCTTACGCTTCCTTCAAGTTTCTGTAATGGGATCAGTAAATGATTATCAATTTCCAGTCCTGCAGGCAGCCAGAGGCATCCTAGATGTAGGAATTTAATGGTATGAGACAAACTTTAGAGTGCAGCAAACTCTGAGGAAGACCCCCCCAAAAAAACAAGCTCACTGACATCGAGTGGGCCCCTGATCATAGTGACTCTAGATGGCAGGGTAGAACTGCCCTGGTGGGTTTTTGAGATGGTACATTTTTACAGGAGTGAAAAGCCTCATGCATCATTTTGATTTGACTAAGCGTCCCTCAATTGTGATGTTGTGGTTATGTGCCGGGCTGCCATCTGAAAGGTCAGCAGTTCGAAGCAGCCAGCAGCTCCTTGGGAGAAAAACAGGTGCTTCCTACTCCTGTAAACTGTTACTAGTGGGAGGTGGTCTGAACTTGATGGCAGTGAGTTGGTTTTTTGGTTTTTGTTCTTCTTGTTCATATACTTCTTACATGAAAATAACACCCTTAAGGCTAAGGAAAAAGGTATTAGACTACTTACCATGATATCGTCAGTTCAAATCCACCAGCCACTCTGCAGGAGAAAGAGGAGTCAGTACACCCCCGTAAACATTTAGTCTCTATTTAGGAAACCCTATATTGGGTTACTATGAGTTGGAATTCACTGCGTGGTGGTTGATTTGGGCTAGGGTTTTGATGCTTTGTATGGTGACTTGATAACGATTCCATTGTACTGGTCAGCGCTACAACACCCAAAGACAGAATCGAACATGCAGCTGTCCAGTGCAGTACGTCAGCCTACACCATCGGTTTTGAATCCTCGCTTTCTCGAACCAGGTTCTGCAGGGCATTTTCAGGGTGCAGTTGGTTTGTCAGACATGTCAAGAAAATAGCCTAGATGTAGTCGAGCACCCAAACCTACAACCAACTGCTTTCCTTGTTTGTGTTGAAGAGACGTGTGTGTGTGTGTGTGTGTGTGTGTGTGTGTGTGTGTGTGGTCTGCATGCTTTCCCAGAGGGCTTTGACTGAAGTGCAACGAAGGTAAGTCGAAGTATCATGACTTGCTGCTACCAAGATCGGATCGAGGTGGGTTTGATTTCACTGTAGGGAGACCTAGAATCTGGTCTCTGCCATGTTCTCATTTTCTCTGTCTGACCTCGGCTACGTCACTTCCCTGCCAATAATTTCAATTTGCCCACCTGTGAGGTGGCAATAAAAAAGTCGACTGGTCATACGACCTCATGACTAAGATCCTCCGCTTGTCAGGTGGTCACACTGTGATGCCTCGTGTGTTGCTGTGGTGCTGGCCTTGAGGTCCCTGGTCCTTCAGAAGAGAGCAGGGTCATCCAACGTGTCCAGCGGCACCTCCAAACTTAAGACTAGAAGAAGAAGAAAGCCACGTCTGTCCACTTATGCACAGTTTTACAGCATTTTAGACAGCGAAGACCTAAGGAGTAAGAAGCAGGATATTATCAGAGATAGTGCTAGAAGGTGAGTCCCTCAGGGGAGACTGAGAAAACCAAATTCACTGCCATCAAGCTGATGCTGACTCATAGTGACCCTGTAGGACGGGATAGAACCGCCCCGTGAGTTTCTGAGACTGTCACTCTTTACAGGAATAGAAAGCCTGCATTTCTCCTGTGGAGCGGCTGGTGGTTTCGAACTGATGACCTCAAGGTCAGGGGCCCGATTTATAACTCCTATGTCACTAGGGTTCCTTTTAGGAAAGAAGGAGGAATGGAAATAGAAATCAAGGGAAGGAAGTAGAATGAATTAAGTTACAGGATCGGGATTGCAATCAACAGGCTGAAACAAGTGGTTATTTTGAATTGTTGAATGAAAAATGGATCCGCTCTGTAAACCTTCACCAAATTCAAAGTAAAATGTATTTTTAAATGGTACTCCAATAATTTTATTTTTCTGGAAGATTTCATAGGGGTTTCAAGGCTGTGCCTTTTCTTCGTGTTTCTTTTATTTGTGGAGTAAAACACACAGAGAAAAACCTGCAAAAGACATCAACACAGCTTAACTCATCAGAGCAGTGAGCGTATCTCAGTAAGGGCCCCTCCCCACCTCTGCAAGTGGCCCTTCCCTTACTCCCTGCCCTCTCCTCCCTTTCCCTTCCAACTTCACCATCCTTGCCCTAGGCTTCAAAGTCTGTTTCTTTTGATCTGAAAGCTATTTTTCTTAGTATGTTTTCTTTTATAACAGTGGTGTCATGTCACATTTGTCTTTGTGAGATTGACCAACATTGCGGAGCAAAATGTCTTCCAAATTTATCCATGTCATGAGGCATTTGAAAATTTCATTATTATTATTATTATTTTTTTACTTTGAGAGATGCACCATATCCCACTGTGGGTACGTACCTGAGTTCATCTATCCAGTCCTCCACAGACAGGCTTTTTGCTTTTCTCCAGCAGGTTGTTAGTGTAGAGAGCGCTGCGATATTTATATCTGTTCATATTTTGCTCTTCATTTCTTTGGGGTATACACTGAGTGGAGGGATTGCAGAGTGGTATGGTATTTCTATTCGCATCTGTTTAAGGAAACACCATACTGTTTGCCACATGGCTGTACAATTCTGCAATACCAATAGCAGTGTGCGGCTGTTCTAATCTCTCAATATCCTCTTCAGCATATCTTATTTTATGGTTTTGTTTGTTTGTTTAATGTTGCACTTGGTGCTGGTGTGGGGTGTTATCATGTCATTCTTTTCGTTTCTCTTAGAGAGGGCGGTCTTGAGCATTTCTTCCGATGATGGTTGGCCACCTGGTTGTCGTCATTAGTGCATTTTCTATTTGTGTCTTCTGCCCATTCTGATTGGATTACTTGTAGTTTTCTGATAGAGGTTTTGCAGTTTTCTATAGGTTTTTGAAATTAGCCCTTTATCTGATAACCCCACCCCCAAATTTCCCCCTAATCTTTAGGTTCCAATTTCACTCTTTTGATCAAATCTTTTGATGAGCATAAATGTGTTTCCAGGCAGTCCCAGTGATCTGTTCTTTAATGTGAATATTTTTCATTATGTGTATAGTATATCTATGTCCTAGGCCCCTTGAGTTTGTCTCTATTTTTCATTGATGATCATTATAGTCATAGGGTTTACATTTCGATCTTTAATCCATCTCTGGTGTATTGTTTTTATATGGTGTGAGGTGTGGATCCTGTTCCAGTCACTTGCAGGTGCAGATGCAGTGACTCCAGCACCACTT
Organism: Echinops telfairi; assembly: GCF_000313985.2. Classification (NCBI taxonomy): domain Eukaryota; kingdom Metazoa; phylum Chordata; class Mammalia; order Afrosoricida; family Tenrecidae; genus Echinops; species Echinops telfairi. The sequence continues at coordinate 1,879,398 of NW_022103908.1, read as the reverse complement.
GTTGAAAAGCATATCTCCTCCTCGTTTAACATGTTTCAGTCTTTTATAAAAATTCAGGTGTTTGTAGGTACTTGGCTGTATTTCTGGGTTCTCTGTTCTGATCTACATCTCTAATATTGTATCAATGCCAAACTGTTTTGATGTCTGTGGCAGGTAAATCATCCACAGTTTGTTTCTATTAGTTGCAATTAAACATCCTAACATCTAAACATCCACAGTTTGTTTCTATTAGTTGCAATTAAACATCCTAACTTATGAAGCCATAGAACTGCCTTGCAAGAATTTTCCTTAGGAGTTGCCTTCCAGAGGAGAATTGAAATCATGAGTATAGCGTGCTCTTGCCTCATGCCATACCAAAAGGGACTAGTATTTGGGCAAAGGACCCAATGGGGGAGCAGCCAGATGCTGTTACCCAACTGTGACATCTGGACGTGACCCAGGATGCGATTTGCCAGATCATGGGATGTGGCTCTTTGGGACTGACCCGACTGGAACGACGGTCGGCCCGCAGGCAGGAAGAAGCCTGTTCTCTGCTTTGTGGGTTTTCACTCCTTGGCGAGTCTTCTTTGTCCAACCACCCCTTTGCCAATTGACCGTAAGGCTAAAACTGAACTTGGCCACAATCGACACTGCCTCTGTCATTTTCTCATTTGAAAAGTGGTAAGGTGTCTCACAGACGAAGTTGCAGTGAATATATGTAGGTGGAGCTCATCCTCCCCACATCCTCGGGAGAATGGAATTCCGGACTCAAGCTCATTTGCACAAGCAGGGTCTTAAGAAGGGGAAATATGCAACTGTGCATTGTACAACCCTGCCAACTCCTACCCTAACCAAGTGATTCCAACCCTAACCAAGTGATTCCGATCCTGCAACTCCGACCCTACCAAGTGATTCAGATCAACACCACTTGTGAGGGCCTGTGTGTCCCCTGATGGGATATAATGAGAAGGCTACCCTGTCTCTGTGATATTGGG
>NW_022103908.1:1874374-1877188 GCF_000313985.2 Echinops telfairi | reverse complement strand
GTTTTTTATAATCAACTCACAGGCAGGAAGAAGTCTGTTCTCTACTTTTTTGTCCTTCTGTGGCAAATCTCTTTTTATATTCAGAGTTCAGACTCAAGCACTTTTTCCCACCTCGCCTGTGTTAGACAGGGTTCTCTAGAGAGATAAAACCAGATTGCTAATAATTTTATAGATATATATTTAGGTGGATAGATAGATATAACACAAGAAATAAACAGTTGTTAAATTATAAAGCAGTTATACAGATAGATATATAACACAAGAAGTAAACAGTTAAATTATAAAGCAGTACAAATGGCTCAGTACAATTCAAATGTGTTAGACAGTTGTGAGGCACTGGCAGTCCTTCAAGTCTTGACGGCCGGCAGGTAGTCTTCTCTAGAGAGATTCAGATTCTCCGGGCACCGGCCCCCAACAGCAAGGCAGGTCACCAACAGTCAGTCAGGTCACCAACAGTCAGTCCCCAGCTCAAGAGATGTATATTCTAGTAGCGTGGTAAAGCAGATCTTGAAGGAACCTCAAATTACAGTGACACAGTCCACAGGTCAGGTGTCCCACAGGTAGTGTAGCTTGCAAATTGAGGCACAGAACAAGCAAGGTAGCCGCATACTGGTCCGATGATCAAAGAACAAGAGACAAGAAAGGTGAGGCCTGCCGAGCCATTTATCTCTCTGCCCTTCAATTAATCCCACATGTGTTTATCGGCCAGGCTGGTACAATAAACGAACTACCTCATAGCCCGAATACTCAAAGTTATTTAGGTTAAAAGGCTCAAGGTCAAATTCTGCAGGGACCAGTAAAAAGAGTGTAAATGGGTGAAATAAGTTCAAGAATATAAAAATTGAGCACCGTTAGTTATTTTTGCACTTCTAGAAGACTCATAAGAAGCCACTGCCATCCAGTCGATTCTGATACAGAGGGTCCCCAATTCCTGAGGTTGCTGAGACAGTCAATCAGCTGATAATCTCAACTTTCTCCTGATAAGCGACTGCTGGGTTTGAACCACAGAACTTGTGGTTAGCAGTTCAACTCTTGCCCAACAGCGCCACCTATGGATGCTATTACTTTCCTGCCCTACCGTGAAAGGTGCTTGATGACAAATACAACCACTATTCAATGTCAGTACTGCATGGTTTGGGGTGCATATAGAGTTCTTTGTGAAATTAGTAGTTCATGTCAGTATTGAATGTCCGGTGGAGGTCTTTGGCCAAAAAGAATAAACACTTTGTGCTTTAGATTTATCCTCAGTATAAATTTCAAAATCCAAGCTTAAGCCCTAAGTTCAACATACAAACGTATATTCTAATTATTAGTCTAGTATGGTTTATATGAAAAGAACAATAATTACAATTTGTTGTGTGGTTATTCTTTGATGCAATTAAAAAGTTAATCCCATTTTCAAGAGAATTAAATGACCATAACGCTTTTAAACGGTTGGAGAACACTCCTTGTGGTAGGTATTCTCTAAGACAACCCTGGCCAAGGATCCTGCTTTTTTGTGTTTTAATCATTTGATTGGGGGCTCATACAGCTCTTGTCACAATCCATATATCCATCCATTGTGTCAAGAACATTTGTACATTTGTTGCCATCATCATCTCAAAACATTTTTTTCTACTTTAGCCCTTGGTATCGGCTCTTCATTTTCCCCCTTTCCTTCTGCTACCCTCCCTCCCTTATGAATCCTTGATAATTGATAAATTATTATTATTTTTTCACTATCTTACACTGACCAATGTCTCTCTTCACCCACTTTTCTGTTGTCCATCCCCCTGGGAGGGGCTTATATGTAGATCATTGTGATCAGTTTCCCCTTTCTCCTCCCACCTGAAGTGGTTGGCTTACAAACTTTCATCAGTGGGGGAACATGTTCACAGGATTATAGGATTAAGGTGTAGGTGTTACTTAATTGCAATCGTGAGGCTAAAGAATTATGTACACGTGCCAAGTTTGCAAAGGGTGGATTGAGGTAGTTAGTTTATTGTGCCAACCTGGCCGATAAACACATGTGGGGTTAATTGAAGGGCAGGGAAATAAATGCTTTGGTGAGCCTCGCCTTTCTAGTTCTCAGGTCTCTTGCTTTGTGATGGCTGGACCAGGGTGCAATTGCCTTAACCAGTTCCCTGCTTCAGCTGGCAAGGCTCACTTCCTGCAAGATATCCCTGAGAAGAAGCCACATGGACCTACCCTGATGCAGCCCTGGGTGCTGGAGCAGCTGCGTGGAGACCCCTGCCAGTGCTGAGATGCTTACACATTTACTTATTCGGCTTTCCTCCTGCAGTCGGCATCATAGTGTGTGTTTTGTGAGATGGAGGAGGACTTTGTTGGACTTGTGGGCTTGGGCAGCACTGGGATGGGATGTTTTCTTGATGTGCACTTACACTTTATATAAAACTCTCTCTTATACATATGAGTTTCTGTTGATTTGTTTCTCTAATGCACCAAGACTAGCACACCCCTTTCCACTTACCCTTCTGGTATCGCTATTTTCATTATTGGTCCTGAGGGGTTTATCTGTCCTGTATTCCCTGTGTTTCCAGCTGTTATCTGTACATGCTCTGATCTGGCCAGATTTATAAACCAGAATTGGGTAGTGATGGGAGGAAACATTAAAGAACAAGGAGAAAGTTGTATGTTTCATCAGTGCTATACTACACCCTGACTTAACTCTTGCTTGTGACCCTTCTGTAAGAGGATGTCCGATTGCCTACAGATGGGCTTTGGGTCTCCACTCCACACTCCACCCCCACCCCATTCACATTGATATGTTTTTTCTGGGTCTTTGATGCCTGATACCTGATCTCGACACCTCAT
>NW_022103908.1:1849918-1874274 GCF_000313985.2 Echinops telfairi | reverse complement strand
TTTGTTGCTTCTCAGCTAGATGGCTGCTTGTTTATCTTCAAGCCTTTAAGACCCTAGACGCTATATCTTTTGATAGCCGGACACCATCAGCTTTCCTAACCACATTTGCTATGTACCCCTTTTGTCTTCAGCGATTGTGTCTGGAAGGTGAGCATTACAGAATGACAGGTTATTAGAACAAAGTGTTCTTGCATTGAGGGAATACTTGAGTAGAGGCCCAAGTCTGTCTGCTACCTTAAGACCTAACTTATCAATGCATGTACATAGTTATATTTCCTTATCATTATATATAAATTTATTGACATATGTACATGCCTGTATTTAGACCTCTGTAGATGCCTCCTAGTTCTTTCCTCTATTTCCTTTTACTTTCCTCTTGCCTCATTATCATGTTTGGCCTTCATTCAGGTTTCAGTAATTCCTCTCGGTTACATTGCCCTTGATCAAGCCCTACCAGGCATCCTACGTCCTCTTCACCATCAATTTTCGATCACTTGCTATTCTCTTGTGGGTTTGCTAACACCCATTTCCTTTCCCACGAGGTACCCCTTCTCCCATATCCCCCGGAACCACCAGTCTCATTGTTTTCTACTCTGGATTGTTTAGCCCGCCTATCTTTTCTAGATAGACATGCACTAACAATAATAAGAACAAAACAAGACAGAGCAAAACCAAACAAGAAAAGAAAACAAAAACACAAAACAACAACAAAAACGCCCAATGACAAAAACAAAAAGAAAAGCCTATAAATAGTTCCAGGTCTGTCTGTTGACCTTGAGGAGTATTTTCCAGTACAGTTAGATGGGGCGCCACTCCCTGGCCCCAAAGTCTATTTTGACATTCCCTGGGGATTTCATTGCTCTGCGCCCCTTGCTGCTCTGTTGCACACCCTTAGCGTTTTGCCCTGGTGCGGTGGGGTCAGATTGGGCACAGTTCCTGCACTGTGCCTCCAGTGCTGTCCCTCCAAGCACTATGGGTCAGTGAGGGACGTTGTGTCTCATGGTGGGGTTGGACCTATGGTCCTCTCTGTGCATCGGCTGCTCTGAGCAAGACTATCGTCCGTGGGGCTTTGTGGGCCAGCATGTGTTCCACTCTTCATGTGTTTGCTCCTGTGTGCTCTGGTCAGACGTGTCCCTCTCCCTGAGCTGTAGCTTCAGTGCTGTCCTCTGAAGTGAATTCTTCTGGGGGAGAAGGTGGGGTGTCCATGTAGTTGGGATTGGGTCTAGCCCTGCAGACCTCTCTGTTGGTTCCCTGCTTCATGCTAGTGTGTTGCGTTCACATCTTGGCGCACCAGGTTAAAGTCTGGTCTCTCTCTCCCTCTCCTGTGGAGATACAAACAACACCCTCCCCTTGGGTGGGGGAGTGCCCCGTTCCCCTGCTACTCATGTCTTTTCTTTTTCTTGCCCCCTTCTTTTTAGCTGTATCCTTGGATTGGAGGACCCTGCTTTTAGATCTTCAGGCCCTTATGTACTACTCACATTGTCCTGTTGGGTGTAAGAGCCCTGGTATCGCTACCAGGTTGGTGTTGAACTGTTAGCTGTGAGGTCCACAGGATACATTTGAATCAACTATTGCTGAAGGCTTGGTTTTGGTTTGGATTTCTGTTAAGTGTGGGTTGGACCTGAGGATTTCCTTCTCGCGAAGAGAATACAGCAAAAATGATGATTGGGCTCCTTTTGAGATGACGTTATCAAGAGACTGCCATTTCTGTCTTCACTTTGCTTGTGCATTTTCCCTCATGCTCTTTCAGATTGTTTGCTCCGGGCGAAGCCAGCTGTCATGTTGCAAGGCAGCCCTGTGGAGGGCCCCCGTGAGGGAGCTCAGAACCTTTTCTTCTGAGGGTGCCACGTGAGTGAGCTTGGGTCCTCAAACGACTGCAGCCCCAGCCAATATCTGAGTCAGATTCAATCAGCAAAGCTGCACCCCTGCATGACAGCCAGGTGATATGATATATTATTATAAGCTGCAAAATTGGGGGGTGATGCAACTGTGGATAAGGAATAGACTTTAAACAGATTTGATTTTCAATTTAAACACTTTCAATGCTAAACAGGATGCTCTAGTTTTGGAAACAAATAATCCCAAGCACCAAGACAACTCCTACCATAAAATATCATCAAATTCCCTTTGATTTTTCATCTTCAAATGATAAAACTCACATGTCAAATCTTCTGACATCTGAACTCACTGCCATCAAGTTGAGTCTGACTAATAGTGACCCTACAAGACAGGGTAGAACTGCTTCTGTGGGGTAGCACTTTACAGGAGTAGAAAGACACCTTTCTCCCATCTATCATGTAGAGGTATGTTAACAAATGCGCACAGATTGCTCCTAAACTTAACAAAACTGTTGATATTAAGCGTTTTAGCACATCTTTGTTTAATTGTAAATTTCAGAACCCCCTAAAGAAATTATTAAAAGGAGAAGTTTAAGAGGGATATGTGTATCCAGGCTCCTGAGTATTTTAGAATCTAACTGGCCCATGATCTTCAAAGGTTCAAAGTGAAAAGTCAAGAAAGCTTGAAAAAAGTGTCCCACACTGATGCTGACAAGGAGACAGCAGGGATGAATAAACCATGTGTTTCTGACCATGTTTCTAGTGGACGTTGAGTGGGATATAAAGAATAGATGCTAATAAGGTGTCAAGAATGTTTTCCTCCTTATTTTGAGGCTGTTCTTGTAATTATATTTTAGGAAGTATATACTAAATAGGAACTCTGGTTGCTCATCGATTAAGTCACTTGGCTGCTCACCCAAAGGTTCAAACCGACCAGTTGCACTGTGAGGGAGAGATCATGGTAGTCGGCTTCCATAGACATTGACAGCCTTGAGAATTCTGGGCTGTCCTATAGCGTTGCTCCGAGTTGGAATCAACTCGATTGAAGTGGGTTTGCTTTTGGGGGGTAGATATAAGACGGACCATGCCCCCAAATTGGTGAATTTATTGAGCAAGTGGAACTCTTCTGCTTTCCTGGCAGGAGCAGAAACTTCATAAAACTGACAGTGTCTATCAAAACTAACCATACGCCTACCCTCGGATGCAGACGTTTCTGGAACATAAATGCTGAAAACCAAACTCACTGCCATCAACTCAAGTCTGACTCATAGTGACCCATTGGGTGTCCACTAAAAATCATTTACAGGGCTGTTTGTTGGAGTATTGCTCAGAGGTGTTTATTTATTTAAAATAAAGATGGGAAACCACTCAAATACCCACCCACAATAGAGCGTATGAATACATTTTGGTGCATTTACAAATTAGAATTGTATACAGCCATGGACTGGAATGAACTGTGGAGACACCCAACAACCTGAATGGATCTTGCACACCACAGGTTAGGTGCCAGTACCCATGGGCACAAACACATATATTGAATTGTGCGTGTGTGTGTGTGTGTGTGTGTGTGTGTGTGTGTGTCTTTGGTGTTGCTTTCATCCATACAGACTTGGCACTCTAACATAATTTTTATCTCCTCACTTGCCACAAATGTTCTATAAGTCAACAGCAAGAGTTGGAAGCTTCTTTTCCACTAAGTTCTCTACTCACACACTGACCACTTTGCATGAGTACGAGGAGCTCCTCCTGTTTATTTTCAGGGTAGCTATTTCCCTCCTGGCAAGCCTCTCTTTGCCCACTCAATATCTCTCTATCTCTCTTCCTGTGCAAAACCTGCTATTTTTCTCCATGTGTATATAGTCCCTTGAAAATATTTCAAATGCCCTCATATTGATATTCCTTTTTTATTAGCTGTATCTCTACTCTGCCACGTTCCCCAAACTACATTGAGTTCTTCCACTCACTTAAGAAGCAAAGATTATGAGGGAGGAAGGAACAGGGAGGGAGGGGGAAATGAGGAGCTGATACCAAGGGCTCAAGTAGAAAGCAAATGTTTTGAGAATAATGAAGGCAACAAATATGCTTGACACAATGGATGGATGTATGGATTGTGATAAGAATTGTACGAGCCCCAATAAAATGGTTTAAAAAAAAGAAGTAAAGATTGATGCAGAGCACAGACATTCAAATATTATCTAAATATATATCACTGTTGCAAAGAAAAGGAAGAATGGTGTGAATGGTTTAATTTTTAATCACAAACAGATATTATCTCAGGCTGTCATTTGGGAATGCGCATGCTTCCTTTAAATTAAGCTTAAGCCTTTGAATGATCACAGGAAATATTGGGCCCAATATATGCATTCACATTTCTGTCCCTGGTCTGCATTTTATGATGGCGGGGGTGGGGGTGGGGTGGGGGGGTGGGGGTGGGGAGCCGCATTATTAAATCATTAATGTTATTTCTTCACCTAAGTCATAGGAAGTTCATTTGGTTTTCTCGGAATACTTAAATTGTCTTTTATACTTTGAAGAATACCATCATGTCAACAAATAATTAAGTTTCATTACTATTTTTAAGACAATTGCACTGTAAATTAGCATGTGTTTTCTCAGAAACAAAAGACATTTAACACCCGAGTTAAAATAACTGGCATTTTTATTTCCTTTCTGGTCAAGAAAAAGAGTGCTGTGAACATCATTAGAGATTTCAGTTTTCTACCTGGCCATGCCAAGTTGAATAGGGATAAAGTACATCAGCTCAATGACTGAGAGAAGAGCTGCTTAGAAGCTATCATCGTAAAGCTGTGCGGCATATATGAAATTTGTGATTTTTTAATATTGGTGTTGATTTCCTCTCTGAGGCAGGTGACTGTGGGTTTCTGACCAATAACCATAGCAATAACAATGCCTTTGACTGGTCAAGCTACTAACGGAAAGGTTCGTGGCGTGAGTCCACCCAGACACACCTTGGTGATCTACTTGCAAAAGCCAGCCACGGAGCAGAGGTCCACTCTACATGCACGGGGTGGCTGTGAGTTGGGGTCAATATCCAAGGCAACAGGTGTACAGCACAGCCTATACTTCACTGAAAAAAACAAAAACCCCAAACAAACTACCACTAACTAACTCACTGTTGTGGACACATGCCAGCTCACAGTAACCCCCTGTGGGTGTCTGAGACTGCAGCTGCTTACAGGAGTAGAAAGTCCAGCCTTTCTCCTGTGGAGCGGCTGGTGGTTTTCATCTGCCTGACCAGATGGATCGCAGCCCAACGCATAACCACTACACCACCAGGGCTCCTGTATAAGCTTTTATAATCGTCCTCTGAAAGCCAAGCTGATATTCTGCAAGAATAGAAGACAGGGTTCCTCCTTGAACACAGCCCAAGTTCTCTGAGTCACAGATCGCAAAGGGAGCTCTGGTCTGGTTTGAAGACCCTTCCAGTGGTGTCAGATCTGGGCTCATTTTGGTCATCGTTTTCCCCAGCGATGTCAAACTGGGCTTTGGTTAACAAACCATCTAGAAGGCCTTCGTGGAAGAAGAACCACGGCTTTGCTGTTCTGGGCCTCAGTACAGTTGGTTGCAATTCACAGTGATCCTATTTGGAAGACAGCTACCTGGCCAGCCAACCAGAGACCCCGGATTTGTGCCCTTTCCAGAGAAAGGTGACCCAACAGAGTGTGGAAATTACCTAACAGTGTCATTAATATCAAATATCAGTAAAATGTTGCTGAAGATCATTCCACAGCGGTTGTACATCAACAGAAATTCAAGTTGGATTCAGAAGAGCAAGTCGAATGAGGGCTATCTTGCTGACATCAGATGGATCTTGGCTAAAAGTGGAGAACACCAGAAAAATGTTTAGTTGCATCTTATTGTCTATACAAAGGCCTTCGACTATGTGGATCATCACAAGCTATGGATAACATTGCAAACCATGGGAAATGCAGACCAATTGCATTGTGCTCTGTTGGAACCTTTAGGAGGAGAACCATTCAAACAGAAAAAGGAAACGCTGTTTTCTTTTTCACAGTCAAGAAAGGTGGGTATCAAGGTTGCCTCCTTCTGCCATACTTATAAATCTGTACACTGAGCAAATAATCCAAGAAGCTAGACTATATAAAAAAAACTTAAGGTATCAGGATCGGAGGGAAGCTCATTAACAACCTTGCATATGCAGATAGCATGCTCTTGCGTACTGAAGGTGAGGAGGACCTGAAGTAATTGCTAATGCAGATGAAGGACTGCAGCCTGAATCTACAGCATGGATTACAACTCAATGTAAATAAAACCCAAATCCTCACGGGACCAAGAGACATCACACAACACAGAGAGAAGATGGCTGTTCTTTCGCTTGGCTCTACCGTCAATGCTGATGGAGGCAGCAGTCAAGAAAGCCGAGGACGTCGTGGATTGGGCAAATCTGCTACACAAGACTTCCTTAAAGTGTTGTTTAGTCGCTTGCTTTTTACTTCACAAGTATTGAAAGACGCTGTTGTCACACTATCAAGCATCCAGAGTAGGACTGAGTTCAGTGGTAGGCTGCTTTCTGTATGGTCACTACGAGTCGGCATCAACTCGATGGCAGTGAGTTCAGTTGGGGTTTCGGTTGGTCCAAAGCCTCCCACACCAAGATCCTGGGACAGCCTGAGCTGTCCTCTCCCAAGCTGTCCTCTCTGCTCCCCTCTCCCCTGGTGCAAAGCGCCAGCTGGTCTGGGTGGCTCTATGAGTTGGGGTGATTGAACCACTCCATCTCTGCCATGAGGCTGTTCTTTTAACTGTCTGGCTGCAAACTGCAAACAAATAACCTCGAGGGTCAGCTGTGTGCTAAGGGGTGTAATCCTTCCCAATCATCTGACAATTGCTATAGAGTGATTGAGATTTTGCTAAGCAGTCACTGCCCGCAGCCTCGCTTGCTGTCAAACCTCCTATGATGGCGACTCACCTGTCTTAGGGCTTGCTGTGTCTATGCAATTATTGCCTTAAGCTGACAAACAAAATTGCATTGTATTAATATTTAAAATTAAAGTCAATGATTATACTCTTGCACCACGACAGAAGGCTGCTGCTGAAAGCATTGCATTTTCTCATTAATATTAATTTGTAGTTTGTAGAGAAATGGCTTAACAATTGAGCTACACACATATAATTCAAATATTGATTAACTGAGTCATAAATCCGTGGTCATGATAGAAATTGCTTTTAATGGCCTGTATTGGACGGTCTGGTCTTTCTCAGCGCTTTCATAGTCCATCACGCTTTGGTCAGAATGTGTATTGTCCTTGTATTGTTTGAGTAGGTGTGTTCCAAATATTTTTCAATTTGCGGGCCAGTTTTCATGTAAGGTGCCAATAACGACATAGGAGATCTTTAGTAAGCACTTTACATAAGGGCATTATGACCCTGATATCAATAGTTCCATCATCATCCACCATGCTTTTAGAACCTGGGATGGAACTAATCATCTGATTATTCATTCAGGACAATGATGGTTCTGGTCCCACATTAGTAGGCTCCTTAGCCTGAATTGCTTTTTTTCTTCATTGTGGTCATTAAATCCAACTACAGTTGAACTGGTGGCACAGTGGGTTACGAGTTGAGCTGTTAACCACAAGGTCAGCAGTTCCCACCCACCAGCCTTGCCATGGGAGCAGGATGACCCTTGCCTGCTCCAGTCAAGACTGACAGCCTCAGGGCAGTTCCACCCTGTCCCTCAGGATTGCTTTGTGTCGGAATCAACTCCATCTCGTGAGTTGGGTCTGAGTGTGTGATTCTGACCAAATTAGGGAAGCAGCAGTCAAGAACAAGCTAAGCATCAGAGCCGACTTGCTGGCACTTAACAACATGTTTAAACTATGATGTACATCGTACCATGCTGGTATGTTGGAATGCGTATCACTGCCATGAATGACATATCTGGCCTGCTCAGGCTTCCCTTTTACCATAAAGCAGGGGTCAGATAAGCCATCATGTTCCATCTTTCTTTAACCTACTCTGACACCATCTATTCCTCGCACGCCATGCTCTAGCTAGCTGTGCTGGGTTCAATAACCCACGGTAATGGCCACACACAACTCACACACAATACTCACAGCTCAAGGGATTTATTAGGGAACCTACTGGGTTAGCACAAATTAGATCAGCAAACAGTAAGGACACAGTCATCATTCTCCTCAGCCGGCAGCCAAGTCCCTTGGGCTTTGCCGCCATCGGCCAGGAAGCGAGGCTGCCTGTACATCTGTCCTATAGCTCCATCGTCTTGGGCCAGATAAGGAGAAGGTTCACCGTCATCTTGGCACTGCTCTTCTGAGTGAATGAGGGGAAGGGCAGAGTGGAGACCCAAAGTCCATCTGTAGACAATTGGACTTCCCTTCATGGAAGGGTCACAAGGAAGGGACAAGCCAATCAGGGTGCAGTATAGCACCAACAAAACACACAACATTCCTCTGGTTCTTTAATGCTTCCAACCCCCCCACTCCCACTAACATGACCCTAGCTCTACTTTACAAATCTGGCTAGATCAGAACATGTACACTTGCACAGATAAGAATTCTCAACACATGAAACCCAGGACAGATAACTCCCTCAAGAACAGTAATGAGAGTAGCGATACCATGGTGGTAGGGGGAAGGTTGGGGGGAGAAGGGGGAGAAAGCGGTAACCGGTTGCAATGATTAACATACAATCCCTCTACCCCCAGGATGGTCAACAGAAATGTGATTGGACAGCAGGTGGTGTAAGATATGAAAATAATCACAATTTTTACATTATTAAGGGTTCACGAGGGTGGAAGGGTGGGGTAGGAAGGGGAAAAAAGAAGTGCTGATACCAAGGGTTCAAGTAGAAAGAAAATGTCTTGGAAATGATGATGGCAACATATGTACAAATGTGCTCGACACAATGGATGTATGGATTGTAAGAGCTGTAAGAGACCCAATAAAATGATTTCTTTTTTAAAAATTCACTCTACTACACTCACAAAGTACACAAAACAGTAAAGAAAGGTCTGTCTTGGGGGAAGTACAGCTAGAATGTGCTTTACAAGTGAGGAGGGTGTGGCACCATCTCACATATTTTGGGCTTGTTAACAGAAGAGACCAGTCCCTGAAAAACGACCTTGGGCTTGATGAAGTAGACGGTCAAGGAGACGGGTCGCACAGTGCTGCAACAATGGCTTCAAACATACCAACAATGGTGAGGGGGGCATAGGACCAGGCGGTGTTTCCTTCTGGTGTGTTGACTTGCTGACACCTAACAACAACATACTGGCCCTATGGTAGTAGAAGTGGGGCCCAGCAATCTCTTTCGACAAGTCTTCCAGACAAGCCCGATCCACACTACGCTTAGTTAGCACTCCGCTCCACAGCTCAGGGGCTTTTTGATGCAGGCACACCCAAATTCAACAAACGAACCCGTTATCTCCCTAATAACTTTTTATCTTTTGCTAGAGTTCACAAACCTAAAGAAGATTGCTAAATAAATAAGAATTTGTGTTGTGGTTATTGCATAGGTCTGTTTTCCCAGAGTAGAGTAAGATACCTCGGGGTTGAAAAGCATATGTTATCTTAACAACTTGCATTATGCCTAATACATTCAATAGGTGTTTGTTATAAACAATAAATGAGCTTGTTCTCTGATGAAAAACATATTGACATTTGGAATGTATAAAAGCATCCAAGTGAACACTCCTGATAATGTGTCCAAAATACAGAATACATACGCTCACCATTCCTGATGCTAAGTAACAGTCTAGCCTACTTCTTCCAGGACAAACTTGACTTTTCTTCCAGAGGTCGATGGCATATTTAATATTCAACACCATAATTCAAAGGCATCCATTCTTCATTGGTCCCCGTAATTCAGCGTACATCTTCTGAATACATATGAGGCAATTGAAAATACCATGGCTTGTATCTTCAAAGGGACACCTTTGCTTCTTCAGAGTGACAGTGCAGCCTTTAATATCAGCAACAATCTAACGCATCTGGATACGTTTCAAAGGGGCATATGATTTTAGTTTGGGCTGAATTCCCTGACATGGATAGAAATTATTATTGCTAAAATCAAGGTAGCACTTAGCAAGCTGAAGAATGTTCTAATTATTTGCCCAATGTATTGATTTGAGACTAGCCTCAATGGTGGACCATGATAAATGAAGATGAGATGAGAGAAAATCTGGGGTGTAATGTAGAGTGGGGAAAGGTTTTAATGTAAGGAAATAGATCTGTTTCAGCATCATTGTTGTTTTTGTTCCTGTTGCTTGTTTTAGTTTTCAAATTTGACTTCTCAAGGATCCAGATACTTCTCTAAGGATTAGAGATATATGTCTATTTTGGTGTAGGGAGCACCTTTAAAAGCATTTTAGTGGTTGTTTTATGTAGGTTATGAACACTGATAGAAGAAGATACAGCAGTTGAAATAGTCTCCCTAATTTTAAGTATGCTGGCAAATATTAAATAACAAAGCCTCTCCCTCTTGGAGGGAGCAATAATTTAGTCCACTAAATTAAACTTTGACTTACTTTTGTCTTCTCTTTCTCTCTTCCCTTGGGGGTTGTGTGGTTGTGTACAGTGGCTGTTTCTATCTACCAGGAGAAACTGGGTTATCTTAGCCAAGGAGGAATCCAGATAGAAACCAGTGACTCACCTAAGTACCTCCTAGGATGTTATGTCCAGGGACAAAATTAATAGGTAACTATGAGGGGCCCTGGTGGCCTAGTGGTTACACATTGGGCTGCTGACCATAAGGTCAGCAGTTTGACACCACCAGCTGCACCTTGGGAGAAAGATGAGGCTTTCTACTCCTGTGAAGAATTACATTCTCAGAAGCCTACGGGGGCAGTTTTCTCTGTCCTATAGCATTGCTATGAGTCAGAACCAGTTGAACAGCATTAACTTTCCATTGGGTTATAGTAGCCTAATACCGTATCATCAAAGGGCCATGTAAGCTTTTGGAGTAAAATTTTGTGTCACCTCATCAGATAGACAACTTTGATCAGCAAAGGGAAGGAAACATGGAAAAGATAGAAGGTTACTATCTTTTTCTACTATCAATATCAGTTTTATGATAATGGCATTACTCTCCTTGTCTATTTTGTCTTATTTCTTGAATACCCGTTTAAATAGGATCAGTTGATTACTTTATACTGACATCCTTAAGTTTTGTAATACTGAGGAAAGACTGCTTCAACACCAAAGAAAGATTTGGTTACAAACTTATTAGACTGTGGGTTGTCTCTTAGGTGATGAGGTAGCGTGGTTTGGGTTGTATGATACATATATTGTATTATATTAGGCATAAATAGTTTTCAATCTTTATTATTGGCAAAAAAAGTAAATACTCACAGTATCTAGTTGAGGGAATATACTGTGGTGGATATTTATCTATCTGTCCATCCGTTCATGGAGCCATTTGTTAGTAGGAATGGGCATTGTTGATCAGTACGTGAATTATATTTCTGAATTTAACTATTAATTCCTCCTGTTGATTCTCAAGCTTCGCAGTGCCCTTTGTATAAGTAAATTTCTATTTAGACCACCCACAGTGAGCTCCTATTAGCTGCAGTTAAAACCCTTTAGTAGCTATCAAATGTCATTTCAATAATTCTCATCCAGTATGTGTACTGTAAGCATGTAGACTGTGTTCGACACTGTGTTGCTCACCAGGAAGGCAAAGAGGAGTGACATAGATCCCGTCACACCGTGTCTTAGAGTCTAGGGGGTTCGCGACATTCAACAATTGAATAAACACATTTTTAAAATAATGAAGGATCAGTTAATACGACCTACAGAGAGGTGGCAGAGCCCTGGTGTCACTGTCTGGTCAGCGTTGGACTGCTACTTATAAGTTTGGAGGTTCAAATCCATCAGCTTCTCCATATGAGAAAGATGAGGCTATTTGCTCCTGTACATATTTATAACTCTGAGACTATATACAGAGTCAGTATGAGTCAGAATCAGCTCGATGGCTGGGGGTTTGGTGTTGTGTCTTTGTTTTAATTTGTTTTGTTTCTTGTTGTTAAGGAGAGGTGCAGAGAAGTTTGTAAGGGTACAGAGAAGAATCAATATTTAAATGGAGAAGGAAGGACAAATAGGATCTCACACAGTTTGAGAAGAGAAAAATTACAGGGAGATGTATTAAACATAAGACTCTATGTATTGAGACTTAAAAGTTCGTGATGTGTTTGTAGCCCAGCAAACACAGGGTGGCTAACTGGTTGGTTGTTATCAAACCAGTGCCGACTCATGGCAACCCCATAGGCATCAGGGTAGAAATTGGTTTCACTGGGATTTCTTTTTCTTGTAATTATTTTTATTTTGTAGTTGGAAATATGCACAGAAAAACATACAGTAATTATTTAGTTTCCATATCTAAACTCAATGGCATTGATTACATCCTTTGAGTTATACAATTATTTTCACCTGCCTTTTCTGAGTTGCACCTCCTTCATTAACAAACATAAACTCATTGCACTCCAAGATTCCCAACTAATCTTCTGAATTGTTGTTTTACTTTGCTCCCCCCAAAAAGTGTTCTTAAAAGAACATAATGCTAGCAACATACTTTTTTATTTTTTTGCTTGTGAAGCTAAACTACAGTTTGGTCTTAAGAAGAGTTCAGGAGATATTTTTGGCTTAAGTTACAGGCAACAGAAAAGTGGGTGAAGGGAGACGTTGGACAGGGCAAGATATGACAAAATAGCAATTTTTAACTATCAAGGGTTCATGAGGGAGGGGGAGCAGGGAGGGAGGGGAAAAATGAGGACCTAATGTCGGGGGTTTAAGTGGAGAGGAAATGTTTTGAGAATGATGAAGGCAATGAATGTACAAATGTGCTTTACACAATTGATGTGTGTATGGATTTTGTGATAAGAGTTGTATGAGCCCCTAATAAAATGATTAAAAAAAAAAAAGAAAAGGCACATGCTGGTGCAAGCTAAAAGATAAAAAAAAAAAGATGATCTCAGGGCTATCACTTCAGGGGTTCATCCAACCTTCATGGGTCTAGGAAGCTTAGACTCTAGGAAGCTGTTCTACATTGTCTTTCTCTGATCTGGATTCCCAGTGAATCTTTGATCAAAATGTTAGCTTATCTGTTCGCATGGCAAAGGAAGTGGCTTTTTATGGAGGCAATGAGCCACACGTTCCCTATCCTCGACCTATTCCTCACTCCCCTTCCTCTCTTATTCCATCTGAAGAGAGGCCAATTGTTGTGCCTTGTGTTACAGGTGATCTGGGAGAGAGAACTGTCAACTGTCGGCTTCCATTCGATGGCAGTGAGTTGACAGGACATGAATTGGGCTGAGCTGAGGAGATAAAACAGAAGCACTTAACATGTGATCAGGCCAGTTAACTGATTGCAGTGAAACGAAAGCCCCAAACCTCCAAACCAGGAAACCAAATCTGTGTTTGGTTATACAAAGTAGCCTCAGAGACTACTATTTTTTTTAATCCCTGTTATTTCCTATGGAAGCCCTGGTGGCATAGTGGTTATGAATTGGGCTGCTAACTACAAGGTTGGCAATTTGAAACCACCAGCTGTCCCTCAGGAGAAAGATGAGGCTTTCTACTCCCATAGTTACATCCTTGGAAACCCATACAGACTGTTCTACCCTTCCCTATTGGGTCACTATGAGTCAAAATTGACTCAGTGGCTGTGAGTTTGGTATTTTTGTGTGTGTGGTTGTTGTATCTGTCTATCATGCAGGAGCAGTGAGTTATTTAAGGTGGTTCTTCTAGCCAAAGCCTTCAACTCCTATCAAACAATCTCTTCCTGCCTGGTTTTGGTAAGAAGGTGGGAGAAGATATTGATAGGAGTCACCCCTGAACAGGATTCTCTCGAATGCCACCCTGTTGTGTATAAAATGAGACTTCTGAGAAGCTGGAGGAGGGATCTTATTATAAACAGGAGTCAAGTGAGTCTTATGGACCCAATATTTCTGTGCACTGTACCTTCTGGATCCAGAAGATAGATAAAATAATGGAAGAGCAACAGCAGAACCAGGAGCCAGAGCAGGGAACAGAGAGATGGGCTTCCTAACCCACAGAGCAAGTAAAACTGAGTGCTGGTGTGCAGGAGGCTGGCTTGTGGAGTGAGGTGCCTCTTGGCACTTAATTGGGGAAGTTAGGCTTGCTGACCCATGGAGTATAAGCTGAATGCCTTCAGGTTGAGACGGACAGTGGAGTGGTATGTCCTTTGGGCATTTTTAAGCAGATCTGAAAGAATTTTGTAACATCCTAATAAACAACTCAACACTGAGCATTTCCTCACTGGCATGACAACTTGTTAATTCTTTAATAAACCTTTTAATTATGAATTTTGTCCAAGTTCTGTGTAGCCACTGCAATGGATATTACAATCCAGAGAGGTAATATAGAGAACATTAATTAGGCCAACAGCCATTCAACTTTTTAAAGGTGAATAAGATTGGCTGTGAATCCCTACCTGTAAACAATGCTACATTTCCACCAGCATTAGCCCCCATTTGCCCTTCCCTTCCATCCCTTGTAACCACCAATAAATTCTGTTCTATATTGTGCCAAGTTGGGTAGGCCATGATTCTCGGTGCGATGAAATTGTCTTCTATTTTGTGGTTTGAAGTATGGGGAATTTCTTGGGGGGCTGTGTCGGTGTCTGTCCTACATCCCGTGGATATGGATGCCAAGGCTCTCTCTCAATCCAGTGTCTGACTTGCCATCCCCTGGCCTCTGGTTCTTCATATGGGAGCCAGCAGACTACATTCTGAACTGCAGATTTGGAGATTCTCCACATCCTACAGCCCTGTGAGCAAGCAGCCTGCCAGCTGATCTGCTGATTTTGAGTTCATTAGCTCCTGCAGCCATGTGCATCAGAAGAAGCACCCCACCTAATGCCTGAGCCATATATTTGGGACTTGCCAGCCTTCACAGCCATACAAGTCATTTTCATAAACAAATTTTTCTTTCGCTCTCTCTCTTTTGTTTCTTGTGTTAGTCTGGGTTGACTAGAAAAACAAATCCAGAGACACTCATAAATATGCAAGAGAAAGCTTTATATCAAAGAGTAATTATATATTAAGAAAACATTCTAACCCAGTCCAGTTCAAGTACATAAGTCCAATATTAGCCCATATGTCCGATACCAATCTATGAATTCCTCTTCAGACTCATGCAACACATGCAATGACAGCGAATTCAGGAGGATCACAGGCCAGTGAGTGGAAAGTCTCGTGAATCTAGTGGTGGTGGAAGCATCTCAGCACTGGCATGGATCTCCATGTGGCTTCTCCAGCTCCAGGATTCTGGCTCCATCAGCATAGCTCCATGTGGCTAAGTCAGCAGGAAGAGGAAGCAGTAAGACTCTGTGTCCCATCTCCAGGGAGGAAGACAGGAGTTCCAAGAATTCTCAGGAGAAGGCCATACCCACATAGAGGCCTCATTGGCTATGACCTGATTGACAGGCTAGACTCCACCTCTTTGCTCAAGTTGACAAATTATACAGCTGTTACGCTTCTCTAGAGGACCTAGCTTAGGGCACCATCCATCCTTTGTCAATTAGAACCTGTGTACATCTCCTTAGAGAATATACAGTCTCTAAATTAAGACAGTTAGAAAGTCATTCTGTGTCTAACAATTACAAAGTCATGACACAACCAGAACGAATACAAGCAACAATATGCTAGAGATGTTTAGCACATCTTGTATTTTATAAGTAATGGAGTAAGAGAAGAAAACAAAAGTGTGTGTGTATTTCATAAGACAAATGGAAGTTTTCCATGAACTTTTGCAAGCACCACCGCATGTGTGTGTATGTGCATGTTCACACACACACAAACACACACATGCATGTATTGGCTGCTAACCACCAGCTCAGTAGTTCAAATGCACCATTCATGACATGGGAAATATGAGGTTTCTGCTCCAGTAAGGACTTACAACATGAGAAACCCTATGAAGTGTCTCAGTGAGTTGGAAGTGATTCTACATTAGTGGATTTGATTATTTGTAGCTCTATACAAACACACCCCTACATATATAATGAAATAAGATAAAAGTGCTCATAATAATCACATGCTTGTTTAGACTCCTCATTTCTGCAACTGGTCATGTGGTCATCATAACTGGTCTTTAGAACGACCTTCTTCCACCACCCATTCTATATTCCCCTTGTCCTTGGCAAGCATCCAACTGGTGTGGTTGTCTGGTGAGGTGAGCCAAGTCTCCCTTCCTGAAAGGCTGGTGCCTTAATAGTCAGGTGGCAATTCACTTATCATTTTCTATGGACCTTAGTTAAAGGGGGTAGTAGAACTAAGAGGCATCCTGAGGAATCGCCTGGATTCTAGACAAAATCTTCTTTACCTCCGTCATGTAACACAACTTCCCCTTGGCAATCTGGATCAATTACTGCAGCCAATATGGCAACTCCCTTTTTTGCTTGCTGATCCGGAGGCACGAGGAGCCCAGGTGGCGGGTAGCATCGGACTCTGTTGAGGGAATATACAGCCTCTTGGGGAATAGTGCCACGACCCTGTAAAGGGTTGTCGCCTAACTGGGACAGCAACTGCCTTTAGAAGGCCTTTCAGACACTTTACCAAGTTGGCTGCTTTAATATGAACAGGACATGATAAGATGAGTTAATTCCATCAGCATGGGCCTATTGCCACTCCTCGCTTGAGTGTATGGAGTCACTTAATCTGAGGCAATGCTGTGTGCATACCATCACAGAGAATAAGGCGTTCCGTGAGTCCACAGATGGTCATGTGTTAAAATCATTGTTTGCATGAAAGCACATTTATGTCCAAAGTGCCTACCCTCATTCACTCACTCATTGTCATTGAGTCCATGCTGACTCATTGCGACCTATATCCTAGGAAAACTGCTCTTTCCATGGCGGAAGTGGTCCCATAAAAACAGCCTGCCACCAGGTCACTGGTTGCTCACCACAAGGAATGATGCCAGTGATCACCGTGGGTCTCTGCGACTGGCTGGCTGGGCACTCAGCAGGGGCTGTAGCAGAGTTGGCCGTGGTGAGTGGAAGTCCTTGCGGCTGAGCCAATGCATAACCTCCATCTCTCCACCACGGCCACGTTGTTCAAGAGCACATCGGGCATTGACAGAAATGGCGGGGGCATCAGGATGGCAGGTTTCCAAACAATGCGTTATCCTACCCAGTTGACTCTTAAAATCCTCCTTGTTGAGATCTCTCTTCGGTGATCATTCACAGGAGTGATCAATATCTTCTCTTTTTTTTTTGCAATTCAGAAAGGTCTATCCACACACCTCTTCCCTGTATCTCCTTATCACCAGTTTCCCAACCATATTCCCTCTAAGTCTCTGACCATGCGCCAAAGCATTGGCCACAGCATATAAATCGATATAGGTATACTGATACTCACCTGGCCATTTCCCCTTCGAATTAAGTGAGCAATCCAGTGAACAACTCCAAGTTCAGACAATTGGGAGGATTTCCTCCCCACCCCACCCTGCTTTACAGAAAGGGGCTACAGAGTGGCTGTTGTTCACTTTCAAATGATGTTTACTTATTGTACCAGAACCCTTTGTAAACCAGACATAAGTTTTTTCTTCCTGGGATGGAGCCATGAGATCATAGGTACAGATTAAAAAAGGGAAGACAGTGTGACAGAAGGGGAGACCATGGGCATTGGGGCCACATCTTACTTGTAGATTACTTGTACCTTCTGTTGCCCCCTGAGCCCAATTTCATAGATTACACTTCCATTTAATGATGGAGGACTGCTGCATACATCTGACTGGATGACTCGGTGAGTCACACAACAGCCAGTTGATGATGGGCAAGGCAGGCCTTTTGGGGATTTGGTAGCCCATAGTGAGGTACCAGACTCTACTAAGGCCCAGTAACATCCCAAAAGCGGTTTCTCAGAAAGAGAGAAGTTAGCTACAGACGATGGTAGGGCTTTGCTACCAAATCACAGGGCCTGGACTGTGATTCACCAAGAGGTGCTTGCCAAAGAGTTCCAACAGCCCCTTTCCCTTCCAGTGTCACAGGAACTGCCAGCTTGTGTGGTCCAAGAGGCTTTCATAGCAAGCTGAACCTGTTTCAGAGCTGTCTCTTCTTGTGAGACCCACCCAGAGCTAGCAGCTTTTCAGCCGCTTGATAAACAAGCCAAGTAGTACACCTAAATAAAGGATATGCTGCCTCCACCATCCAAAGACCCATAGATTGTGCCTCCTTCGTAGTTGTCCAACTTACTGCCATTGAGTCAGTGCTCACTCATAGTGACCCACTGTGGGTTTCTCAGGCTGTCACTGTTTACTGGCGTAGAAAGCCCAGTCTTTCTCCTACGAAGCTGCTGGTGGTTTGGAACTGCAGAGCACACGTCCAACACTCACCACTACACTACCAGGGCTTCACAGTGAAGTGCAACAACTTATCCTTCACTTTGGAAGACACATCTCAGCATGCCCCACATGATGGGACCCCTAGGTATTTTACTGAAGGGGAAGGCATATACATTTCAGGCAGGTTAATTTCCCACCCCCCAGCACACAAGAAATTATTTGACTGAGAATATTTTATTGTACTTCAGAAAAAAGTCCAAGTTTCACTGAAGGCATTGGCAAACAAGTCTTCAGGAATTAATGGCATGTCGGGTGAGATGTTTCAACAAATGAGAACAACAGGGAAAGTGCTCACTTTTTTAGCCAAGACCTTTGAAATTGAGCTACTTCGTCAACCGACAGGCATTGATCCATGTTTGACCCCATTAGCAAGAAAGCAGATCTAACAGACCGTGGGAATTATCAACAGTACCATTAATCTCAAACACAAGTCAAAATTTGCTAAAGGGCCTTTTTAAATGCTTGCAGCAGTACCACAGACATGGAACTACCAGGAATTCAAGCTGAATCCACAAAAGGACAAAGAAGAAGGGATATCGTTGCTGATATCAGATAGGTCTGGATGGAAACAGAGAACACCAGACAGAATACCTGTATTTTATTCTTCCATTGTGGGGATCATGACAAATTATGGATACCATTGCCAGGAATAAGAATCCCAGAACACTTAATTGTGCTCCTGTAGAAATTGTGCATAGACCAAGAGGCAGTTGTTTGAACAGGAGAAGGAGATATTATGTGATTTAAAATCTGAGATGGTGTTATATATGTTCACCACACATATTCAATCTGTATGCTAAGCAACTGATCCGAGAAACTGGATTATGTGAAGGATATGAAACCGAAATTGGAGGCAGACTCTAACAAAATGAAAAATGCAGAAGACAGGGCCTTGCTCACTGAAAATGAAAAACACTGGAAGCACTTGCTGATGAAGATCAAAGACCATAGCTCTCAGGATAGATCCCACCTTAACATAAAGAAAACACATATAATTACAACGGAACCAGTAATCAGCATCATGATCAATAGAAGAAAGAGTGATGTTGTCAAGGATTTCATTTTATTTGAGTCCACAATCAATGCCCACGGAAGCAGTCAAGAAATAAAAATGGTGCAGCGCATTAGAAAAAACCTGCTGCAAAGGATCTCTTCAAAGTTTTGAAAACAAAAGATGTCATTTTGCTCATTAATGTGTATGAGCTCCAAGCCACTGTAGTTTTAGTCATTTCACCCTATAGCTGGACAATGAATAGGGGAGACTGAATTGATACCTTTGAACTAGCTGCTCGCAGAGTATGACGGCTTCCAGCGAAAAAGAACAAATACGTCAGCAAAAAAGGAAGACCCTTATGAGTTGAATCAATGAAGTGGTTGAAATAATGGGTTTGAACCCAGCAACGATTGTGAGTTCTGTTGTACATAGGATCGCTGTGAGTAGGGACTGACTCAATATCACTTAATAAGAACAACAGCAGCATGAAACGGTCTTACCCGTAAGTCTAGAGGGATTGATACTGTGCACTATGTTATTGCAATTGACCTTGGGGTCCCTAACTATGGTCTGATTTCCCAGGCCCCAAGAACCCATTCCCTCAAGGTGTTTGGTGACGTCTAAGAAGTTTTGAGAACTTTGCTCCGTGTGTGCTCCATCACAGTCGTGAATATGTTTACAGCAAAAAAAACCACACACACGTCAACAGTCCCTATCTCATCTACATGCATTTGTGGGTAGACTGCCATTCTCCCCACATGCCTGTGCAGCCTGCATGTCTGTCCAAGCCTTTCTTTGTTTTCCTCCGTCCTTTCTCTTCCCCACGAGAATCATCAAAATATATTTTAGTGTGAAAACCTTCCTCCTGTACTCTCACCCATGCGATCAGAATCTTATAGAGGCAGGTTTCTGACATCCTTTTAGTCCGACCATTTCCAAACACAGCCCGTCTTCAACGCGAAACCGTGTCAATTTCACATCAATTTCCGCCCCAGCCGCCAGCCTTTGCTGGTTGGTTTCCTCCCGGCGTTTCCCGGAGCGCCCCGTAGACTCGCGGCGGCAGGGGCGCACGCGCCGCACGCCGGGCGCATGCGCAGTGCCGGGCCCCGCCGGCGCAGGCCCCTCCCACTGTGGGCTGAGGTGGCAGGTCCTCCGCGGCGGCGGACGCGGGGCGCGATGGCCGAGGGCAGCCGCGAAGTGGTCGCCCTGTCCCAGTCGGGGGCTATCAACAGTCTGAGCAATGGGGGCGGCGGGACCTCGGCGCAGACCAACAACCCGCTGTCCCGGAAGCTGCACAAGATCCTGGAGACGCGGCTGGACAACGACAAGGTACGCGGAGCTGGAAGGGCCGGCGGGTCGGGTCTCGGCGGGGTAGTGGGGGCTGGAGGCGGTGTCCGTCCGGGGGCGGCTTCTGACCGGGGGAAACGTCTGCCTGGCGCTCACCGCCTCCTTCCTGGTCCCCGAGGCGACCCCTGACCCTCGAGGCGACCCCGGACCCCCGGCGCGGGGAAGGGCCTCGGGGGTGTCCGGCTGAGAAGGTGCGCGGAGGAGGCACTGGCGGGACGTGGACGTGGAGCTGAGCGGGTCACCAGGACTTGGAGTAGCCCAAGGCTCATGTGAAATAACCTCTATGCGAGGAACCCTGGTGGCTATGCTTAGGGCTGTCATCTGCAAGGTCAGCAGTTCGAGACCACCAGCTCCTCTGCGGTGGACAGACGAGGCCGTGACCTGGATGACGGCGAATTTGGTTGGAGTGTGTGTTCGGAGGCGGCTCTGGGACGCAGTGGTTGCTCGTGCGTGGGGTTTAGGAAGGGGGGCGGGGTCGAGTGGTCAGTTGTTGGCCCTAGCTGTCGATTGGGCTAACTTAATGCGTTCTCCTTCAGGGAGGAAACCATGAAAGAATAAAATAAAAAATAAAAAGTGTTTTCATGGCAGATAGAATTACTAAAGGAGAAAAGTCACAAAAATGGAGCAGTGCTAATATGAGATAGCGATGTCTTGGAAGAGTATGGCCAGAGTGCTCGTTAGAGGCAGGGATAGCGAGACTTAGTCTTAGGTACTTTGGACATGTTTGGTAAAGTGGAGGGGCAGCGAAAAAGAAGGCCCTTCACAAGATGGATCGATGGATTGACACTGGCTGCCCAGGCCTGGGAACAATTGTGAGGATGGTGCAGGGCTGGGCAGTGTTTCATTCTGATGTGCTTAAGGTCAGTATGGGTTGGAGCCGATTCCATGGCACCTAATTACAGCAACATGATTACTAAGCAAAGTCCGTAAAAGTCAGCAACAGGTATGAGATCTTGTTCCCTGTCTTGGGGATCAACGTCCTCGGTAGATGTCCTCTGCAGCTGGACCCCTAAGCAAACCCAAACCAAACATACTGCCATCGAGTCAATCCCGACTCAGTAATGATCTGATAGGACAGAGTAGAACTGCCTCTTTGGTTTTTCAAAAAGCCTCGTTTTTCTTTGGAGGAGCAGCTGGTGGGTTTGAACCTTTGACTTTGTCGAAAGAGCAACCTGATATACCACCAGGGGAGTGTTAAGGGGATTTTTAGTTCTTTGGAGGGCCGACTAACCTAAAGAGGTGCCTTAGATTCCAGCTGGCATCAAAAAGGTCAGCAGTTTGAACCCACCACTTGCTCTGAGGGAGGAAAGTATGGTAACCTCAGCCCAGGATTACTAGAGAGACAAATCAGAGAGCCTCGTATGTAAGAGAGAGCTTTATATAAAAGAGCAATTGTGTATTGAGAAAACACCCCAGCCCAGTCCAGATGTCTGATATTAGCCCATATATCAAATACAAGTCTATAAATTCCTCTTCAGACTCATGCAACACATGCAATGACACCGAATGCAGGAAGATCACAGTGGGTGGAAAGTCTTGTGAATCCAGTGGTGTAAGCATCAAAGCCCTGGTAAGGATCTCTACGTGGCTCCTTCAGCTCCAGGACTCTGGCTCCATCAGCATAACTCCATGTGGCTTGTTAACAGGAATGCCTTGCAGGGCGTGTGTGTGTCTTGCTCCCAGGGAGGAACACAAGAGATTCCAGAATCCTTAGGAGAAGGCCATGCCCACAGAGGCACCCTAGGCTATGACCTGATCTAAAGGCTAAGATTCCACCCCTTCGCTCAAGTTGACAGGAGATTATGTAACTGCCACAAGACCACTCAGGACCAAAAAAGCTAGCATTTTAAAGTTGGAATTGGCTTGATGGCAGTGGGTTTTGGTTGACTTTTTAAATGATAGGCATACTTTATATAACCAGTTTCCTTTAGATTGACACTGGTTATTTTAGCATTCTGTGATTCCAAACAGTTCTATTGTGAATTACTTGATGCCTAGTCCATTCCACACAAATACGTATGCCATAGTTTTGCTCTAGAAATGAAGTTTGCTTTTCAGTAAAGTGAAAATCATCCCATATTTTCTAGATGTTTAATAAAAACAAATTATCCGACAATGATTTCATTTCATTTTTACTTGAGGGTAGGGAAGCGTTTGAAAATCGGTCTCAACCATGTTCGGGAGGTAAGCGCGTTTCTTCTATCGTTGTTTAGGAGATGCTGGAAGCTCTCAAGGCACTTTCAGCCTTTTTTGTTGAAAATAGTTTGCGGACTCGGAGAAATTTACGTGGAGATATTGAACGCAGAAGTTTAGCCATCAATCAAGAATTTGTAAGCATTTTTAAGGAAGTCAAAGAGGTATGTTAGTTCATTTGGCATTTATCAGGGACTTAAAATACAGTGCCAAGTACTATGTTTTATGAATTAAGTGTAATATGGTTGCCGTTCGTTGCCATCTGGAAATAGAACACTCGACTCTTGATTTCTGCTGCACTGAGGCATTTATTTATATTAGTGTGATTCTGATTCTCTGACCTCCTCTAACACTGGTTCTTAAGTATTGGGAACATTTGTTCTATACTTTCTCAGAGTGGTTTTCCCATAGAGAAATAACTGCTGCTTCTTGGGAGATTAATTAAGATTGAGTTACTTAACTGTATCCTAAATTATGAAATTTGCAGATTACGTAGGCTAGTTTTGTGCATAAATAATGAGCCATCGTACTTATCCCCCACATGTGAGATGAATGTGGGTGTTCGCTTACGTGCTCTCATTGAGAAGTCAGTAAGTCAAGATAGATTATTTTTAAGTTTGGGTTCGATTTTCCTGAACGAAGACTAATGATCTGGAAGTTTGAAAAGTAAGTTGGTAGTGTTTATTAAAAGGAAATGAAAACTAAGAGATGCAAGTGGTGGACTCGTCTGGATTGTGGTCTCTAAGCATTATTTCCCACCGAAAGGAAGCAGTGTATCACGACCCTCAAGGAAGGATGCTACCCACTACTATTGGGTTAATGTAAAAAGGAACTCAGGAGCTAACTTGAAGAGGCTTTCACTTGTCAAGGATAGGAAGATTTTTAAACATCAGTAAGAATAACTGAGGTGGACCGAAGCCTATCAAATATTCTTTTTTTTTTCTTTTAAAAATCATTTTATTGGGGGCTCGTACAGCTATAAGGCTGTAAGGCTATAAGGGTATAGACTTTCATCATACTTATTTCATCTGTATAGTGAACAAATTATATGAGAAGCTAGATTATCTGAAGAGAAATTCAACATTAGTATTAGAATTAGATTTATTGACAATAATGATATGCAGATGATACAACCTTTGTGGGCTGAAATAAAACGAATTTGTTTTTGTTAATGATAATCAAGGACTACAACCTTATGCATGCATTACAACTCAATGTGAAGAAATGCAAAATCCTCCCAACTGGACCAATAGTTAATAGTTTGAAAAACAGAGAACATATTTAGGTTGCCAAGCATTTAAGTTCATGAGTTCACAGCGATGTTAAGAATCAAACAGGACTTCATTGGTGCAGTGGGTAAGTGACTGACCAACCAAACCCAGTGGGAATCAGCAGTGGGAATCTACCAGTGCCAATGTTCCCAGGGAAAGATGAAGCCGTCAGCTTCTGTAAAGATGACAGCCATGTAAACCCTGTGGAACAGTTCTGTTCTCTCCTGCTGGTCGCTTTGAGTCAGAACCAATTCCACTGCAGTGGGGTTATAAGGGAACTATTATCTTGAAGTCTGGTGAAGACTCAGGCATTCATCCTGTACTTTCTGCTCCAAGTCACTGGTTCTCAACC
>NW_022103908.1:1844863-1848637 GCF_000313985.2 Echinops telfairi | reverse complement strand
TTTGGTTTGTTTATTTGTTGAGTTTTACAACTCTAAATCTCTGTTTTTCTTTGGCTGGTGGTCTACTAATACAGGTAGTGCCTGACTTACAATGTATTTGAGTTATGATGGCCTGTACTTATGACCATCTGCTTTGTCTTTGTACAGCTCATTTGTTAGTAGTTTGAACTACATACAGTGTAATTCACTGCCATCAAGTCGATTCTAACTCATAACGATCCTATAGGACAGAGTAGAACTGCTCCATCGAGGTTCTGAGATTATAAATCATTATAGGAGCAGGCGGCCTCATCCCTCTCCGGTGAACCACCAGCTCCATAGTTAGTGCTTAACCCAGTGTGTCATGAGGACTCCTTATATACAGTGTTGTTGCTGTTAAGTACGATTGAGTCACTTCCGACTTATCGTGATCCTAAGAATAGCAAAATGAATCACCACCCGGTTCTGTTGCATTCTCACAGCTGTTCTTATATTTGAGCCCACTGTGTCAGTCTATCTTGTCAAGGGTCTTCTCCCTTTCCACGGTCCCTCTGCTTTACCACGCCTGAGGTCCTTCTCCAGGGACTGGTATCTCCTAACCACATGTCCAAAGTACATGAGACAAAGTCTTGCCGTCCTTCCCTCTCGGGCATTCGGGGCATTCTGGCTGTACGTCTTCCAGCACAGATTTGTTTGTTCTTTGGGCAGTCTGTGTTGCTTTCAGTCGGCATCTCAAACACCATCATTCAAACATCAGTAGTAATCAGTGCTCAACTTTCACCTGCATGTGAGGCGATTGAAAGTACCATGATTGATTCAGGCACACCTTAGTTCTCAAAGTGACAGTGTAGCAGGGTGTGACTTGCTGATGTTATCATTCTCAGATACTCACAGATTGAATTTCTGTGGTATTTAATGACATAGTAAAAATAAAAATAGCCCCCAGGAAACAAGTGTCTTGTTGGGGAGCCAGCCCCTGACAACTCATCACAGGCCTGGCAGGCATGGTTGCACAGCGCTGGTCTGTGAAGACTAGGGCAAAGTCATGGAGAAGAAAAGAGATAGGGGAGGGAGTACAGTGAAGGACTCAGGCACATTTTATGGAGCGTTCGAGGGTCTATGTGGAGATCTGGAGAGGATCACAAGGAAGGAGGTCAGATGGAGAGAGGACAGGGCCGGAGGGGGTCCGGAGGAGGAGAAGACCGGAGGAGCGGGGACGGGGAAGAGAGTATCTTTATTGTTTTCAGGCTCTTTGTAGGTAGCTATAAGACATGCTTATTCAGTAATTACATACTCACAAGGTGGGTGATAATCACAGTAAAGTGTCTGAGCTCACAGGTGAGGAAACCCAAAACCAGCATGGGGGAAGACATGAGGCGGGGTGGGCATCGAAGTGGGAGGAGATAATCAAAGAATGTCTGCCTTCACAGGGAGACAGAATCAACCATGTGCTCACTTTAAGGCAGCATAGCTGTTAGTGGAGAATCTGTGGGAATGATATTTGTTAGTTTCCCACAGTTGATTTATCTTAGAAGTAATTTATAAAAGAGTCTTCAGAATCGAACCCCCTTGCATGTTGGAAACTGCCTGTGTTGTTCAGTTCACATCTTTTTTTTTTTGGCAACCATTTGACCTTTTTTTTAAAAAGAGCATTCTATTGTGGGCTCGTACAACTCTTATCACAGTCCCTAGAGCCATCCATTGTGTTAAGCACATTTGTACATTTGTTGCCATCATCATTCGCAAAACATTTCCTCTCCACTTGAGCCCTCCTCAGTTCACATCTCAGGCCTTCCGTGTTTCAGTCAGCTGGTACAGTGCTGGGTAGAATTCAGATAAAACTTTTGCCCTCCAATATTGCAGAAGTCCACCAAAATTGATTCTTTAGATGAATCCAAACTACAACTTTGCCTGAGAAAGGCCAGGCTAAATTCTAATTCTTGCTAAGCCTAAAAAAAAAAAAATCCCAAGATTTTTCTGTCCATAATTGTAGATATCTAGTGGTAGTCCCTTTCTTTTCTGATCCTTACCCATAATGATCCTTCTTTTCTTTTCCTCACACCCATTTTCAAGTGTAGAAAGATCAGAGTATTTTTACTCTTCCCATTTTCAAAATAATTGAAAGAATTTAAAATCACAAGTGATTTTTATTCAGTCTTTTGTACTTTCTTTGTGTGTTGACCCTCCCCACCTCCACCCGCCAAATATTGCCCAATGACATCTCTCTTTTTATACCAGTTTTACTCAGAAATGACTAACATACAGCAAAACGTATACCCATTTCAAGTAACAAATTAATGAGTTTTGACTGTATTAATGAGTGTTGACCCATGAAACAACCACTAGAAGAAGAGAGAGATTGTTATTATTACTTGTAAGATTCCTTTATGGCTTTTTAATTGAGTATTTACATTTTTTGGTAACTACACCTTGCTTACATGCATTTTTTGGTGCATGTATCATTTCTGGTATCAAATCTTGTATGGATGGATTCAACCTGTGATTTTTAAGTTTGCTCATCCTTTCCGATTTTGGCCTATAATTAATTTATTTTGATTTAATATTTTTAGAATTTTAATAGTGTTCATTCATACTATCAATTCTATAGTAAGTAGGTGAACAGATATATTGGAGGGTGTAAGATATGGCAATATATATATATATTCAGGGTTTCTGGGGGGGGGAAGGAGGCATAAAGGAGAGCTGAAAAGAAAGAGTTCAAGGAGAAAGGAAGCGTTTTGAAAATGATGGTGGCTGCAATTGTACAATGATGTTTTATCTCATTGAATTATGGATTGTTATAATATCTGTAAGAGCTCTCAATAAAATAATTTTTAAAATTCTATAGTAAGACTTTTACAGTTACACATAATGGGATATTATATATCATTAAGGAATAAGAACGTATCTTTAAAAACATCTGGTAACATGGATAAACCTAGAGGATATTATGCTGAGTGAAATTAGTCAGTTACAAATAGTGTATGAGAGCTGTACTGTACAAAGTCAGGAAAAAGTTTGCACACAGAGGAATCAGTCTTTAAAGGTTACCAAGAGTGGGATGACGTGGGAGGGTAAAACGCTAACCAGCGGTTGGACATGTATTAGCTTGAGTGATGGGTAGGGCAATGGGGAGGTCTGCCTGCACAAGATGCTCACAGCAAAGGAAGCCACTGGAGGAGCATGAGAGCTATAGGCAATAAGGTCAATGTTATTCCATATACAATCCTGTAATTGCCGCAGTAACCTACCACTGGCAACATAGAGATGGACATAGACACAAGTCAAACAGGTAGAGACGGGGGAATGAGATTACAGCCATTAATAGATCTGACGATGGATATTTGTAGACAGGCTTTTATATGTTGTTACAAATATATATCTATGAATATATAGTAGAACATCAAGGAAGAAAAATTACAAAGACTTCCTAGCCATAACCACATAGCTTGAGGAAATAAGTTGCTGGGTCTGGGTAGTAGGATCAAAGTCTCAGAGGATGACGTAGTTCACAAAGACAGCCGTCTACGCCTGACTTTGTTAAGTAGGGACTGGAATCCTCACAGCTATGAGTTGCCATCTAAGGTGTAACTAATGGGCTCTTCTCCTCCAGAGCAAAGGAAAGGGTAGAAAATCCAAGTGCACACATAGGGACAGTTAGTTCAAAGGACTGATGGACCACAGGGACTCAGTCTCCTGAACCTGAGACAGAAGAACCAGGTGGTGCCTGGCTCCCACTGCTGACAGCTCCGAGTGGCATCACAGTAGACCATCCTGAATAGAGTGGGGGGAAAA
>NW_022103908.1:1821029-1843844 GCF_000313985.2 Echinops telfairi | reverse complement strand
CTTGTGGGCTGTGATGTTATTTGTTGTTAAGTCTGAAACGCCAGTCATTAGTGCCATTAGTTTTGTGAGGTAAAATTGGATTGTACTAATGTTAGGTTCTTTTTGTAATTGTAGGCTGCAAAGGAACAGACTCAGGATTTAATAGTAAAAACCACGAAGCTTCAAACTGAAAGGTAAGCTTCCATTATAAAGTCACCTTTAGATGAGTCTGGACAGAGGAGAAAGTCAGTTCCAGGTGACTCCACGTTAAAGTTAAACAAAAATTAATCAAAATTGATGCAATCTAGTCAAAATCACAACATAAGCCCAAGAACACTGGTTGATGAGCACGAAGGTGATTTGGGGTGGTAGGGATTGTCCCTGCTTTGTAATCGAGTTGGTGAGGTGTTGGTGTTTGCTCTAGAGTTGGAACCTAAGTGCTTCCAGAAGTGTAGTGTTTTCAGATTTTTAGTAATTTAATTTTTGTCACATGTTCATTGTCTCTTCTTTGTTAACCCAGTTACCTCCCCCTCTACTGTAATCAAGCGTTAAGTGTATCGGTTCCTCCTCTGGTAGTTTGCACAAACAGGACTACTATTACTTTTGACTGGATGCGCGAAGGAGGGTGAGTGCAATGTGTCCTGTTGATGGTTTGTGGCGAGCACTCACAGCATCGCTCCTGTGTGGAGGAGGAGGGGACAAAACATCCCATCAGGAGGCAGCTCACTGTGCATTTTCCTGCCACTCGGTAGCCCTGTTGGTGTTTTACTTGAAGCCCAAGTATTCTAAACATTCCCTCCGTAATATGGAGGTATTGCTACCTTAATTGCTTGTTTTGACTGGCGAGCTCACAGAGTATGGGGTAGACCAACACCCACAAGCCAAATCCAGACCACCCTGGGTTTTGTGAATCTAATTTTGCTGGAGCACAGCCAGGCTTGTGTGTTGATGTGTTGCTTATGGCTGTATTCCCACTGTTCTTACAGTGGGAATTATTACTAAAAATTACTAAAAATATGAAAACACTACACTTTTGGAAGCACTTAGGTTCCAACTCTAGAGCAAACAACAAGACCTCACTCTTCTTACTGTTCTGTGATTACAACAGAACCTCTATGTGGCCTACAACGCCTAACTATTCTCTGACCCTTTGCAGAAGGAGTTGACCAACCTCTGACTAAGAGCAATAGTTTTTGAACTGCAGGTTAAGGCCAATAGGTTGAAAAGTTGCTTATGGGCTCACTACTCACCTACAAGAAAATGAAATAGGAAAGGATGAAATAGGAAATAGTATTTTGTGGTGTTTTTGTTTCAGTTTCTGGGGATGGTCTATTCGTGGATTAGAATCAGCATAAATCCAGTCCCCCAAATGTAAAGATGACTCAGATTCCCCACTTTCTACTTCTCAGTCATTCCTGGTACCGGCTGCAAATCTGGCAGTCCCTCGAGAGCTGGAAGTGCTCCCGAGTTAGAAGGACACGGTCCTTCAGAGAAAGCCGTATCACGTGCATGTTGTGTGAGAGCAAGTCGATTTCCTAGGCCGTCATGTCTCTAAGAACAGATCACTACTCTTTTCTCCTGTGGAGCCACTAAAGGGTTTGAAAGGCCCACCTTTTGGTTAGCTGTGGAGTGCTTCACCACTGCACCCTAAATCTTTATGGGAGCAGGCAGCCTCATCTTTCTCCTACAGAGCAACTGGTGGGTTTGAACTGCTGATGTTAGGGTTAGCAGCCCAATGTGTAACCCACTCACTACACCACTAGCATTCCTCATGACCCCCTTAGTGGCTGCAAATTCCGTGTTTCCCACGATCCTTTTGGGATGCCAGCTGCGAGCTTGAGTGCCGCCCTTGGTCTCCCTTCTTTCACCTGCTGACCTCCAGTACTCATTTGGAGTTGATAGGTTGCTGACGGAACTCACAGAAATTACTATAGTTAGGATTAAATATTTAGTATATCAAAAGGCTTATAATTTAGGACCATCATGTATGATTTGGAAAGGTTCCCAAATATGGAGTTTACATATCGCAGAGGCATACTATCTTCCCTTCACTAACCGGGAAGTTATTGAGCCTCTGCTCAAAGCCTTTAACAGCTTCACCAGGTAGTCTTGGTTGAGGCCTCCGTGTCTGTGGATACTGTGGTAAAGCATGTCTCCTGGGTTACCGGATACCTGGCTCCAGATGGTCTTTCTAACCAAGCCAACCCTCACTTGTCAATCCTCAGACGTGGTTGGGAAATTTTATACCATAGAGCTCTGACCTTAGTCACTCAGGAAATTCTAAGGGTTGTCACTCAGGAACCAAGACACAAAGCCAATTTGTTTTTCTTGTTTGTAAATTGAGTTATTATTTCACAGACTGAAATGTACTACTTACTATAGGTCATGGCCAAAAGAACTTGACAAATACTTTCCTTCATCTAGGATCCCAAGCACCTGGTCCCTGCTCCTCAGTGTCCATTACTCCCAGCATTCGTTCATAGTGAGCCCGTAATCCTCAGCGGAGTTCTCTTTGTTCTAGCCTAAGCTCCAAACAGTGGGGAATTTCAAAGAACGCAGAGGTGTAGTTACCCACGTAAGAGGACGCAAATCAGTGGAAATGATTGCAGGCAGTTAAGATAGCCACCAGTATAACTTTACTCTTTTAGAGAAACATGGCAATATATCGAACCCAATAAAACATGTACCGGCATCATTTTAAAAACACGCTTAGCAAATAGCACAAAGCAGCAGCATTTTTTTAAATTGCATTTAGGGAACCGGCTTTTGAATATTGAAACATCTAAAATAGGTTAGACTCTTGGTTTGCAAACTATATCCTGTTGGATCTTAGGATCCAGAAGGAGGGGCGTATGGAGTGTCTGGAGTTGCAGCTCGCCTACTCGTCTGGTCACGGCACTTCATCCATGATGCATACTCCCATGTTTTCTCTTTCTGGGACACATCCTTTGTCATGGTCGTATGCCATGTTTTTCTTGTGAAAAACACGCCATTTAACCATTCTGAAATTGTTGTTTGCATTACTAAAAATAATGGTTTAGTAAATATTTTAAAAAATCATTATGTGCATTTTAGATGATTTCCTTAGGATAAATTACTAGAATTTCAATTTATGGGCCAAATAGCATGAACTTCAAATGTGTCCTGATGCATGTTAAGAAATTTCTCTCCAAGATGGTAAACCTAGCAGTGTGCGTATACATGCCTATTTTATTAAACCCTTGTTAACACAGAATTAAAAAGCTACCAATATCATGAATGAAAAATGACATTACAGTGCTTCAATTAGTATTGTTTTGGATATGAGTAAGTCATGTATTCATGCACTGACGTGCATTTTACTCCGTTCAGCTTTTTCTTGTTGGCTGTATGTTGTTGGGTAGAGGCGGGCCTGGCAGGTAGAGTGAAGGTGTGAAGGAGGCACTCTCCAGGGGGAGACAAAAGAAAAAGAGAGCCAGTACTTGGCTCATAAACCTTGTCCTGGCTTTGCTTAAGTCAGGACGCTTCATGAAGATTAAATCGTTTGTTTATGTCAAATACATAGACAATACATGATACATGTCCGATAAATGTATGTATGTGCCTATCGTTTCTTTTTAAAATAACTTGCACAAAGACTTTTAATTCCCAGGTGGGTGCTGAGTAATTTTTTTTTTTTTTCTGAAAAGGGAGAAGTAAGCCAAAAAGTTTGGGAACCTGTGCTCCCTGAGTTTATATATTCATTTACATATTTACGTTAAGATTCATTTCATTTGATTTTTGTTCTCATATATAAGAACTTTTCCAAAAGTCATTGACATTTGTGATGTCAGGCGCAAGGTCTGTGTCAGATACATCTTTTGTCCCGCCAAGACAGACCACAGGACCGGCTGTACACATTGTAGGCCCCAGCTATGCAAATGAAATACATGACTCCTCCCACGCCACTGAACCATCTAAAATCAACTTTCCGTCAAAATGGTAGTGAGCATTTACCTTGAAATAATGCGTACGCTAAAATTAAATTGATCGTAGAAATATAATTGACTCAATCAGTTCTTTAAAAGTTATCTTGAGATAATAAACACTTGTTTTAGTACTATGAGGGGGACTTCCAAAAGTCTTTGGAAAAATGAGATGAAAAGATGATGAAATTTGTACCATGACCTTTCTGAATCCCCCTCAAAATAACCACTAAAAGTTTTTTGGGGATCATCTCTTTCTGTAGATATAAAAACTGAGGTGTTCGAAGTCTGTTTTTCATGGGTTGACTTTTTGATAAAGTAACCATATTATTTGGAATGAATTTGAAAGGTTAAGGGATCAATATGTGTCATACTAGGCTGGGCTAAAAAATGGAACTGTGAACAAAAGTAGAGAGCCTAATTTTCCTCTGTGCGTCATAAGAGTACATTATCGATTTACTCCAATGAGTGACCCTAAAGAAGTCCCTAGAAGGTTTAGTTGAATGGCTAATATGTACAGTCTCAAGGAATTGTATGAGATTTTTAAAAAATTTAAATCTTGGATCTTTAAGAGTATGAAACAAAACCAGTTACCCTAAAGTCTGGAAGTAAAATGAGGATATTTGCCCGGTAAATCTATGTAAATTTAATTAGATGGTTTACTTGGACATTTGAGTGGAGCCAAGCGTTACTGCCACCTAGAGGACTTCTCTTGGTGTTGCTTTTTCTGTGAGTCAGGAGGAGCAGTTGACTGAGGACTTTGATGTGCTTTATCGTTTTATTTCTGTCTTCAGGTCTGAGATAGAGAGGATGCTATATTTTGCCTGCAGTGTCCGATCAGATAGCTCCACATTCCTAGTGATGCTGATCTGACCTCGGCTTTTTCTAGACACTGGTGTGCCATTTTTAAACAATTTAGATGGATTGCATCCAGATAATAGAATTCAAATGATTCTTTAAAATTGTTACGATGGTGTGTAGAAGAGTTGGGAAGGTGGAAGTGGAGAAATGATTTAGGCATTTATAAGACATTTGTAAATAAGTTCTTGGCTTCTATTTCTAGCCTAAAATAAAAACATGATTAGTAGTGAATATGTCACACACTCACTGCCAGAAAGTCAATTCCTACTCTTAGCGCCCAATAGGATTCCTGGTGGCTTAATGGGTTACTTGTTGTGCTGTGAACAGCAAGGTCAGCAGTTCAAGACCACCAGTTGCTCCTCAGGAGAAAGATGGGGCTTTCTACTCGAGTAAAGAGTTAACAGTCTGGAAACCCACAGGCAGTTTTGTTCTGACCTATAGGGTCACTATGAGGTCCTTCACATGAAAAGTTACAGACTGAGAGGAAATGAATTGAACGGAGTAACGGATCTCTTTCCTGCAAAATCACCTTGTGAGGACAAGGTGGACTAGTCTGGAACATGGAACAGACTGGGATTTGTAAAGCAGGGACTGTTTATGCATGTGTTTCTTCTTTTGCACGGCAACAACTTTTGCTTATTTAATGGCCAATATTTTTTTTTTTTAAATCATTTTGCAGGGGGGGGCTCTAACAGATCCATAACAATCCACACATCATTTCTATCAGGCACATTTGTATATAGTTCCCATCATCATTTCCTAAACAGTTTCTTTCTGTTTGAGTCCTTGGTATTAGCTCCTCTTTTGAACTGCCATTATTTGAGGTGGAAACAAGGTTCTAGAACATGTTGACAGTTTGTTAGATCTTTATTTTAAAAGTTATTTTGTCAGAGATTGAATGGATAAATAGCTAACAAAAGGCTACTCTTCCCTCCCACCCCCCCAAATGAGAACTCATAGTCCCTCTCTCCCACCTTAGCATCTGGACACCAGCCATTCACTTGCACTTTCTCTCTGACACCAACTTCTCAAGAGTTGCGTCTCCACAGGGTGGGACCCGGCCCTGCCTGCTCCTGTGGGAATAGGCGGATGCCAGCCTCTGTTGGTTCTCACTGCCTGTGCTGGGTTCAGTAATTTGAGAGAGTGGCTCACAGAAATGATTACCTATAATTACTTACGCCTTACTCGTTTATTGCCAGGAGTCCTGGTGGCACAGTAGGTTCCATATTGGGCAGCTAACTGAAAGGTTGGCAGTTGGAAACCACCAGTTACTCTGCAGGAGAAAGATAAAGCTTTCTACTCCCATACAGACTTACAGTCCTGGAAACATACAGAGGCAGTTCCACCCTGTCCTGTAGAGTCGATGTGAGTTGGAATCCACTCAAGAGCAGTGGGTACCCATCTATTATAAGCAGAAAGGACGCAAACATAGAGCTGCATCCAGCAGACCTGACAAAGTTCCTGCATGATGAGGCTTCCATTGTCCCCCTGGACGTGTTGCACCCATCCCCCACGGTCCATGGGGGCACAAAGAGAAGGCTCCAGTGCCTAAGGCTTCCAGTCACCGGAACCTCAGGGACTACGCATGGCTGGGCCTTAATACGTAGTTATGAGCCATCCAGCCAGTGAGTGAGCATGACCCATTTGGCCCTTTATCCCTCCTAAAGCTAGTTGTCTGGGGACGGGGTTACCTTTGCCAAGGCTGTTTTCAGAACCAGACTCAAAGAGCCAAGCTGAATTATTTGCCACAGAATCCTAATTTGTTTTAAAGTTATACAAGTACATACATGCTTGATTTTTAAAATTTTATTTTATTGTAGTCAGAGATTAGAGATCAGAGCACAAGTTGCAGATGCCTTCTTATCCAAGTTCCAGCTGACTGCTGATGAAATGAGTCTTCTCCGAGGCACAAGAGAAGGGCCGATTACTGAGGTACCTGCTTTCCATGATAACGATTGAAGGCGTTCTGCTTACAGATGCTGCAGTGCAATGGCTGATAAATTCTTATTTTCCCATTTCAACAAAGAATAACCCGGTCTGAAAAGGTGTAAAGGTTTATGTTTGTTTGGAAATTAAGAGGTAAAACGTACGGGAGTTTGTTTGGCTTTATATGTTTTCCAGGCAGTCGGTCTTGTTAGCTGTAGACCAATGAGCCCCAACTCAAAGCAAACCTACAATGGAAAAGTTCCATTGCTTTGAATTCAGTTTTTTCCACAAGCTTTTGAAGCCCCCTCGTATACACAACAGAATGAAACACTGCCCAGGCCTGCGCCACCCTCACATTCGTTGCTGTGTTTGGGCCCCATGTGCACTATTTTTTACAAATGAAAGAATACAACCAAAAATAATAAAAAGCATGAGTCAACGCTTCTACTTCTCATCTCTAACCTTTGGGAACCATTTTCAACCTTCATAATTGCTGCTTTTACATAGTCTATGTAGATATCATCATTTAAAAGAATAAGTTATCTTCTATCCTGAAATATGTGAGGATTTAGCCTCTTGTTCTTCCTCAACCCTCGCCGTCCGCACATAGACAAGTTCACACACTCTTTGTGGAATTTACTCTTCATACTACAGTGATAATGCTCTTTCTCTGGGCAGTATGATGGCATTCTCTACAACTTCGGATTTCTTCTGCCGTTAGAAATGGCGTATTGTTCATTTCATTGATTTTTTTTTTAACCTATCTTTTCAAACTCACTGCTAGAACCTTGAAGCCTCTTAATATGAGGGGAAAGTTTGATTTCTAGTTTTCCTTGAAGATATTCAGAGGAGTTCTGTAGTCTGCTAATGGGTTGAGTATAAATCTAAGCTTACTGACCTCATTCTATCCTGTGGCGTCAAGGTGCAGTACTGTTGAGAAGCTTTTGAAAGATGTCACTATTATCTTACTTCTCAGACAAAAATCAGACCCCAGTCACTTGGGTGTAAGAAGTTATGGGGGTGAGAGGATTTGGTAGGAAAAATTACTTCTTCCATATCCTTCAAGGAACTTTGAAATATTTGCCATCTCACCTGTCTTCACTTGGTAGAGGGGAGTAGAGGAGGAGGCTCCAGCTTTGGGATTATTGCTGTGAGGAAACCTACATATTGGTTCCGACTCATAATTGATCCCGTGCATGACAGACACTACACTGCCCAGCCCTGCACCCTCCTCACCAGCATTCTTAGGTTAGAGCCCATGGGTGTTCTGCTCTGAAATTCCATCTCATTGAGTCTTCCACCTTTTTGCTGACCTTCTGTTCCAAGCATGATACTATTTTCTAGAGACTGGCCCTTCCTGGTAACATGTCATATGAAAAACAAAGAATATGCATTCTGTTCATGTTTGATACTCTATCTGTGGCTGCTTGGAAACACAAGGCTCCAGTTGATGGTCAGCATCAGTCAGCTGCGTATTTAATGTGCCATTTTTATGCATCCATCCTTATAATGGGTTCTTGGATAGGAGGTGTGTTAGGCCTGGTTGACTAGAGAAACAAATCTAGGGACACTCATCTATAAGCAGGTACCCCCCCAAATAAACAAGCCAAAAATGGAAGAAAGCTCCGCTGGGTGGAGCTTTTGTAGTATTCATTTTTCCCTCCAGGTGAGCATCAAGCAACTCCCTCTGAGTTAGTGCACCTGGTGGCGTCACCTGGGAAGGTTCTCTGTGGTCACGGTGATTTTTTTCGTGAAAGCGTTTTGCTTGAACCTTGTTTTTTGTGATGGCTGATTTAAGACAGCAGCATGTGGCTATGAATTTGTGATGTTGAACACAGCTTACCAGGACAGCATTATGGGAAAAACTCAATTATCTGAGTGGTTTTCTAATTTCAAAAAGGTGAAATGTTGATTATTGACAAACCTCATTGTGGACCTCTGTCAACTTCCTGAACTGATGAAAATGTTGACTTGTAATGCATTTGGAGTTCGTTCCACCAGATCAGACTGTTAATCAAGCTTTCTATTTAGAGGTTCTGAAAAGATTGTTTAAAAGTGTGCGACAAAAAAAGCCTGGTTTGTGGCAAATGGGGGGCCAGTTTTGCCACCACCACAATGCACCTGTTCTTGCAGCCATCTCAGTGTGCAAGTTTTGGGCAAAAAAACCAGCATTCCTCTCTTAGTCCACGCACCTGACTCACCTAACCTTGCTCCATGCGACTTCTTTTTGTTTCCATGAATGAAGAGGGACATGAAAGGACAGTGATTTGATGGTATAGAAGAGGTGAAGGAAAAAACGGGTAGGTGGGTGGAGGTGCTGTCAGCCATCCAAACAGATGAGTTTGAAAAATGTTTCCAAGAATGGAATCACAGATTTGACAAATGTATTAAGTGTCATGGAGAGTACTTTGAAGGTGATGTTTTGTAAAATAAAATAAATACATGGGTTTGAGAGTAGAAGGGGGATTCCATTTTTTTTATTGAGTACCTCCTCGTACGTATAAGAAAGAGCTTTATATCAAAGAGTAATTGGATATCAAGAAAACATCCCATCCCCATCCAGATCAAGCCCTTAAGTCTGATATCAGTCCATAACTCTGATACTAGTCCATAAATTCCACTTCAGATGCACACAACACATGCACTGATGCTGAATGCCAGATGATCACAGGCCAGTGGGTGAAAGTCTTGTGGAGTCAATGGCAGTAGAAGCATCTTAGCACTGGTGGGAGTTTTTACGTGACTCCTCCAACTCTCCAAGTGTGGCTCTTCCACAGGAAGGTGAAGCAGAGATAGAGACTGTGACAGGGCTGAGCAAGTCTCTGCATGGCTTGTCACTAGGAAGATCAAGGCAGAGAGAGAGAGAGAGTGGCCCGCCTCTCCTGATGGCAGAATCAAGAGAGGAAGTTCCTAGAATCTTCATGAGAAGGTCACGCCTACAAGCAGGCATCATCAGGCTGTGACCTGATTGGCAGGCTAGACTCCACCCCTACATTGTTTATCAAGTTGATATTTAATTAAGAACCTCAGGAGGGAAGAACAAGTGTACATAAAAGCTGTGTGATGCATTATCTTGGTGATAACAATGCCGTGCTTCTTTACACCATGAAATATGTACATAGTTCATTGTGCTTTCTATAATTATCCTTAGTTTGCAGTTCTTTCACTAACATATCACTGGCTTTGAAATAGCATATATTCTAAAATATGAATAAGTACATATTTCACTCTTTAAAAGGTAAAGGTCAGCATGCGAAGGCTTCATTAGAATCGGCAATATGATTTGTTTTCCTCTTGTAGTAAAATTTCAGTTAGAATAACGTGTGCTTTTATTCTTTAAACAAAGGAATATTTTAAAAATAGGAATATTAAAGTCTGTTAATTTTCAGGATTTTTTCAAAGCATTGGGAAGAGTGAAACAGATCCATAATGACGTCAAAGTTCTGTTGCGGACAAACCAGCAGACAGCCGGGTGAGTAACAGGTGCAGAATGATTACACTTCTCCTTTACTTGCAGAACTTTAGAGACATCCAGTGTTCCTTTTGGAAACTCTGGGATGCGGAGTTTAGGCTCTGTTTGTCTTTGGGTAAGGGAAAGTATACCTAGTATGTCTAGAGTCAAACAGCAGTGATGGTATTAAAATTCGACAGTCCTTTAATTGAAAAGGCTTTTGAAAAGTGATTTCACAAAATAAGACATTTATATACTGTAACAAAATTGTCCTGTAATTAAACCAACTAAGTGTTTCCCTGTAGCTCCCGGCTAAAAGTTTAAATTGTAATGAATCTATATATGTATTTTTTCAGTTTAGAAATTATGGAGCAGATGGCCTTGCTTCAAGAAACAGCTTATGAAAGACTTTACCGATGGGCTCAAAGTAAGTTAGACGTGTGTGTGTGTGTGTGTGTGTGTGTGTTGGTTTATATCTATATATAAAACATGTGGTAAAGGTTCATAAATGTTAATGATTGGCTTTTTAATTTCACTTGATCTTTATGTATTATCACTGTTTGATCTTAGTGAAAAGAAACATATTTAAAAACACACTTTACATCGAACATAGTGTGCTCTGTATTTATATTCTGAGCATCTACAAGCAAGCCCTGTGCTTGATTCAAGGTGGTAATGAAAACCAAAGAAATCCAGATAGAATTTCTGCCTAAGATTATGTCTTATTATGACATAACTATTATAAATGGTGGATCACTTTTGTATTACCTAAAAAAAAATAATCCCACCTCACCATTGAGTCAATTTTAATTCATGGCAACTCTATAGAGCAGGTTGGAATTGTCCCTTTGGGATTCCGAGAATGTAATTGTTTGTGGGAGTAGAAAGCCTCATATTTCTCCTGTGGAAGGGCTGATAGTTTTGAACAGCTGACCTTGTGGTTAGGCGCCCAACACATAACTGCTATACCACTGGGGCTCTGGGCTCTTTCTGTTGCTATAGCAAGTAACGAATCACTGTAAGCTGACTGCTTAACCCCACCTTGATGCCTTGTCTAATAGTGGTAGGCCAGAAATCAGACATGAGTCTCATTAGCCTAAAACCAACATGTTGTCAGGGCTTCTCTCCTGAAGGCCTGAGGGAAGCCCGTTCAGGTTGTTGGCAAATCTTAGTCTCTTGAGGCTGCTGGACTGAGAGCAGCCTTTCCTTTCTGAGGGCCTCCAGCTTTTAGAGACCACCAGCACTCCTTGGCTTGTGGTGCTCTGCTTCCATCTTCAAAGCCCGCCACAGAGGGTCAGTTTCTCTTAAGACTCTGCTGTCTTTTTTTCAGTCGTGTCTCTCTCATTCAATCTCTTATCAGCCAAGTTCTTAACAGGTTTATGGGGCTTACGGGGGTCAAGTGGATCATCCAATGTACTCTGTCTAGTGTAAGGTATATGATCTTAATTCCACCTACAAAGTAATGTGAGGAAACACACGTGTTCCGGGATGATGGTCTTGGCATCTTTGGGGTGCTATTCTCCCCACCACCAGTGGTTTATTTGCCTTAGCTAATATGTGCATGCTTTTGTTTTAAAACGTTTTGATAGACTGCTTAAAGAAGTGGCCTGTTAACAACAGTTCCAACCAATAAGCATGGTGCGGGAGAACGGTCCTTTGACTGGCGCTACCACCTGCCTATGGGAAGCAGTTAGGGTTAGACCCGGTCAGCCAGTGGCACCAGCGCTGTGTTGGTTCCATTCACATGGCGTCCTGTCCAGTTCCAGAAGCTTGTTCCTTTGCTGCTCTTCTTGTTCACACGGATTTCTCCTGTCTGGACTCCTGTCGTCTGGCTTTCTCTGCATCCACATTTGAGCTCAGCCTTTAAGATTGAGCGCAATGCTATACTTTCCTGGAGCTTTCCAGACTACATTGGATCACGGTGTCATTTCCCATCTCTGGACACATATTTCTGGAAATATTTATTGATAGTTTAGTAGCACACTACTTTGTTAAGGTAAGGACACCGCCTCACATTTCTTTGTGTTTGCATGGCATCTACCATAAAGATTCCAAATAGTGGGTTTCTCACTCATAGGGACTAAGAAGTCATTTTAAACCAAAACACTCACTGCCTTTGAGTCGATGCTGACTCATAGCGACTCTATCTGTAATAAGGCAGGGTAGCACTGCCCTTTGAGTTTTCAAGACTGTAACTGTTTATGGGAGTAGAAAGCCTTTCTACCAAGAAGCCATTTTAAGATATCTTTAATTCCACATGCATATGTTTTTTTTCACCCCTCAGTTAAATACACCACTACTCTGAAGTTCTCCCATATCAAAAAGTTAGGTATTTCCAAGTAGGCTCTAAATGTGTGGGTACAATTCTCACTCGCTGCCATTGAGTCGAGTCTGACTCAGCAACCTGGAGGACAGGCCAGGTAGAACTGCTCCTGCAGGTTCCCGAGACAGTCCTTAGTTGTGGAAGGAGAAAGCCGCCTCGTTTCCCATGGAGCAGCTGTTGG
The DNA here is from genome assembly GCF_000313985.2 of Echinops telfairi. Lineage (NCBI taxonomy): Eukaryota > Metazoa > Chordata > Mammalia > Afrosoricida > Tenrecidae > Echinops > Echinops telfairi. The sequence goes on along the minus strand of NW_022103908.1, from coordinate 1,831,179 downwards.
TTTGGAACTGCTGACCTTGCAGTTAGCAGCCCAAGGCATAGCCCACTACGCCACCAGGACTCCCTTGGATAAAATTAGAATAGTAAAATAAACTGTAAGCTTAGAGGCTGTTTCAAAGAGTTTTAAATCCAGACTGTTTTGAAATTAAAGTTTTACTGCCGCATGTTATTGAGCCCCAGAAATGATTTTTGCAAGCTACTGTAACATCGGTCCCTGAGGAAAGAAACAGGCAATGTGATTTTAGTATCGCCTCTTGCCCACTGCACCGAGTGCACTGCCATGCGACTCTGTCTCTGTCAGTGTTTTCCCAGCTGTAGACTGTTACAATAGTAAACGGAGGCTTGGGGTGGTACCAGGTGGCCCAAGTGACTGTTGAAAGTGATATGCACGTTGAAGTGAGCCTTTGTTTAGATGGCGGCACAAACTAGTTTCTGATTGGCAGAGTCTCTTGGCTTTTCCCAAGCAGATGTTTCAGAATGTGATATTTTCTATAGATTTTAATTCCAGTGTCTACAGTGGGCATGATAAGGAACAAGCTTTATTGAAAAAGGAGTTACAATATTCATTGTTTTCCAGGTGAATGCAGAGCATTGACACAAGAGTCATGTGACATATCCCCAGTACTGACTGAGGCCATGGAAGCCCTGCAGGACCGACCTGTCTTATACAAGTGGGTGACGTTTTCCTAATGACAAAAAGATAAACCTACCTTCTCTTTGCTCATCTGCATTAATTCCCAGTGTTCCCATATTCATATGCTGTAGTGTGAGCAAGATCTATGAGAATTCACTGGTATTTTCACCTCATTGTATGCCTATCATTGGAATATCAACTTATTTGCATATCTCATACTGTAGACTCTGAAATGGTGGGAAAAGACAGGCGCCTTATATTTCAGGCCTCTTGTTTATGTGGAGATAAGGGGCTTCCCCCCAACCCCTCATTTTATTAACTAGCTAGGAATTATAATTAAAATATCTTTATCAACTCTGCCCTGGAGAGAGGAGGCCAAATGGGGACTGAGAGATGTAATTCCCCAGAGATGGAAGAAGAAACTAGGATGCAGTCTCCTATTAACAATATGCAAGAGAAGAGAGGGACTGGGGACTTGGATAGTCTGCCAGCCATGGATATGTGGTGATGTGTTGCTAAACATCCTGTGCGTTATTCACATACACACACAATTCTGTATTTCAATTTCATTCTTTTGTTTCTCATAAAAACTAAAATTAAACATGTTTTCTGTAATGCCTAGAATAACATGAACATGATCATTAGAGAGATCACCGGAAAGGTGATATAATTCAGGGATCAGAAAGCCAGGCAGCTTCCACATAGACATTTAGTCCCGCCCTGACTCATGTCTCTCAGATGCGTCTGATAGTGTTTGCAGAGGATTTCCCCATTCCCCCGACTGGAACGTTCACTCACACTCACTCACTGCCACACGGCAGTTCCCATTCATAGTGACCCTATAGGACCCTATAGTGACTCTATAGTTCCCACTCATAGTGACCTTATTGGAGAAGGTAGACTCCCCCTTGTGGGTGTCTGGGACTGTAATTTTGTCGGGGAGTAGAATGCCTCATCTTTCTCCCAGAGAGCGACTGGTGGTTTTGAACTGCTGACTTTGCAGTTAGCAACCTACCAAGTAACCCACTAACTACACCACGAAGGCTACCAATTGGAGCTGTATGTCTCCTAGAATCAAGTTTCAGAACACAAATGCTGAGACAGTTGTGTCGGCTCTATAATATCAGTAAAATTCTGCTCAAATTGTGATAGCTTACTGAAGCAGATCTATCCGAACTTCACTTCAATGGAATACGTAAGTGGCATTCCAGAGTTTGTCCCAAGTGCCGTGGCATTGTGCAGTTTGGCGCTAGTAGTTCGGGGTAGGCAGAGGGGATGAGCTCAGAGAAAGCTCCCCATCGGGAGGCTGCAGAGGCCTTTGCCAGGAAGAGAAGAGAGAACGGGACACTCAGGTTGAGAGAACAGTATGCATAAGGATGAGAACTGAGAAAACACGTGTCTTCAGGAAATTAACTGCAGGAGTTTGCCGTGGCTATTGGACTAGTAGCAAAGGAGAGCCTTGAATGTTGTGTATGTAAGAAAGGGCTTTGCTAAGGTCTTGGTAAAATGGACTGAGAAGATAATCGATCCCCACCCCCCTGCTACCCCAATCTTTTTGAAGCCTCTGTATATGTGATAAGTCAATGTCCCCTATTGTTCTAGCAGCCCAATTGTATCCACTTTGGAATTGCCTTCCCCAGCCCTTTCAATTTAAGGTGTGTTAGTCCAGGTTGAGTAGAGAAACAAATCCATAGACATTTATATTTGTGTAATCGAAGAGTATCAAAGAGTAATTGTATTTGACAAGGGCTTGAACACTTGTGAGCCTCACGTCCCTTAGCTATAAGATGATGATAATGATAGTGCCTGTCTTACCGGGCTGTGGTGCAGTTTAAACTGGATCATTCACACGAGGGCTTGGCGCACACAGTGGATTAACTATTATTTTTACTTTGAAAGGCAATGAGAATGAAAAGGTGCATTGAAAGCTTAAACTACAGCCCTGGACCATGCTTAAAGAGTAGAGCTCTAGTAGAGAGACAAAGATGTACTTGCGAGGCTAAATGACAGGGATGGGGCACTTGTGCAAATGGTGGTACTCACAATGAATATGCTTGGCTGCTAACCTAAGGGCTGAAGGTTCCAGCCACCCAGAAGCATTGTAGAAGAAAGTTCCCCAAAATCCGCCATTGAAAACTGCGAAGTGTAATTCTGCTGTCACACATGTAGCGCTGCCATGAATTGAAAATGGAAGATTTTGAGAGGAATTTGGAAATTGAGTGCTGAAGGAGTAGGTTTTCAGGACTATGAGGGAGCTTCCAAAAGTTCATGGGATATTGGATTTTTTTTCACTACCCTTTTGAAGCCTCATTTTAGTTGATGAAGATAGCTCATATATTCAAAGTGAGCCAAATCAGAAAAAACCCACTGCCATCATAGCGACTATATACAGAGGGTTTCAGAGTCTATGGGAGCAGACAGCCTGGGTTTGAACAGCGGACCTTGCAGCTAGAACTTGATTTTTCAGCTCACAGCACCATAAGGGTTTCTTTAAAGATAGTGTTGGCCTTTAAGCATTCCCCGGTTACCAGTGAGATCCATTACTAACTGTCTTGGAGGGGAATCTGTCATTGAGTCAGAACAGGTGGGTAAGGTACTTCTTTAGCCACACTGTAGTGCAGAAAGGGGGAGGACGACGGGCCTTTCTATTCCCGTGAAGAGTGTCAGTCTTGGAAACTCACAAGGGGCCGCTCCACCCTGTCCTGAAGGGTCGCCGTGAGTTGGCATCAAGTCAAGGCAGTGAGGGTGGTGTTTTTTGATAGTGCACAGTTGGAGCCCCTGGAAATAGAGAGATGAAAGGGCTCGGATGCTCAGCAAAAGACTGGCAGTTGAAGTCCCCTAGTCCGCTTCCAGAGGCAGTTCCACCTTGTTGTGTAGCGCCACTGTGAGGAGTTGATTCAGCAGCAGTAGGTGTCTGGTCACTGCAAGAAAAGGCTTGAAGCCTTTTTGGTGATTTGAAAGCTGCGTATGCGGTGAGTGAAAATGATGGTGATAGTTGGCTTCAAGTAGGGACTGGCTCAATTGTTTCTACCAATCCAAACCCACTGCTATGGCGTCGATTCTGAACTGTAGTGACCCTGCATGTGGTTTTCAAGGCTGTGAATCTTCACGGGCGCAGAAAGCCACATCATTCCACTGCAGAGCAGCTGATGGGTTTGAACCACATCCCTTGAGATTAGCATTCCCAAGCTTACTCGATAATGCCATCAGGCCTCCTAATTGTTTCAGAGTGAGGGGAAATCTACATAAGATGAAAGTGCAAGTGGGTGTAGTCCATAAATCTGATCTTTATAACCTTGTACTTGTTTTCAGAGTGGTGGCTATTGTTTTTGTTAGGTGCCATCAAATTGGTTCCAACTCACAGAGGCCCCATGTACAACCAGAGGAACACTGCCTGGACCTGCATCTTCCCCACAGTCACTGCTGTGCTCAGGCCCTTGTTGCAGCCACTGCCAGTCCCACTTGTTGACGGTCCCTCTGTGTCCACCGGCCCTCTACTGCACTGGGGACTAGTCCTTCTTCTTCTTCTTTTTTTTATCATTTTATTGGGGGCTCGTACAACTCTTCCTACAACCCATACATCCATCCATTGTGTCAAGCACATTTGTACATTTGTTGCCATCATCATTCTCGAAACATTTTCTTTCTACTTGAGCCCTTGGTATCAGCTCCTCCCTCCATACTCCTCCTGCCTCATGAACCCTAGATAATTTATAAATTATTATTATTTTGTCATGACTTACACTGTCCAACGTTTCCCTTCACCCACTTTTCTTTTGTCCATCCCCAGGGAGGAGGTTATATGTAGATCCTTGTGATCGGTTCCCCCTTTCTACCCCACCTTCCCTCCCCCCTCCCGGTATTACCGCTCTCACCAGTGGTCCATACTGAAAGGTGTAGTCTCGTCCTCGTCAGGAGGTGCTTCAAGTCCTCACGAGTTTCAGCAGCAAGGGGCGCCGTCTGCATATCACAGGTAGTTAATGAGCCGTCCTCCAGTTCTGGTGCCCGCATATAGTCCAGCTTCTTGGATGATTTGCTCAGCAGACAGACTGAATAAGTATGGTGAGAGGACACAACCCTGACACACACCTGACTTAAAACCATACAGTACGCCCTTCTTCTGTTGGAACAACTGTCCATGTGCAGGTTGTACGTGAGCACAATGACGTTTTGTGGAATTTCTGTTCTTTACAGTGTTATCCCTCCAGTCAAATACGTTTGCACTGTCAGGAAAAGATCTTTCTGGGATTCTGTCTTTTCAGCCAGAATCCATGTGATATTAGCAGTGGGAGCCCCGGTCATCTTCTGAATCCTGTTTGAATTTCTGGGAGTTAGTTCCCTGTCGATGTACTGCTGTAACTGCTTTTGAATTACCGCCAGGAAGTTTTCCTTGCATGTGATACGAATGAGGTGGTTTGATACTTTCCGCCTTCTGTTGGGTCGCTTTCTTTGGACTGGGCATTCTATGGATCTCTTCCAGTCATTTGGCCAGGTAAGTAACTGTGTTCTCAATTTCTTGCCATAGGTGGGAGAGGACATCCTGGGCTGCATGTGTTTATGGAAACATCTCAGTTGGTTTTCTTTCTGTTCTTGGGGCCTTGTTCTTCCCGATACCTTCATTGCGGCGTAGACTTTCTTTAGTACCACGGGTTCTTGTTCCTAGGCTACCTTCTGAGTGGTTGAGCCTTGACCATTCTTGGTACAGTGACTGTGTATTTCTTCTGTTTCTTTTGGGCTCTCTGTGCCTTTCAGTATTTTACCCATAGAATCTTTCAGTATGTCAACTCGAGGCTTGAATGTTTTTCCAGTTCTTTCAGCTTGAGAATTGTGTAGCTTATTCTTCTCTTTTGGTTCTCTACCCTAGATCTGCACATTCAATTATAATACTTTGTTTTCTCAAACTGCCCTTTGAAATATTCTGTTCAGCTCTTTACACCATTTCTTCCATTTGCTTTAGCTACTTTTGCTGCTCAGTGACACGTTTTGGAGTCTCTTCTGACATCCTTGTTTGCCCTTTTCTGTCTTTTTATTCGTCTTTGGTTTCTTCGGGTATGTTGTCCTATATGCCATCCCACCGCTCCTCTGGTCTTCAGTTATCAGTGTCCGATGTGTCAGGTCCCTTCTTGAGATATTCTCTAAATTGAGGATTGGCCTTTGCGGATTTGTTTTAATTTTCTTTAGCTCCCATTTGAACTTGCACATGAACAATTGGCTGCCCGTTTCTCCATCAGACTCTTGCCTTTTTCTGATCACTGGGCCTCCTTCCAAATATGTAGTTAATTATCATACGATCTGACGAGGTCCTTGTGTACAGTCACTATTAATGCTATTCTTTTCAAAGAATACCTATACACTCGAGTATAAGCCAACCTGAATATCAGCCAAGCCACCTAATTTTACCACAAAAACTTGATTAAAAATGTGCTGAAAAACTTATCTTATACACGAGTACATACAGTAAGTTGTTTGGTCTGGCAAAATTTTCCCATGTGATGTCTGGTATCATGCCATGTTTTCCAGCTCCCAATTTTTTTCTTTCCAATTTTCATATTCCAGTCACCAGTAATTATGAAGGCATTTTTGATCAATTTCAGACTAGAAGTTGGGGGGAAATATTCAATTTCTTCCCCTTTGACATTGGTGGAGTGGCTGGTATGTAAACCTGCACAAGTCGTATTAAACGGTCTTCCCTCTGTGTGGATGGATATTGCCCCATCACTGACAGCACTGTGATTCAGGATAGACCTTCACACATTCCCTGTGGCCATGAATTTGACACCATTCGCTCCTCTTCAGTGTGTCTTTGCTGGTACAGTAGACCATATGACTGACTGTCTGATTCATAATGGCTAGTTCCAGTCCATTCCCCTCACTGATGTGTCTGTGCCCACTTCTTTGCAGGTTGCAATTCCCTAGAATCGTGCTTCGTGTGGGGAACCCTGGTGGTGTAGAGCTGACACGTTGGGCTGCAACACCACCAACTCCTTGGGGGAACAGGGGACTTTCTACTCCTGTGAAGAGTTACAGTCTCAGAAAGTCACAAGGGCAGTCTGTCCTGTCCTGTAGGACTGTATGAGTTGGCATCAACTTGATGGCAATGAGTCTGCTTGTGCATTTCACATTTGATAAGTCATGGCTGTTTCCAGCTGTTTAATTTCCTTTTGATTTGTGCCCTATTATCATGTGAAAGCCCCCAGAGTTATTCCAGCTAGGTCCTTAGGAGGGAGGAGCCCTTCCCAGTTGTATATTGCATGTCTTCCCAGCGAGCGGCTCAACTGCTGTTACGAGATCAGACTGTTCGGCTGCTGCTCATGAGACTCATGGGCCAACTCTCCCCTGCCCCTTCTCCGGGAGTTTCCTGTCCTGGGGGAGCTCCAGTTTTGCTGTGATGCCGGAAGCTGTGCCACCGAGTTCCAGAGATGAGCAGCATGTGAAGTGTTAGCGGAACGCCTAGAGGAATACAGACGTAGGAAGAAGGGCCTGCTGACCTATTCCTGAAAATAAATTACCCAGAGAGAAGAGAAAAAAAATTAGCCACCAGAGGGCAGTGTATGAATTAGTTTAAGTAGTGAGTAAGGTTTCACTGTCAGTTCTAAATTGTAGGGCATCCGCTCAGTCAATGGCAGTGAGTTTGGTTTGATTTGGAGGAATCATGTGCAAAGAAAATGTCAAATTATTGAATTAATTGGAGAAAGTTGCCATGCTGAATTCTTCATATGTAGTATATAACTGGAATGCTAATGTATTTTTAACTTTAATAATCAAGTACTGATTTTTCTTTAAAAGGAAATTTATTTTAAGTAGGAATTAAAAACTGATGATTTCAGGATATAAATTTCTTATGAGTGAGCTTACATGTTCAAAACTGATGTTTTTCATTATCAGTTGCATTAGTTAAGAGTGGATTCAACTATTCTTTTATCTTTTCATCTGCCCTTGAATCAAAAGTTTGATACAGCTATGCTTAATGAAAATAGGAGTTTTAAAATTCTGATTTTTAACTGTAGGTATATTTATATACTTTTAACATTAAATCATGTTAATAGGCATTGCATTTTTTACCCTTATTGGCCAATGGAGTTTTTGATCAAATAAGTTTTCTTTCATATTTGAGAAAAGATGTTTCATATCTATAGATGTTATTGTTGCTGGAGCTCATTGTAGCTTATGCTGTTTTATAACCAAATGTATTTCTGCAGAAAAATTGGCATCGATATTGCTCATTACCATACATTCCAGTGTCTGCTAGGCTGGATCGTCTCCCTACCCGTTGAGAACACCAGTGGCTTCACTTGTTTCGAATCAAACTTGTGCTCACTATAATGAGCCCCAGAGAAAGGAATGATGCCATGTAAGCATCTTACTGTGATCAGTAGGGTCTTGGGAGTGAGGGCTCACTCAGTGCCATTGGGTTGATGCTGGTCATCAGGACCCTATAAGACAGGGTAGAACTGCCCCTGTTGAGTTTTTGATACTATAACTCTTTACCAGGAGTAGAAAGCCCCATCTTTCTCCTGAGGCATGTCTGGTGGTTTTGAACTGTTGACCTTGCAGATTGCAGCCCAGTGTTTAACAACTATACCACCAAGGCTCCTCGCGAGTGAGGGCTATTGTTATCTAATCAAAAAGCTAATACTTAGTGGATTTTTTTTTTTGCTATGATTTGTAGATGTCTGAGAATAAGATTATTTCATAAAATTAAGTAAGGTAAGCATTTTAAACAATATCCCTTATCCATTAAACAAAATTATAATTTAAGAGAAAAAATACGTTAGCGTTTTTCTTCTCAATAGTTTCTCAAAAAAGAAAAGGAGTACAAGACAGTAATGCAGTTTAACAAATTTTACTTGATACCGCATTTTATGTTTACTATACAAATATGTCAGCATGAGAATTTTTAAAGTTCTTACCTTTTAGCTGCACACACACACACACACACACACACACAGAATACTGCACCATAGTTAATAGTGTACACCCTTAAGAAAGATTCAGATTTCTAGAAATCTATGTCAATGGGCCACTTTGCTGTTTTCTTTATTGAAATTAAACATAAGAATATGAAAGCCAAAGTATTTATAAAACTTTAACAACTTATCGACAAAGATGTAAATAACCTAATCAGAAAACAGGCAGCATCTTTAAAACAGACATTTCATCAAAGGGGAACCCACATGTCATCAGACACATGAAAATATGCTCAAAGCCATTAGTCCTCCTAAACCCACACGAGGCTCACTGCCACCGAGTTCACTCTGCTCTTACTGGGCAGAATAGAACTGCTCCGTGTTGCTGCTAAGATTGTCAATCCTTATGGAAGCAGAATGCTTCGTCTTCCTCGTGTGCAGTGGCTGGTAGGCTCAAACTGCCTGTCTTTCAGTTAGCCGCCGAGTGCTTTAACCACTGTGTCAACAGTGGAAATTAGTAGAATCTGCCCATGAGTCGTAGAAATATGCACATTGAGCTAGAATGATACAAGTTTTACTCCCACTAGGATGGCTATGGTGGGAAAAGCAAAAATAGCTTATAATGGTGAGGCTGTGGGGAAATTGGAATCCTTATCCATTGTTGATGAGAAAACAAATAAATATGCAGCTGTTGCAGAAAATAGTGTAGCAGTTTCTCCAAAAACTTAAAACTAGAACTACCTCGTGGCCCAGCAATTGCACTTTAAGGCATATGCCCATAGGACCTGAAGGCAGAGACACAAACAGATACCTGTTTACCAGTGTTCATTGCAACACTATTCACTGGAACCAAACAGTGGAAACACCCTCAGTGCCCGTCACTGGATGAAGGAAGGCATAAGTAAAGTGTGGCACACACACGCAATGGAATATTACCCACCCACGAAGATAAGTGAGGGCCTGATACCTATCACACCATGGATGGAGCTTGAAGACATTATGCTGAGTGAATAGCCCATTGCAAAAGGACTTCACATGTAAAAAGGCAAGGATAGGCAAATGGATAGAGACTAGCATGTATTAGTGAGTACCAGCATCTGGAGGGGGCTGTGGAGAAGTGAGTGCTTGCTCATAAAGCACCGAGTCTCTGTTTACAGTTGTGTTAATTATGGCTAGTGTGGTACAGCTGGTTAGTGTAATAGATCTCAGTTGTGCACCTGTGAAACGTTGAATTGGCAAAGTTTGTGTGATAGCTATTATCTTAGTTATCAAGTACTGCTATAGCAGAATTACTTCAGGTGGGTACCTTTCACTAATAAAACCTTATTTTCACACAGGTTAGGAAGTTAGAAGCCTGCACTGGCTCCAGGCTTTCTCTGTTGGCCTGGAAGGAAGGTCCTTGTCTCTTTTGAGCTTTGGCTCCTACTTGTTTTTCTTTGAGCTTGACATCTGTCTCCCCCACCATCTCGGCTTCCCTAATCTGTTCTTTTTACACTTTATAAGAGATTGACTCAGCACACCTTCCACGAATCCTGTCTCATTAAGAACATAACAGAGACCACCTATTCCCCAGTGCTGCTTGCGCACAGCCACACAGCTCAGGGGACTTG
>NW_022103908.1:1817351-1820297 GCF_000313985.2 Echinops telfairi | reverse complement strand
TTTGGGAATGATGAGGGCAACAAATGTATAGATGTGCTTTACACAATTGATCTATGTATTGTGATGAATTGTATGAGCCCCAATAAATTGATTTAAAAAAACAAGAGCTTTCCATTGAGAGGAAAGAATAGAGGTGATCATTGGAAAAGTCATATTATTTCAGTTGCAGGGTTCTGATCATAAGTAGTCTCTGAGAAGTAGACATGGTGCCCTTATGTTTAAGTGTAAACTCAAAACTCTGCCACCAGTCGGCTCTGAATCAGAGCCACCGCTGTGTTGGATAGAATAGAACTGCTCCCTGCGGATTTCTTCATCTTTACAGGAGCAGACAGTCTCATCTTCCATGGAGTAGCTAGTGTACTAGAACCAGTGACCTTGTAAGCTAGCAGTTCAGTGCATAGTCCACTAGGCCACCAGGTTAAATAGTAGGTTAGCGCATTCTGACTACAAGTACATTGATGGCTGAAGAACCCAGGATGTCCACCTTGGTTTGATAGTTTACTTGGTCCAGATCCACTACCCTTCCCCTTCCCTCCACTGCCCTCCTTTCCCCCGTTTCCCACCGGGATCCCAACATTCTTTCCAGTGACGAGTGAAAATATCTACCTTTCAACTGAATTTTCAGAATTACCCTCCAAGTGTACTTTACCTTTTAAAAACAACATTGCTTGAGAGAGTGCTTAAGTAAGGCTTTACAATGTCTTTCTTACCTCAAACTCCACAAACAGTGTAATATAACGGTAGAAAGAAGCAACTGTTCTTCACAGCCCTTGTTTGTTCTAGGTATACGTTGGATGAATTTGGAACAGCCCGAAGAAGTACAGTTGTTCGTGGTTTTATTGATGCTCTGACAAGAGGGGGCCCGGGAGGAACACCCAGGCCCATTGAAATGCACTCCCATGACCCTTTGAGGTATAGTACTCAGAGAACGATATCGTAGTCCATGTTTTCCTGAAGGATGTCTTTATTAACATCCCATGTTACTTAGGTATGTTGGAGATATGCTAGCGTGGCTCCACCAAGCTACTGCTTCTGAAAAGGAACATCTTGAAGCTCTTTTAAAGCTTGTGACTGCACAAGGTAAGCCAGAAGGTTGGTTATTGCCAAAAATTAAATATGGCCAACAACACACAGCTTCTCAGTTTCACTTCTTAGTGCCACCGTCATCACCGAGAAGAGCATCCTCCGTCTGGATGGTACACTGAGCACCCTAATTACTCTGCTAAGAGTATTTCTCCTTCATAAAGCCTAGTTCACTCTATTGCTCAACTGTTTACAGCTTTATAAAACAACCTCTTGCTGCTGTTAATTCGTCCAATAGTAATCCCGTGCATATTGGAGTAGAAGCATGCGCCTTAGGGTTTTCCCTGGCAAATGTTTCGCAAGTAGATTGGCAGGTATAAGATGACATCGTCTGCTTCTTACTTACTGAAACTGAGACTGAGTGGGTGAAAGGAGCCCTGCTGGCCTGGTGGGTTTCGAGTTGGGCTGCTAACTTCCAGGTCAGTAGTTTGAACCCACCAGCTGCTCTGAAGGAGAGAGATGAGGCTCTCTACTCCCACAAAGATTCAGTCTCGGAGTCCCAAAGGGGCTGTTCTACACCGGCCTTTAGGGTCTCTGTGACTTAGAAGTGATTCTGTGGCAGTGGTTTTTTTTGGAGGCTGAATAGTTAGCTTTAGGCCTTTAAGCTACTTTTTTTTTTTTTTGCAGTTCTGCTACCCAACCTATTTTCACCCTTGCTTATGTGACTATTTTAGCATTCTGTGAAAATAATCACCTTGCTTATCAAATGTACTCAAACGTGGATCTTGATTTCATGAAATGCCACTTAGTATTGTTTAGAATTATGTCCATTGTTGACACAGTTTCAAATCTTCTTAGTTGCAACTGCCTTTAAATGCCTCTTATGGAGTTTGAAGGGTTAATCATTTTGATAAGAGGTGAAGAGGAAACTGTGACCTAGTATTACTAGATTCCTTTTACATCGCTCCTGGAGTAGAAAACTTTCTCCTGGGGACCATGTCTGATAGTTTCGAACTGTTGACCTTTTGGTTAACAGTCCAGTGCATAACCATTATGCCATAGGGCTCCTATACCACAAATGTGAAATATCTGAATAGGTACTGAACTAAGTATAAAATGTTCTTTTAACTGTTTGTTAATAGTCCAAGTAACCACATGCCCTATTGTTTGTAGTTATTTGAACTTAAGTGAAATAAGGAATAATATGAGAAAAAAATCTAATCAAAAAAATAATAATTTTAGGTGTTGAAGAAAATATTCAAGAAGTTGTTGGGCATATCACTGAGGGCGTGTGCAGGCCTCTGAAGGTAATATATTTTGTTTCCAAAAATGTTGAATTGAAACTGAGCAACTAACATCATCATGACATATCTAGTTAAGTGATAGCCTTGTTTGTTGTTACGGGTTTACAGAAACAAATGCCAGGCAAAGGGAATGCTGCAGTCAGGCCTGTTGGATGAACACATTCGTGTAGGGTAATGAAACACATGAAAAAAGCCTTGCCACTTTTCTCTTTAAGAAAGAATATTTGAAATGTTCTCAGTTTGCAGATACTGACTTAGTTTTATATGTATTTTCCTTCCTATAGTAGTTTATTTAACCCATGCAGGCAACGTCTGTTTAATTGAAACAGCTCACCTGTGAACTCTTGACAGATTGACTAAGAACGTACTTTATGACATGTTGAAGTTTATGTAATAAAATCTGTTTATTACAGCAGTAAATACTGAGTAATCCAGGGATTAAAATTATTTATAAGTGTTATTTTTGCCCACACAATTTATAGTACATTGAGCAGAATTTGGGGCCAGATTTGGGATGGAATTCCCACGTAGCCCCGTGGTTGTGTGACCTTGTTCTTCTGTGCCTTCAAGTGGTTTCGTGTCACCTGGACATCAGCATACGGACTGAGCAGGGTGCTGT
>NW_022103908.1:1814564-1816278 GCF_000313985.2 Echinops telfairi | reverse complement strand
TATCATAATTCTGGAACATCAGTGTTGGGATGGACCTTAGAATTTTCCTGTGCTAGTCTCAATAAGAAATACTGTGATGTTAAAATTAGCATTCACTATATGAAGACATTATATTCCAAAGTAGCCTTTGTTTTAAACTACTTAGTGATTCTCATTTTATTGTTCCTCAATACATAGCCTTATAAAGGTGTTTATCACACTTGCAGGCCTTGCCTAGTCCACTTGGGAAATTTTAATGTAAGATAATGATAATGAAGAACCAAAAATATTTTCATGGTAATTGAAGAGTAATACTCCCTTTAATGCCTAAAGTGACAGAAATCTTAAGGTTTTTCTCAGTAGTAATTGTACTGCAGACTACAGGCAACACTTTGTAGGAGTCACAGTAGTTACACATCACATTAGATTGACGGTGGTGTATTTAATTGTCCAACACACTCTTGTCTCCTTCCTTCCTTTGTGTTTTTAGAGAGTGTTAAGCATTTTAAGAATGCTCCTCCTTAAGGATCCCACTAGGATGTCTGATAAGGCGCCCATTTGGCGCGGTGGTTTATGCTCTGGGCTGCCAACTGCAAGGCCACCAGGCACAGCGTGAGGCGCAGATGACCCCTCTGTCCCTGTAAAGAGTCACAGCCCTGGAAGCCCGCAGGGGCAGGTCTTTCCTGCCCTGTAGGCTCCCAGAGTGTATCTGTTGTCGCGTAGACTTCTTAGCTGAGGGGGTGAAAAAATCAACCTTTAAGAGTTCTTTTTGTAATTATACTTTTACTTGTTTTTCTAAGTGAGACATTTGCTTTTTATATTTCCTTAGTATAGAATCTCATCCTCCTGATTAGTAAATCTTTAATGGTGCATGATATCGATGATTTTCCTGAATGTCTTCTGGTCTTTTCTATGTAGGGATGAATTGTATTAGGGGAGATTTTGGTGTGGAGGAACAATGTTGCAGAGCAGTGGGAATTATTCTTAAGATACTTAGGTATTTGTTTCACTCGGTCCTGTATTGAACGTTTTCTTTGTGTTAATAAAGTGAATATTCCAAACCCCCAAACTCAAGCCACTGACTTGGTTCTGGCTCTTAGCGACCCTGTCGGGCAGAGTGGGACTGTCTCTGTGGGGTGCTGAGGTCCCAAATTGCTGTGGATACAGAGAGCCTTGACGACAAAGTCATCTTTGTCCGTAGCAGCCTGGTGCATAACCCACCATGCCACCGAGCTCCCCGAAGTGAAGTCCATAGTAGACACCTGTTTGTAAATGTATGCATTAAGATCGCTTTGGGTTTATTTTTAATTTTAAAAAATCCATGCTCCATGCTTGAAAAGAGCTGTCGATCAAATCGTACATGCATACAGAGGACACTGTGGTTTGTCTGCATTGAGGCTCTTCCTGTTTCTCCACCTGGAATTCCCAGCCGGAGGAGACATCAGACTTACTGTATGCTCAGGATCACTGGGTAAAATGATCCCACCTTTATGTGACCGTTTTTAGATTGTGCAGTGCTTAGTAGGCAACATCTGAATTTTAGCTCTTCTAGTAAAAATGTTTTTTTTTTAAATCATTTTATTGGGGCTCATATGATTCATCATAATCCATACATACATCAATTGTGTAAAGCACACTTATACATTTGTTGCCCTCATTCTCAAAATTTGCTTTCCTCTTGGGTTCCTGGAATTAGGTAATTTTCCTTTTCTTCCCCCCCCCCCCCATTCCCCCC
>NW_022103908.1:1796053-1813294 GCF_000313985.2 Echinops telfairi | reverse complement strand
TAAATGCACCTGTCAACAATTATGTAGAACTACCTGTCTACAATTAAAATCCTTTATATTTTACCTCAATAATTGTATAAAAACTCAGAAAATTCCATTCATATTGATATGACAAATAACAATAAAAATCCCACAAAAACTCAGAACTGTGGCGTCAATTCCAACTCGAGTGGCCCTGGAGTCAGTAGAGATGCTCTCTGGGGCTTCCCAGGGTACATATTGTCAGGATCTCAACCGTCTCCCCTGGTGGGGGCTGCTGGAAACACTGACCTCTGCTTAGCAGCCTGCGTTGGGCCCACTGGGCCCCCAGCACCCCTTGTTGACGGGATCTATCCTTCAGTTGACCGCTGCGGCCACAAACCCAAAAGCAATAGTAACGTTGACAGTGTGATTTCAAAATTCAGATCCCTCCAATCCATTTTCTACACATGCTTCATGCCAAAAGGCGTTCATTTCTAGACATGTTAATGTAAAGGTCAGTTCATTTCTCTAAAGGCATTACTGTTTAATTCTGATTAAAATACATGTGTTCAAGCTCATTTTAGCAAATCACCTTTGTGAGAATTATAGCATATGCCCAAATCTCAGTACTGAGAAACTTCAACTTTCCCAAGCATTAACTCAACATCTGTTGTGTATGTTCTGCTCAACCAGATGCTACAGCTCTGGGAAAGAGGCAGAAAACACAAGGTCTGTGTTTGTACTTGGAATCCAGACGAGACACATGGGCCGTGGATCTAGTGCAAGATGTAAATAAGCACCTACCGGCGTGCTGTGTATGGTGCTCATTATGAGGGGCTGTGGAGATGAGTGGCGTAGTGGTGATGTGTCAGGCTGCAAACCGCAAGGTCAGCAGTTCCACCACCAGCTGTTCCGTGGGAGAAAGAGGAGGCTTTCTACTCCCCTAATAAGTTACAACCTTGGAAACCCATAGGAGCAGTTCTGTCCTGTCCTGTAGGGTCACTGTGAGTTGGCATGGTGACTGGATGGCTGTGGTATTGGTTTGGGGAGTTGATAGAGGTTGGGTCAAGTTTTGTTAGAAGATACTTCTGGCAATTAATTTTGAGACTGATTGTCATTTTATACAATTTTTGATTTTGCCCTCTCATCAGCTCACTGCCATTGAGTTGATTCTGACTCACAGAGACCCTGTAGTAGTGGTTCTCAACCTTCCTTCCTAATGCTGCGACCCTTTAATCCCATAAACTTATTTTTGTTGCTACTTCATAACTAATTTTGCTACTGTTATGTATTGGGCGATTCTTGTGAAAGGTTTGTTTGACCCCCAAAGGGGTCATGACCCACAGGTTGAGATTCACTGCTCTGTAGGATAGAATAGAACTGCCCCTGTGAGTTTCTGAGACTGTATCTCCTTAGCAAAGTTGAGAGCTTTATTTTTCTTCCTCTGAGTGGCTGGTGGTTTTGAACTGCTGGCTCAGTAAGCTTATAATTAGACAAATATGTTGGTGCTAATTTAGCATGTGTCTGCTTTTCTGTTCTCTGATTGATAGAAAACGAAATTTGGTAGAGCGGTTTGAGGAGCAGAGTCCTTCCATCTGTTCTGAGCCCTCGGCAGCAGGGCAGTGGTGTCACTGATAACCTGCTTTGAGGGCGGAGCAGCG
Organism: Echinops telfairi; assembly: GCF_000313985.2. Classification (NCBI taxonomy): domain Eukaryota; kingdom Metazoa; phylum Chordata; class Mammalia; order Afrosoricida; family Tenrecidae; genus Echinops; species Echinops telfairi. The sequence goes on along the minus strand of NW_022103908.1, from coordinate 1,811,672 downwards.
GCTTTTGTGATTTAGTGTTGCTCTCAGTTCCATCAGGCACTGCCGGTGAACCACCGACATGATCTCACTGTAGTGATATTTCTGTTCACAACCACTGGAGCCAAATGTCGTAGGTAATAAATTATTGTTGGTGAGGATTATCTGTGCTAAAATGTTCCCTTATGGTACTGTCCCAGGACGTGACACTTAGACATTTGCTAGGAGGTGTTTTGTGATTTCTGCAACACATTTGGTCTGTATTTTCGAATGCATGTGATTAATGAAGAAAAGTTATGCTTTTAAGCAATGTTTAACTTCCAACATGTTTCAATAGGTTCGAATTGAGCAAGTGATAGTGGCTGAACCCGGAGCAGTTTTATTGTATAAAATTTCTAATCTCCTCAAATTTTACCACCATACAATTAGGTAAGTGGAATGGCGAGACACACTTGCTGAGTTCCTGCGGTAGCCCCTTTAACTGAGAACACAGTGAAGGCGCCTTGCGTTTTCCCAGAGTGTCGGACTAAGTACAACTAGCCAAACCTCTGTCTCCTATGTACTGTCACACGATGTGCCCCGTACAAGTGTATTCTCTTGAGTTCTCGCATTTCCTTTTTCCTTCCCTCTCCAAGAACAACAGCACACAGACACACACACAGACACACACACACCTACCCGATAGAACACTATAAAGTATCTGTTCAGTCTTCCTGCATTTGCAAGTGAGACCCAGGCTAACTAAAGCAACGACACATTATACTAAAAATAGGTTGTAATAAGTAAAGTGTCCTATTCTGGATGTGAGGAGCCTAATTCCTCCTTGCACATGTCGTTCTATCAGTGGCAAAGTAGCTTCAGCTTCTCTGCATAAAAGCTGCTTAGCTAAAATGTGATATTTGACTCCACCATTTGAATTCATTTTTTCATGGCATACATTTGTTGGGCTTCATCAAAATGTCAATATAAGGCTGTGTTATAAGAATTTAAGAGAGTGAACCAAAGGTATTGCTTTGGGGTTTCAGTTCATACATTCACAGGTTTATTCCAAGCAGAACATGATTGAACATGTCTGCCATCTGTGGACGGCTGCAGTCAAGATCTCTCAAGAAGATTCCTAACTTGTCTTGGTCTTATTAGAGCGCCTTCAAAAAGAAGGAAAGATTAATCACAGCAGTGGCTTCTAAGGGGATCTGCTGGACCAGTTAAGCTCAGCTAATAAGCTTTAGGGACTTTTGGGATCCCCAAGGGGTGGTTTCGATAGATTTTCTTGACACAGCACAATTAAGAAACTTATTATGAAAACTTTTCAAGAGAATTGAAAATGAACTGATGAGAAAAAGGCCAGGTAAAAGGCAAGGAATTTTTTTCCCATGAAAATAGTGTACGTACTTATTGTTTAAGGGTAGAAAGGGCTTTCCTATAAGAATTTACTTGGAAAATCAGGAAGTCCTAATATTGCTCCTTCAGGCTCTTTGTTCTCAGTGTAAACAACTAGATGGAGCATATGTGGAGAAACAGTTGCTTCACATTAAAAACGTTTTTTTGTTTAATGAACATTCCTATGATTTTGTGTACAATTCTTTTTGGCGTACTCTGATATATAGAGCTGAGTTAGACTGTGTTTCAGTGATGATGATACTGTATTTTTGATAGTTTTCATATTTTTCCATTGAAAAGTGAGTCAAATATTACTTTGTATCCAATGTAGTCATATCAGGAATAGAAGGTTTGATCATGTTGTTGCAGTTTCCCACCTCTCCACGCCCACTCTCTAACCGCTTCCCTGACCACGCCACCGTACTTCCGCCCGCTCTCCCAGCCGACACCTCTTGCTGTCCTCTCCCTCCTCCTCCAGTCTGGCCGGGTCGCTCTTCGGACTGACTCCTGTGTGGCTGTCTGCCGCAGCGTATCCTCACTGTCCTGCTTACTCCCTGGCGTTGGAGCCCGGATTCCCTGGCCAACTCTGAGAACGTAAACATTTCCTGGAGCCTGGATAGGCCTGTGTTCCCAAGCCTGGAGAAGGTGAAGTGTGGGTGTGTTGTGGTTCCATTTCAGGGTATTTACATGTAATAGCTTGCAATGGATGCAGTGCGTTATATGACTTTTTACCCTGGTTCTTTAAGGAGCTCTGGCAGAGTAGTGGGAGAAGGACAGTCTCAGAACCTCATGGGCAGTTCTGCCCTGTTCTGTAGGGTTGCTATGAGTTGGTATCAACTCTATGATAGAGTTTGGTTTGGGCTTGGATGTATAGTGGGTTTAGCATTAGGCTGTTAACCACAAGGTTGACAGTTCAAACCCACCAAGTGCTCTGTGGGAGAAAGATGGGCTTTCTGCCCTGGAAATATTTATAGCATTGGTTACCAAACTTGTTTGACCCACCAGCCCTTTTTCCAAAAAAAACCCCGATTACTCAGTACACCCCACCACCCAGGGTCATTAGAAACTTTTATATTCTAGCCCATACTCCAGGATAAGGTGTAAGTAGCTGTTTTAAAAGCCCCCATGGCATGTTCCAGTGAGCCCCAGGGGACTGTAGTGCCCGTTTTGGGAAACATTAATTTACAGCTTGGAAACTGGTGGAGTATATCTCCTCCGTCCTGCAGTGCTGCTGTGAATGGGATTTCTGGACTTCGGTTCTTTAGAACAAACAAGAAACTTAGGCGATATTCCCCCTAACCCTGAGCAGTTAGTGCCTTTGCCCCAGTTCCTTGGAGAAGCCACGGGAGGGTTTCCCGGAGCGCTGCTTCTCCCCGGAGAGTTTGCTGCTTTCGCTCCACAGAGGACCCAGATTCTGCTGGCAGGAAATGCTGTGCTTTGTAAAATCCTGACTTGATTTTCATCTCATGGGTTCTTGCTGCCTGGCGAGGGAAGCCTTACTTTGACTGGCTATCTAGAGGGCGGAAACACAGGTTTTCAAGACCTCCTAGTGGATATGTGTTGGACTGCTAACTGGCAGTGTCACCAGTTTAAAACCACCAGCCACTCCTTGGGATAAAGGTGAGGCTCTCTAACGCCTGCAAAGTGTTAAAGCCTTAGAAACCCACAGGGGCAGTTCTGCTTTGTCCTGTAGGGTCACCATGAGTCAGAATTGACTTGCTGGCAGTGAGTTTGGTTTTTGGTTGACAGCAGCTGGGAGAGGAGTGTGCCCTTTGGGACAAGGTGACCCTGTGCTTGAAACCCTCTCGGGCTTCAGTTTTAAAATCTGCACTTGAGAGATCTGCTGGCATGCAAGCAGAGCTTTGTGAGAGCGGAGCAGTCTGAAGCTGCTATGCTGACTGTGGGCTGGGGGCCGGAAGTGGGAAGACTGATGGCAGAGAAGCCTGGTGGCAAAGAGACCTGATAGTAGAGAGGCCTAATGGAAAGCAGGGGGTAATGCTAAGAAAGGAGCAGCTGAGAGAGCTGAGCGGGCTGCTATGCTGGCTGTGAGCTGGGCCAGTTGGCAGTGGAGCAGCCCAAAGGCAGAGAGCTTCACTGGGAAATTTGAGCAAAGAGCTAAAGTAAAGAGGCCAGCAGTGGAATGGCCTTTCCAGCAGAGAAGGCAGCGAGCTGGCAGAGAAGCCACACATGTTGATTATTGGTTAAGGGCAGTGGCATTAGGATAGAACAGTCTTGAAACGGGTACATCTTACTTTGTAACTGACTCGTGCTCATGGGCTTTATTAGGGAAGTTGGTTGGTTACAGTTCAGGATCAGAAAAGCTAAAGACACAGCTCTTTGTCCAGGACAGGTTTTCCAGACCTCTCTCTGGCCCTTGGCGTCTCAACCATGTTGCCCCGTGACCTCTGCCCTGCTCAGGCAATGTTGCAAAATCTTTTTCAGGGCTGCTAATAAGTGCTCAGTAGGTTCCCCACTCTTCTATCAGACTTAGCCCAAAGGCAGTATGTTTGTGTTTCAGCAAACCTTGCTCCCCCAATTGAGTGCCTGGAGGCACCCACTCTGAACCCGCCTCCTGACTGAAGGCGCTTAGCTTTGCGTGCTCTGTGGCTGGGAGGTCCACTGCTGTGTCTTTTTCTCTATTTTGTTTTTGTGTGTGTGCCTTTTCTTTTTCTTTTGCTGTTACTGCTTGCTGTCCTGGATTGACGAGGCTCAGTATGTAGGGATCTCGCGGTCCAAAGACATGCTCCATTCTTTACTCTTCTTTCTTGATGGTAGTGAGATCCCTTCTGCTTCTGAACGATCTCATTTTGTACCCAGCAGGATGGCAAAATGGGCCAATTCCCACATTAGAGTTCCAGTCACAGTGAACCTTGTTAGCAGTCACTCACAAATGAGTCAGCATCTTAACAGTACCTTCCCTCACCCTCTTTGACTCAGACCCACCAGGAAAAAGTTGGTTCAATGAGAGTAACAAAGAATATTGCTAGAAGAGCCATTGCAAGTAATTTCAGTGCCTGACAAATTTTGTTTGGTTTCATTACATTTTCTTGCTCTGTTGCTTATGCTCGTATCACCGCCCCCCTCCCTCTCCCTCCCCCGCCCACCTCATGGAAGTACTTATTTTCATTGTATGTGTTAGAATGCTTTCCAATTTATTTTGGCATTTGGTTTATACTATTTTTTACTGAAATACCTTTTTTGTTTTCTATCAATAAAATTATTATGGCTACCTGTTTAGAAATTTGTCTCTGGCTACTGATTTTATCTGTCTGTTTTTGTTTTTGCTTCTGCTTTTACTGATAATTTGCTTTATCTGCATGATTTATATAGGAATACAAACTCATGATAATTTTAAAACATATTAAAATACATGGCATTAACATTTACTTTTATAATATATCATATATGGTATAATATCTATCAATTAATTCCATATTTTTAGCTAGTTGCTTATCAGGATTTATTAATGCTATTGTATTTTTAAAACCTACCTAGTAGTCTACTTTTTATTCTATGTATAGATAGATTGTTGTGACTTAAGGCAGTATGATTTTTTAATAAGATTAAAATCTATTTGTATATCAACAGAAAATGTCTCAATATTTTAAAATAACTTTTAGTACATGAATTAGAAGGATTAGATGAATAAAATTGGAAAATATTTTGTATAAAAGGTTGACTTATGTCCTGGCACAAATGGAAACCTCCTGGGATGAGGTCTAAAAATATCCTTATAAAGGCAAGTTGAGGAATGTAGACCATGCAGTGTAATTGTTTCATAATATCTGCTTTTTCATAATTATTAGCATAAATATAGTGTCATTTAGGCAACTGTGTAAATTTGAGAAACTATGTAAGGCATTGATATGATTGAACAGTTTTGATTAAAGAATGAATGCCACAGAATTAATAAAATAGAAGTATTTAAATTTCAAGTATTTCAGTGCTATAATTGGTATAAAATATGTTATTTCAAATTATATGTACAATGAAGACAAAAAGTTAATAGAGTTACTGAGAAGATCAAAGACACGACTTCATTGTGGATTATACTTAATTGTAATGAAAATGGGAAATGTCACAACTAGACCAGCAGACATGATAAACAGGAAAAAAAATGGTGAAAGTTGCTAAGGATTTCATCTTACCTGGGCTCACAATAAATGCTCAGGGAAGCAGCATTCAGGAAGCCAAGTGATGGTTTGCCCTGGGTAAATCCGATGCACAAGAAGTGTTAAAAACCAAATAGACTTTGGTAGACAAAGGTGTACGTGACCCAAGCCTTGGTGTTCTCGGTCCCTTCACGTGCATGTGAAGGCTTGGGAAATGGATAAGGAATAACACAGAGTTGATAGATTACGTGCTGGCACACAATTCTTAATGTACCGTAAGGCTGTCAGAAGACTAAGGAGCCCTGCCGGGGTACTGGTTATGTGTTGGGCTGCGATCTACAAGGTCAGCAGTATGAAACGACTAGCCACTTTTCGGGAGAAAGACGGGGCTGTGTAAGCTTGTAAGAAGTTACAGTTTCGGAAACCCACACGGGCAGTTCTGCCCTGTCTTAGAGGCTCACTATGATTCAGTATTGATTCAATGGCACTTGAGTTTGGTTTTGGGGTTTTTTTGGCTAGAAGAATGAGTAAATCTGTCTTTGGCTCGAAGAATGAGTAAATCTGAGATGTACACTCAGAGTAGTTACTAGAAGCTGGTATGTTGAGACAGCCTTACTTAACTTTGGACATTTTGTCAGAAGGGAAAAAGAGTGGAGAAGGACGTCTTCTAGGTAGAGGATCAGTGCGGAAGAAGAAGACTGTGAACGATGCTGTGTCGTACTTAGGGTTGCTGTGAGTCGGAACCAGCCAGACGGCACCTAGCGACAACAGCATCGATGGAATTACTACTTAGAATTAAAGTGTAAAGAATTTTCATTTACTCAAAACCAAGTCTACAACAAAGGCAGGATAACGATAGGTTTTGATGTATTTTGAGTGTCTGTTCTAACCTGCAATTTTGCTAAAGAAGTCGTGAAATATAAATCGTGGTTGTTTGGGTTCATTTGTTTTATCACTTAACTCAAAAGAAAAAAAATTAGGTTTTAGTATGAAAATTAATTGTTTTCAATTTCTAGATTGTATTCTTCACCAACTCTTTATTTAAGCTTAGTGGGGTTTTGTTTGTTTTTTAAGCATTTTTTTCAAAGAATTGCATTGTTTCAGCCTGTTTTCACTTCGGACTACTTTTGCTTTCAGTGGCATTGTTGGGAACAGCGCAAGCACCTTGCTGACTACTGTTGAAGAAATGCATTTGCTAAGCAAAAAAATATTCTTCAATAGCTTGAGTCTTCATGCAAGCAAATTAATGGACAAGGTATCTTTTAAAAATGTAATTTTTCCACTGTGCGAATGGGACTTGTTCACATTTAAAGATGTTGTTTCTGTGTTTTTCCATCGGTGATGATTTTTCCCCCCATTTGATACAATGCTCTTTCGAGTTCCTTCCTCTGAACAACGGCATTCATTATAGTCTGTGTTCCTAGAATAGTAGAACATTGAGTCATAATTGAGGCAGATTCCTCAATCTGTAATTCCCTGTCATTTGCTATGACCAAAAATGTGTAACTAAGGCAAACGTCCTGTATTTACATGACAACTCAGATGATAGCTGGATTGGAAAACTGGAGTTCCCATGGGATATTTTTCTTAAGCATTTTATATTTTTACCCTTTAATGTACCAGCTTTTGTCTTTATCAAACTTGTACTCTTCTGAGTTACATACTGTAATTAATTATTAGAACAAATCAAAAGCACTGTACACACAATGCACCCATCCCCCACCCGCCACCCACCCCCACACAGGCAGCATCAGACACCTAGAGTAGACTTGTGAGTCTGGACCTTAAGGAATAGGTTAACAGTGATCAAGTCCTTCTTTATTTTTACTTTATTACAGAAGATTCAGACTTCCAAGGATATAGTATGTAGTATTACGTTATGGGGGGGTGAGGGGCCAGCCCCTACCCACTGCTACTATTACTCACAGGTTCAGTAATGCACAATTGTACTGTTGAGATATATAAGTATTATATTAAAGTCATCGAGAGCATGAGAGATATTACAATAATGCAGTCAGACACATTACATGGTAGCATTGCTCACCTCAGCCCAGCTTGGTGGTCCACGTGGAGAGAGGGGGAAGGGAAGGAGGGCAAGGGAACAAGGGAGAGAGGAAGAGAGGGGAGCCAGAGAGAGAGGTCAGAGAGCTCTATATTGCTGACCCACGCCTATATACCTTTGGGGGGCATGCTAGCCCACTAATGACAAGTAGAGACATACGTCACTGGGAGGGGCTGCACTATAGGTTACACAGCAATGAGAAGGGGTGGTCTAGGGACATACACACAATAGGAAGAAGAGGGATTGGGGTATACACGTGACAAGATGGGCGGATCCCAGTTTCAGGATGGCAGCCTAACTTCAGATGTCACAGAGCTGGTTTGGCCTATTCCAGGCCCAACTGATAGAGACCATTATCAGTAGGATACGAACTCCGCCCACAGGAGTCTGTCCATTGTCCCCAGCAGCAGGGAGCAGGCCCAGTGCAGTCTGGCAACTGATTCCCCTCAGGAGGGAATGCTTGCGCATCTGACCTTCCCCCACAATAGTATATGGTTAGCTTTTTAAAACAATCAGTCTAGATAATAGGTTGGCTATATTAGAAGTTTTGTAATGTAATATAAAACAATAGCAATTCAATTTAGAGTGTCTGGCCAATCTTTACTCTCCGAAACTTGGAGAACCTTTAATAAGATTTTGCTTCCAGACCTTCATGCATAACACAAATTCTTCTTGTATTTGTAAAACTATAGAATCTGCTTCTATATATTTTCTTTTTAATATATTTCTGTTTGCACAGGGGTAAACTAAAGATTATTTGTAATTGGGTATATATCAAGGCAAGTAAAAAAATATTGCTATGAAGGTGTGTTAGTCTGGGTAGACTAGAGAAACAAATCCACAGAAAATCATGTATATAAGATGGAGTTTTATATAAAGGGTGAGTGTACATTAAGAAAGCATCCCAATCCAGTGCTGTCCAAGCCCATTAGTTCGACACCGATCTACAAAGTCCTCCTTAATCTCACAGAACACATGCAGTGACGCCGACTGCAGGAGGAAATCCGGATCAGTGTGTGTGTAAGGATCTCAGCGCTGGCAGGGGTCTCCACACGGCTGTTCCAGCACCCAGGGCTGCATGAGGGTAGGTCCATGTGGCTTCTCCTCAGGGATGTCTCTCAGGAAGTGAGCCTTGCCAGCTGAAGCAGGGAACTGGCTAAGGCAGCTGCACCCTGGTCCCACCATCAGAGAGCAAGAGACCCGAGAACTAGAAAGGCGAGGCTCACTGAGCCATTTATCTCTCCACCCTTCAATTAATCCCACATGTGTTTATCGGCCAGGTTGGCACGATAAACCTTAACTATCTCATAGGGTTTTAAGGCACTCATGATGGCAGGGTGGTTACGAATTGAGCTACTAACCGAAAGTTGGGCATTTCAAAAGCACCAGCCACTCCACAGGAGAAAGATGAGGCTTCCTACTTTTGTATAGAGTTACAGTCTTGAAAACACTCAGGAACAGTTCTACCCTGTCCTATAGGGTCACCATCAGTTGGCATTGACAGTACGTTAGCAAGGTTGAGTTTTTTTACTAGGTTTCCAGTTCACATTTCTGTATCTCTATATGTAGTGTATGCATGGGTCTGTTCCAAGCGTGTCTCTGTGATCAGTGGATGGTTGCAGACAAATTATTTTAGTAATCTATTCTTCTTTGCAAAGAGGGAGATAATAGGCTTATGGATTTAGATAGGTGAAGAAGGGAATATGCAGAGGCCATTCTAAGTAGTTGATGCAAATAGAATATGCTAAAATGAAAGCTACAGAAAACCAATAAACAAATGTTCTACTCATGAAAAAAAATCACTGAGCTGGAAGCCTCAGAATTTGGTGATTGATTGGATAGGGGTGAAAGGGAAGAGTCTAGGATAAATTGCTGTTACCTTCCTGGGTATCCTTGATACTACTCACAATGATCTAGAATACAGATGGATACCATCTGAGGATAAAGATTATGGTATTAGTTTTAGACACGTTGGGTATGAGGTACCTATAAAAGATCTTTTAGAATTTATCTTACGGGATAAGCTATACACAATGTCTCATATATATATGTATAGTAATATATATATATATAGTAAAAGAGATCGTAGAATCCATGGATGTGGATAAGTCACCAAGGATTGTGTTTTTGACATATTTTATAAGAGTTTTGGGAAACACTGGCATTACAGAAGAGAAATGAAACTCCTGTAGGATACTGACAAGGAATGACCAAGGTGGTAGGACGGAAGGGAGCAGAAAATTTTGTTAAGAGACATTAGGAGAAAATAACATTTTAAGAAGGAGTAGGGCTTGGTTAATACAGACACATGCTATATAAAGGGAGCTCATAAAGTAACGAGAGCGGGTTTGGACCAGTGAGGACCATTTCAGTCATGTAGTGAGTACAGTGAACGTCCATAGACTATAAAAACTCAGTATAAAAGTATAGTGTGAAAGTGCATAGAGAAGTCTGCTGCCTGAAGCTGCTCCAATTGGATAACCTAGGCATTCATACTAAGAAATTTGAAAGAGAAAAATGAAACAAATTTCTTTTTGAATTGTATTTGTCACTTTATATTCTCTTAAAATTGATTCACGTGTTCAGGCACAAAGGTTTTTGGCAGGAGCCCTGTGGTGGTGTAGCGTGTTCGGGTCTGGACTTCTAGCTGCATGAGAGATGATGAGTGAGGCTGTCTGTTCTCCTAAAGATTTCCAGCCTTAGGTAGACACTGGCCAGTTCTGCTCTGTCCAACAGGGTCACTATCAGCCAGAATCGAGTGCAGGGCAGTGTGAGATGGTTGTTTTAGCAGAGGTTTATCTATACTGTTCTCTGAAAGGTTTTAATGATTTATTTGTGTTGAATGCTTCTCATTTCTGATGTAATAGTTTTAAGTTTTCTCCCCATTATCCATGTTTAAACTTGATAAAAATTAGTTAGTTTTGCTGAGCTGTCCAACAAATTGGCAGTTGATTTTCCATTTTCCAATTTAACCCAGAGATTTTCTTTCTTCCTATTTATGAATCATTGTCTGCTTCAGAAATTCAAGTGACTCAACTGACAAACTGTCGGACCAATAAAAATGTAGTTAGGCAGTTTATCTTAACTGACAGTGCAACCAGGATGCTTATCCTTAAAACAAATAAATTAATTTAACCACTTTTTATTTCATTTTTACCTGCCTAAGTTTACTTTTGTTCATGTTCAGAAATAAGGATCTTATTGATTTTTTCTTAATGGTCATCCATTTTTTGCTGTATTTTCTTTGCCAACTACTAAGTCTAGCTGTTTGCATCTATACACATGAGAATGAAAGTTGTGAGGCTGTGGGACATTTTAATAGGCAGTAAATGTGAGGTGTAGTCCTGGCATCTTTCACTTAAGACCTTGAACAGAATAGGTTGAAAACAGGAAAGAAAGCAATTGTAATTTGAAATGGGAATTTATTAAGAGCCAGTTAATAAGGTTTATAGCAGTGAATGGGACCCCTCTTGATTTATTAAGGTCATTAGCTGTTGTTGTTTTGGTATTATTATTTTATTGACAATTGTGCTCTGAACTTTTTTTTCTCAGGTAACTATTGGCCAGGATTAAGGAAGATGTCATTTATGTGGGATTATTTATATAACCAAATCAGAGTTTCAAGGGCTACCATTCTTTCATCAAATTCTAAAGGTCTATATTTTTCTATCTTGTGAGCAATTTTATTTCTGAAGAGCTTCTAGCTTTCTGCAGCAAACACTTAAATCAGAATGCTCTTCGTTAGCAAAGCACCCAGGGAAGATCTTTGTTAATTGAATTTTAAGTGGATAGTAAAATTGTTAGGGAGAATAGCTTCTAAAATAAAGATATAGCCAGAGATTAACTCTTTTTTATATACTTTGTGTTATGCTTTTTAAAAGAAATATCTGGCAGCTAATTCTATATCATATTTTTTTTTAATTAATCAATTTATTGGGGCTCATACAATTCATCACAATACATAGATCAATTGTGTAAAGCACATCTATACATTTGTTGCCCTCATCATTCCCAAAATTCTCTTGCCTCTTGGGTTCCCGGAATCTGCTCATTTTCCTTCCCCCCCGACCTTCCCTTCCTCCTCCCCTTTCCCCCATGCACCCTTAATAATTTATACATTATTTTTGTATCTTACATTACACTGTCCGGCGCCTCCCCTCACCCACCCCGCTGTGCCCGTCCCCCAGAGAGGAGGCCATACACGGCTCCCTGTGATCCATTCCCCCTTGCTACCTCCCCCTTCCCTCCTGGTATCTCCACCGTCGCCCCCCGGTCCCGAGAGGCTCCTCCGTCCTAGATTCCCTGCGCTTCCAACTCCCATCCGCACCGCTGTGTATCATCTGGTCTAACCAGGTCTGCAAGGCGAAACTGGGGTCCTGGTAGTTGCGGGGAGGAAGCATTCAAGAACTAGAGGAAGGTTGTGAGTTTCATTATTGCTATACTGTACCCTAAGTAACTCATCTCCCCACTCCCCCTCTGCAAGGTATGTCCAGTTGTCTAGAGATGGACATTGGGTCTCCATCGCGCGCCACCCTCATTGACAAGGATATGACGTTTCTCCCCGCCTTTGGTGTTTAAAGCCTGGTCCCTTTGGCCCTTCATGATCACACATGTTGGTGTGCTGCTTCCATGTGGGCTTTGTTGCTTCTGGGCTAGATGGCCGCTTGTTTACTTTCAAGACTTTAAGTCCCCAGGCGCTATAGGTCTCGATAGCCAGGCACCATTAGCCTTCTTCACCACACTTACTTATGCACACATTCATCTTCAGTGTTTATGCGTGGAAGGTGGTCACACAATGATGGTTTTTGTTATTTGGTGTCTGCTGCCTGTTCCCTTCAGCACGTTGTGTTCGCACAGGCTCATGTGCTTCTTCTCTGTGGACTTTGTTGTTTCTGAGCTAGATGGCTGCTTGTTTGCCTACAAGCCTTTAAGACCCCAGACGCTATATCTTTTGATAGCCGGGCACCATCAACTTTCTTCACCACATTTTCCCATGCACACATCTGTCTTCAGCGATCATGTCGGGAAGGTAGATATAAAATGACCGTTTAGTTGGGCAAGGTGTTCTTGTATTAGGGGAGTGCGCATGAGGAGGCCCAATGTCCACCTACCGCCCCACTACCAAACCAATAATTATTGCACCTAGGTCTGTTCCCCCCTTAATCTTAAATATATTTACATATGTACATGTCTGTACCTAGGCTTGTATATATGCCCTTTGCCTCCTACTTCTTTCCTCTATTTCTTTACGCTTTCCTCCTGTCCCAATACCATGATCAGTCCATTCTGGCTTCAGTAGTTCCTCATGGTTGCCTTGACCGTGGTCACTCCCTACCAGTCCTCCCGTCCCCTCCCTACCGTTGGTTTTGAACCATTTGTTGTTCCCTATCCCTAGGTTGACCAACCCTCCTCCCTTCCTCTACCTCCTGCACTCCCATGTCCCTCCGGGGCCATCGGTCCCTTTATTTTCTTCAAGGACATTATTTTGTTGAAGATGGACCTTTTTCCAAACAAAGCAGTTTTAAGTACTTTAGTATTCAATCTGTGTGTACTGCCTTCCTCCTCAGACACTCCTGAAATATTCATAACTGCAAATCTAGCAAAGTATAAAGAGAATATGAATCTATACTGCAAAAGATATAATGCCATCTCTGTGTAAGCTCGACAGGCTTGTTATAAAATTCTCCTCACTGCAGTCACTCTTCGGTTTTAATTTGAACGGATTTGATATGATATAAATAAGCCTCATATATATTCATCATAAATAGAATTGATTTGCCCAATATTTTGAAATGTGACAACTATGCACAGCAATTTAAGAAACAACAATAAAAACCAAAAAAAACACACCTGAAAAGGTCCTTTAATTAAATTGTGATCTAACTTCCCTGGATGTGCTTACTGCTTAGAATTCTTTCACTGCAAGTGTAGCATGGTTAGCCACAGTGTGGGCATCATCTGGACGGCTATTAACAACTAGAACACCCCCCCTCCCCCCCCACTGCTATTGAGTTGAGTTTGATTCACAGTGACCCTGGTGCATAGGGTTTCTGAGTTCATGAATCTTCACAGGAGCAGCCTTGTCTGTCTTCCATGGAGCATTGGGTGGGTTGGAACCATCAACCTTGTTGATAGTAATCTTAACTGTTAGCGCTGCCAGGACTCTTATTCTCTAAATAAATGGATAGATAGATAAATTAAAAAAAAATAAGGCAACTAAACTTCCTACCATCAAATCAGTTCTGACGTATAGCAGTGCTAATAGGACAGAGTAGAACTAACTATCCCTGTGAGTTTCCAAGACTGGAACTTGACAGGAGTAGAAAGCCCATCTTTCTCCCACGTTGCAGCTGGTGGTTTGAAACTGTGGACCTTGCAGCTTACAGCATGACCATGAGGCCACCAGGGCTCCTTAACAGAAACAAAAATGTAGTAAAAATATTGCATATATATAAAGGACACTAATTTCTGTCCTTTTAAAATCTTACAGTATAATAAATTTAATTTTACCCTTGTTTGAAATTACATTGTGGGTTTCTATTAATCTAAAGTTGCCTATATAATTTTTTGTATTTAGTAGCTTTTGTCAAATTTATAAGCATGTTTGCACACCTCCCCCCTTATCATCTACAAGGTAAAGGACCACTGGTTTGGAAGGTTCAAAGGATCTAAGTCACAAGGACTTAAGATTAACTATAAAATTTTAATATGACAAAAGTTTGTGAAAGGTATGGTGCTTTATTTAAATATGGAGTAGACTTTGTCTTAGTTTAAGATATTGGGGTCATTAGTGCTTATAGGGATGAATGCAGGACTGATCTTAAGAAAAAGTTATTAACAGCATCTGACCTTATATTCTGTAAGGTCTACACATTGCCCTACTCGGTGAAATGTAACTTTTAACAAATTCATATTCAAGTAACACTATATCAGTCAAGTCAAACTTAATTTAGTGTAGTGATTAAACTCATGGCGAGACTCTAACGTCAACCAGCCACTTGTCAAAACAGAACACTCGGCAAGCTGTTGTCCCTCTTACTTGTAATCGCCTAGTATCCTCGTTACAATGGAACTCTGTACTTTTGGTTCATTGGGATTAAATGTTTTTAGATTTTTCTTTATAAATTATGAAATATTTGTTTTTCTTATAAGGAAAGGTTAAAAATAATTAGAGGTAACATCTTTTAAAAATTACATGTATACACAGACGCATGCACGTGTATACTATTTTGCAACCTACGTTTAAAATTTATTTTTATTCCTTTTCTCATATTTTTAAAAGATATATTTAATATTATACACATAAATCATTTTCCTCCATGAAGAAGCCAATATTTTTATATGAATTATTTGGTTCATTTTCCATATAGTATTAATAATTCCAAAGTATGCCCTGGCCCTTTCCCAATGACTTACTAAGACACAAGGTGTTGTTTAGTGCAATTAGATATCAAAATAGATTGTTAGATTATAGTATGTTGTTGTATGGAGCCCTAGGGTGGGAGACGATTCAGAGCTCAGTTGTCAACTAAAACTAAAAGGAGCCCACACAGAAGTACCTCTGATGAAAGCCCCGATGATCTACTTCCCTAGAATCAATCATTGGAAAGCATATAGACCACTACACTTATGCCTGTCATGTATTAGAATCAATTCAACGGCCACTGGTTATATTACTGTGTACATTTTATGGCTTAACACCCCCCTCCCCCAAACACTCTCTCTCTCTCTCTCTCTGTCACATACACACACAAGCACATGCACACATGTCTCAACAATCCTTTACAAAGACCTATTAGAGTAGAACTCCTGAAAGTTTCCAAGCTTGTGAATCTTTTTTTATTTTAATCATTTTATTAGGGGCTCATACAACCCTTATCAAAATCCATACACACATCAGTTTTGTAAAGCGCACTTGTACATTCATTGCCCTCATCATTTTCAAAATATTTTCTCTCCACTTAAACCCCCGGCATTAGGTCCTCATTTTTCCCCTCTCTCCCTGCTCCCCACTCCCTCATGAGCCCCTGATAGTTTATAAATTGTTAATTTGTCATATCTTGCCCTGTCCGACATCTCCCTTCACCCA
>NW_022103908.1:1764277-1794133 GCF_000313985.2 Echinops telfairi | reverse complement strand
CAAGACAGAGCAAAACCAAGCAACAATGTACAACAAAACAGCAACAACATCAAGCCACTGACAAAGAACAAATTAAAATATACCAAGAAGGAAAAGCTTGTAGTTAGTTCAAGCATCACTGGCCTTTAAGAGTGAATCTTTATAGTTGCAGACAGCCTGCCTCATCTTTCTCCCACAGAGTGGCTCATGGGTGTGAACCACTGACCTTGCTGTTAGTAGCCCAGCACTTAACGCACTGCACTTCCAGAATTCCTTCATTTTAACAATTTAGTTATTAAAGCATTTATAATTGGCATGTTCAGTGTTAGTGTTCAGAGTCAGTATGTTTTTTCATTTTTTACATGCCCATTATAAAACAGCACTGTGAAAGAGTGGTAAATAACATATGTTCCTGAAATTGGAGCCTACTAGATGTTTTCAGTACTTTAACAATATTGTCTTTGGGCATTAGAAACAAAAGTACCCTATTGCCTCTAAGGAAGTATATACTCTGCACCCACTTCTCATTTACCAGAATGGTCATGTCATTATTCAAAAATCAGCATTGTGTGAAAATCGAGGGTGACCACGTCAGATCACAAAATGGAATGTAATTACATCATTACATAACTACCAGATTACAGTTTCATAAAGTGCCCAGCCACTAAACGTCACAGCGCAGCCAAGTTGACACAACCTTAGCCATCACGGCCAGTGTTGTTCTCGCTATGCACCGCAGTGCTTGTCACTTCCAGACATATGTTGTTGCTCATGTGCAAAGTAATTGGGTAGTAGATGTTTTATTATTGTGATAATGCCTAAGTGAGGAATAAGTGTATGTTTTAGGCCAGGTTGACTAGAGAAACAAATCCAGTGACATTCATGTAGGTATAAGGGAGCTTTATATCAAGAAGTAATTCGATTTCAAGAAAACATCCCATCCCAGTCCAACTCAAGTCTATCAATCCAATATAGTCCTTCTTCAGACTCATGCCGCCACATGCAATGATGCAGAAAGCAGGAAGAGCATAGGCCAGTGGGTCCAAAGCCATGTGGAATCAATGTTAATGGATACATCGCGGGGCTCCAGCAGCTTTCAGGGTGACCAGCAAGCAGGAAGGTCAAGGCAGAGAAAGAGGGAGGTTCCTCGGGCCTTACTTATGAGAAGCACCCATGAGACTCACCCTGACTAACAGGTTGAATACCACCCCTACACTTTTATATATCTTCAAGTTGAATTGAAATGTATAACTACCACAGTATATCACCAGTTATATGGGCCTGTAGACTTACTTTAACATGCTTGCCTTTAGGGACATGCTTATGTCATAAAATTTCTGGTAGTGATGTTATGTCCACGCTTAAAACAAAGCTTACCTGCTTGAACACCTATTTCCATGCCCTAACTTGAGATATTCAGCATTGTAGCATGTATGATCAACTTTACCCCAAGTGAAGATATCGTAGAATTTAAGGATCGTGAAAGAAATATGGGACAGGTTAAAACAGAGAACAGCATAAGAAAGAAGGAACTGTTTATTTCTAGGGCAAAAGCTCAACTTTTTTCTATTAGTTTGTAAGATTTCAGTCATTAGCTCAAGTTCTGTCTCAGACAACAGTGATATTACTAATACTTGTTTCTACGGTAACATCGCTCTGGCTGGAGGGTGTGTGTGTGCGTGCATTTGTAACTCATTGGTACTGACTGGTTTCTAAGAGAGTGGAGTAGAAATTGATTTGAATTTCCTATAAAGCTTATAAAATATTTAAAGGATTTCTATAAAGTCTTTAAAGCTCTTTTTGTTTTTTTCAAAAGTTATATAGTTTATAATTTAAATTATATGTTGAATATAAGGAATCAATTTTAGTTCATGTATAATTAACACTAGAGTTTCTCACCTAACTTCTTTAGAGTAAGCCTCCTGGCTGTTATTTCTTGATATTGTTAATAAGAGAGAGAAATGAAGACACACACGCACGCACACACACACACACACCATGTTTGTTCTGGTTTGTGATACTGCCTATTCCTGTAGTGAAGCTGTTGTTAAGAGTGTTGTCCAGTTTTTCTGATTCATACTTAAAAGATTACAGGGAATGATTTTAGATAGTCTTGTTCAATTTATATGATATGTCTGTATACATGTGTACATAATATGTGCACAGTGAGTTTAGTATTAAAACTATATGTATTAGCTTGCATGAAATACATCCCTAATTTTAAAACAAAAATTCGTAGAGAAGACATTTCACATCCTGCCACCTTGAATTAACAGTTGTTGATGGTTTACTCTGCCCCTGGCCTGTGTTTAATTTGCTTTTTCTACAGGATGTCAGAAAAATCCTTCTGGATCCTTGAAATGAAATAGCTTGAGTGGGATGATAGATCTTGAGTGTTATGCGCCCGAGTTTCTGTAATACAGTGTGTACTATGATTTTATAGATTTAGTTCCTTGTTTTGATTAAATGGTTTTGAATTATATTTTGAGTACGTCTTCTCTTTCATTTGTTAGTTCTCTGCCTCAGGGACACTGACTTAGCCTAGTGAGTTTGTTTTTTTCTCACTCATCTCTATTAATGTGCTTCAGTTAAGTCTCTGTGTCGTGATTTGGCATGATTTCTCGGATATACATACATACACACACATACACACATATATAATTTCTGTAATAGACTTTGACTTATCGTTTAGTTCACCAGTCCTGTTTCTTGAGTCATCAGTGTATCTCTTTAGGCATGCAATACATGCAATATTCCTTTTTGATTTGCTATTGTGTGATCTTCTCCTTGAACTCTTCACATAGGGTTCTGTAGGAGGAATCCGCAAATTTTCTGTAAGGAGTTAGAGACTATTTTTGTGGGTTCTACCATCTCTTTCACAGCTACTTAACTCTCATGGTAGTGCACAAGCACCCAGGAAAGCCACCCAGATTGGCTGCCCTACAGGACTGTAAGGTTCCCAAGGCTGTAAGCAGACTGTCATATCTTTCTGATGCAGAGTGCCTGGCAGGTTAGAGCTGTTCATTTTTTTATTGGCAACCAAGTATTAGGAACAGCACTACTAGGACTTTGAAAGCCCATATATAAGCGAATACATGCAGCTGTTCTCCAGTTAAATTTAATTTGCAGAAACGTAGCAGGTTAGATATCGCCCATGTTGTTTACTGACTCTTGTTCTATAGCACAAATCAAGTATAAGCAATTTTCTTCTCTCTCTTAAATTGTATTTTTTTACTATGTGTGCTGTTTGCTTTTTTTCATGATTAGTGCAACCCCCCCCCCCTTTTTCCCACCACTGTAATATGTTTACATACTTGCCGAGTTGCTTGTTTCTCTTCTCTTGTCAGAGAGTCGTTTTCTGGGTATTATATTTGCTTGACTCGAATATGGGCAAATGTTTGGTCTCTTCCTACTCTTTCTGAGAACAGTTTGTTTTCATTGAAACCTCAATTTGAAAACTACGTATTTGTGCCATTTCAACTCTCTGAATTTGAGGGAATGGTGAGTCTGAGTGAGAATTGAGCCAATGCAGTCCATAGTTTTAAAACTATTGTCTCGTTTTTACTTTCTGGAACAGTTGATGTAGGATTGATAATAAATCTTTAAAATTTTTGTAGAAGTTACCAATGAATCCATCTGACACTGAGGCTTTTGTTTGTGCAATTTTTTTTCCTTCTTCTTTTGCAGGGGTGAGCTAGTAATATAATATCTCATAGGTCTATTGAAATTTTCTATTTCTTTGAGAATCAGTACTTTGTGTAATCTTAAAAACGTCCATTTTATCTACCTTTAATTTTTACAGCAGTTATCTGAAGTTCCGAAAATTTCAGTAACTTTCCTTACGTCACACAACTAGTAAACGGTACATTTCCAATGTAGTGCTGTTGTGTTCAACGCCAGAGCCTAGTATTTTCATACTTTTGCTATACTGCCTCTGTGACGTGAATTAACAAAATATGTGACCATCCTAGTGAGAATTGCCTGAGGCGGTTCTTGTGAAAAAATGAAGATTGTTAGACCCCTGCTGAGAAACACCACACCAAAATGTTCCAAATTTGAGTCTGGGCATGGCTGGTGCTGCTTAGTTATATCACAGTGGGACAAGTGTTGGTCTATGAATTGCTTTTTTCTTATGACTTGGGCAGAAAATAAATAGGAAAATATATATATAATAATTTAAAATACATATTAAGATTTAATTCTGCTATTTAAACAAAAACATATATGCTAGAATTTTAATATATAGAATAGTAATTAATTCTGATCCCCAATTTCCTGTTGACTACTCTTTTTTTGTGAGAGTATAATTCAAAATAAACTTAATAAATTGTAGGTTTTCGTATGTGCAAGCTAAAACGTTTGTCTTTGATATATGTTATTTACCATGAACCAGCGTTATCTTGAATATTCGAGTGTAGTAGAGAATGTCAGCAATGGGTAAATCATCTTTGTTTTAGGTTGAACTCCCTCCACCTGATCTTGGACCAAGTTCCGCACTGAATCAGACACTCACGCTGCTGCGTGAAGTTTTGGCGTCTCATGATTCTTCCGTGGTGCCGTTAGATGCTCGCCAAGCTGATTTTGTGCAGGTCTGTTGTAAATCGTTGAGCTGTTGTTTCTTGCTCTTCTGGTGTCTATTCATTCACATTCTTCTGGCGTTTTGTACTACCCCTCGCTTCTTAGGCTGATTTTCCCTTCACATGTGAAATCCACTCTCGTTAAGTAGTGGTATTCATTGATGCCCGCTTTTAAAGCTATTGCGTTATTGTACCATTTAATCTTTTTCTTACTTGCTCTTTAAAGTTGCTTCCCTTCTTAGTTTGGCATTAAAGTGCTATTAACCCAGGGCCCTAAAACTCACTTGGAAATAAGTAATAAATTAGTTTTTTGTTGTTGTTCATCCATAGGTTTTATCGTGTGTGTTGGATCCTCTCCTCCAGATGTGCACTGTATCAGCCAGCAACCTGAGCACAATGGACATGGCTACTTTCATGGTCAATTCACTGTATATGATGAAGACAACATTAGCTTTGTTTGAGTTCACTGACAGGCGTCTTGAAATGCTACAGTTCCAGGTAAATGTTGCTATAAAATAACTACCGACTGGGAGCAAATGGTTTTTTTCCCTCTACATGATAGTTTTCAGCTAAGATTTTAACCTAATTTCAAATTGCCTTGACCTTATAAATCCCTGAAGTAGTCTGATTGAAGGCTAGTTATACACTCATCTGTCTGTCTGTCAGTTTATCTATTCAGGATTTCTGTTTGAGCTTTGGAGATGCCAGAGTACTCATACAATGATTAAGATATATGCTTTCTGCAGGGAGGAGAAAATGCATTGGGGGTGGGGTGGGGTGGCAGTTTAGCACCAACGAAATACACAAAACTCCTCTAGTTCTTCAATCCTTCCTACCCCCACTATTATTATCTCAGTCCAATCTCACAATTCTCACTATACCAGTGTACAGACAGTGGCATAGACAAGAGCTTTCAATATATGGACTTCAGGAAAGACAAACCCCCTCAGAAACAGTAATGGTAGCAATGATTCCAGGAGGATGGTGGAAGGGAAGGGAGAGGATGGGGGAATGGAGAGCAATGATGGCAAAATAACCCCCTTCAAGGGAAGAATACCAGGACAGTAGGTGAAGGGACAGAATGGGTGGTTTAGGATATGTATAAATAATAATAATAACAATACATAATATATTAAAGGTACACAGGATGGCATGGTGGGAAAGGGAGGGGAAAAAAAAAGAGGAGCTGATATCAAAGGGCTTAAGAAGAAAGATAATGCTTAGAAATTGTTGATGCTAATAATTTATATGTTCCCTTGAGATAACAAATGTATGGTTTGTTATATATATATATATGCCCCCAATAAAATGATTTATTTAAAAAAAAATGATATTTGATTCAGGCCATTGTGTGCAATGGTAGTATGAAGCTTTTCTGATGAATTTAAGTAGCTATTCTGTATGCAGATTTCAGTTCTCACTGGAATAAGATGCTGTCTTTTTCAAGTTGTACAGCTAGGACAGAAGGTGTTACCTAGGACAGATATATTTTTATCTACTGTAAACAGTGTTAGGCAAAACATTACAGTTTATTAAGCCAATCACTCTAGTCCTTTAAACGAAGTGGCGTTATTGAAGAGTCGGCACGAAGGCTCAAATAAAGGCATTTCTAAAATCTACTAAATTCTTGGTTCCAGTTTGGAAGTATTGATTCATAATGGTAGATGTGAAGTTTTAAAAAAGCAAATAGGTGTGTCTGTTGTATTATCACCAGTATATGACTACTTTGGCAGTGAAGGTATTGTACGACTTTATTTAAGTTGGGTTTTTTTTTTAATGAATGAGGTGTTTTTCTTCTTTTTTTGAGGAACAAGTTTTGATACATCTAAATTTGTGTTGCTTTCTAATTTTGAATTCCTCCTTTTAAGAGAAATATATACAGAGAGTTTAATTATATACATGTTTTAAAGTCAAATTACCCTACACAGCGTTTGTTTGAAAATAAAAGTCAAAATGTGTCATCCTTCCCTCTGGATTTCTCCTTCTAAGGAATAACCCTTTAAAGTGATTTTAATTGCTCGTTTGTGT
Source organism: Echinops telfairi (assembly GCF_000313985.2). Classification (NCBI taxonomy): domain Eukaryota; kingdom Metazoa; phylum Chordata; class Mammalia; order Afrosoricida; family Tenrecidae; genus Echinops; species Echinops telfairi. The sequence goes on along the minus strand of NW_022103908.1, from coordinate 1,787,549 downwards.
TCACACATTACCTCAGGAAATCTTTACACATGTCATGTTTTCCATTAGTTTCATCTAGGACTGCAGAAATAGATATCGGTCAAAAGAGTCTATTCTTTGATCTTTTTAGTCTTCTATACTGTGAAGCTCCAGTTTTTTATTCTTAATCATTTTGTTGGGGACTCTCACATCTCTTATAGCAATCCATACATTCATTGTGTCAAGCATATTTGTACATATGCTGCCATCATCCTTTTCAAAATATTTTATTTCTACTTGAGCCCTTGGTATCAGCTCCTCATTCTTTTCCTCCCTCCCTCACCCTCCCACCCTCATGAACCCTTGATAAATTATAAATTATTATTATTTTCATATCTTATACATCTGCTGTCTTCCTTCACCCATCTTTCTGTTGTTTGTCACGCTGGGGTGGGAGGTTATACGTTGATTATTGCAATCGGTTTCCCCATTCTCCCCCTACCTCCCCCTACCTCATGGTATCACTACTGTCATTACTGTTCCTGAGGGGTTTATATGCCCTGAATTCCATGTGTGGAGAGCTCTTATTTGTACCTGTGCACGTGCTCCTGTCTAGCCGGATTTGTAAGGTAGAACTGGGGTCATAATAGTGTAGGGAAGGAAGCAGTAAAGAACTAGAGGTAAGTTGTATATTTTGTCGGTGCCATCCTGCACCCTGGCTGGCTCAACCTTTGTGACCTTCTGTGAGGGGATGCCCAATTGTCTACAGAAGGGCTTTGGGTTGCTACTCCACCCCCCCCCACATTTGCATATATATGATTCTTTGTTTTGGGTCTTCTGATGCCTGGTACCTGATCCTGTGGACAACTCATCATGAGCGGCGGGATCAATAATTACTTAACGCCCTTTGACCTCTTTGAATGTTTGGTTTATTCACTGTAAACACATATCAAACAATCTAATAATCTTAAAATTAACTCAAAATATTAAGTAGAAGAATATCAGGACAAATATAAGAGTGTAAGGGCAACACCCTACACACATTATTATTTCAGCATCATAATCCCAATAAGCATTGCCTTCATCGGTGTATTCACCCTGGGTAGAGTTGGAGAGAGCAGGAGTTGATGTTTCCTTCATACCTAGCTCTCCAAAAAGTCAGTGACTCTACCCAGGTTTATATAGGCAGTTCAGCCGGCTGTTTGATATCATTCTGGAAATTCTGCAGCATTCGACCAAGTCTTATTGGGGTTCCCCGGACTTTCTAGGGTGGCTCTTTAGTCCAAATGTTTGTTCTTGGCAGTGGGTCAACATTCTGGCTGGATCTTATACTGTTTTTATTTCTTTTTCAAAATAGAGTTTCTTTGAGGTATTTCTCTTTTAAAATGGAGTTTCATATGTTCATCATTCACTGTCTAGCAAGGCAGTTCCATGTCTTACAAGGTAGTTCTATGATGCTCTCATCTTATCACACAGGCTGGTGTGCTTCTTCCATGTGGGTTTGTTGTTTCCCTGCTAGATGGACGATTGTTTAACTATAAGCCTTTAAGACCCCAGACACGATATCTTGTAATAGCTGGCCACCATCGGCTTTCTTTACCACATTTGCTTATGCACCCATTTTGTCTTCAGTGATTGTGTCGGGAAGGTGAGCACCACAGAATGCTGGATCATTTTAACAAAGTGTTCTTGCATTGAGGGAGTACTTGAGTAGTGACCCAATGTCCATCTGCTACCTTAATACTTAACATATAAACATATGTGCATAGATCTATGTCCCTATCATTATATACAAATATATTTACATATGTACGTGCCTGTTTTTCCTCTATTTCCTGAAGCTCCAGATTTTTGTTGTATCTCTCTGGTTGGAACAGTCCTCTAGTTTATTCTCTCACTATCTCTTTATGTAAAAAAAGATTTAAGATAATAAATAGGTCTTTATTACAACAATACATTTCAGATTGAAAAACAAACATTTTGGCTCTTTAGACAAACATTTTTGTTATCAGTTCCTTCATCACTGAAAGGACTTGTGCTTCTTAATATTTCCCATCGGAATGCTCATGTCACCACCTGTTGCAGTAGGAATAAGAGGTAAGATTGTAGCCATGCAGCAGCAAATTCTGTGGACAAACTTCAGTCATTTTGGTTAAGAAGACCCCATGCTATTATACAGGACATTATGTAACAGCTTTAAAAAAAATCAAAACCGATTTAGTTTACCACCGAGGAACTAGGAGAGAAGAGTGCGATTAATATAGTCTTTTATTTTCCTCACAAAGGGCTTGAGTGGAAAAACAACAATAACCCAAAAACTGACTTCTGACTAATTGAAGTGAAAAAGCCTGGATGGGTCAATGACCAGGGAGATAAAATCCCAATAATTAAATTCACCAGGTTACCTTGGAAGATTCAAATGGACAGGATAAGACACGCTGGACGAGGGATGTGGGTGGGAAGGCGGTGTGCTCTTCAGTTCTGGTCGCCTGTGCTGAGGCTGCACTGAGGCTGGCTACCCACTCCTGCCCACTCGCACCTGGGCTCTAGTTTATTCTGAAATGTCTTTCCTAACGATCTATTTCTTTGATAATTGTATATTCTCTATATTTCTTTCTCTCTTTTTTCTTTCATGCCACTAACGTGGCTCTTAGCCATAGCACATTTCTTTTTCACTTTTATTTTATCTCTGCATTTGTAGATCTTGGTTTTTATTTTGTTTGTAATTTTCTAATAGTCTTTCCTAATGCTGTTACTTTGCAAAAGTGATGAAAATTCTCAGTTTCCCAGTAATGTTGCTTGGGGGGTGGTGGGGGGCAGGGAGGAAGCTTGTGATTATTCAAATGGTTGACTTTTAAATTCCTACATTATTTAAAAAACAATTTCTGTTTTAGATGATAGTGAGGATGGATTCCTCTATTGGAGCTCTTTGGCTAAGGGCAGGTGCTCACATGGTAGCAGATACCATCGTTCCCAGTGTAATGTGTCACTGGTGAACAAGCTGGTACGATTATTGGGATGTTCCCATTAGTAGGAAGAAGACCTCCTGGCCCCTCAGGCCTCCTTTGGACCAATGAAGGGAGAATTGGTGATCTTCCCATTCCTGTATGCTGTAGTCCATCAGGGAGCTCCCCTCTAGCCTCTGCTCCAGTAGGTGGCTGCCCCAAAGCAAATGAGTGTATTCCATTCACATCTGCCCGCCAGCTCCTCCTGGGAGATTCCGAAACCTGAAGTCTTTCATCAAGGCTCTGTTGGAGCTTATACTCTGCCCTGGAATTTACAGACCTGATTTTTCAGGAAAACTTTCTCTCCCGGTGCCCATGGGATTTCCTATTGGTTTTCCCAGGTGGCATGTTTTATTTGTTGAGTTCACAGAGAGAAGAGGTGAGACAGGTTCATTCTCATCTTCCCAAATTACTCTAAGTCAGTGGTTCTCAACCTTTCTAATGCCGCGACCCTTTAATACAATTCCTCATGTGGTGACCCCCCAGCCATAAAATTATTTTCATTGCTACTTCATAGCTGTAATTTTGCTACTGTTATGAATCGTAATGTAAATATATCTGATATGCAGGGTGTATTTTCATTGTTAAAAATTGAACATAAGTTAGCATGATTAAAAAAATTTAGCATGATTAAAGCATAGTGATTAATCACAAAACAATATGTAATTATATATTATGGAATACTGATGTGTTTTCCGATGGATGGTCTTAGGCAACCCCTGTGAAAGGGTCATTTGTCCCTGTTGAGAATGGCTGCTCTAGGAATTTAGTTGTGTGTTCTTGCTCTGTGTCTTTGCATTGCTTCTTTCATTGTTTGGCTGCTTTTGCTTATCACCAGCTTTGTTAAAAAGCTGAGACGCATCTCAAACTGTTTTTGCCGCTGGCTTGGCCTGAAATCCTCTTTGGTTATCATGTTTGAAAGGGAAATTCTTTCTCCCTTTTGGGAGAACTTCTTTGAGATAAGAAAAATGCCTTGCTATGGAAGCATCCCCTTTGCTTAATAGTATGTGCCACTTCAACAAAAGATTCATGAGGAGAACTAGGGCTCCGGGATTGTCTGCTCTTACTCGCACCCATTCTGTTCTTTTATAAAACCCTTTTCTCTGTGTGGTGTTCTCTTTTAGATTGAAGCCCATTTGGACACACTTATAAATGATCAAGCCTCTTATGTTTTAACTAGAGCAGGTTTGAGTTACATCTATAACATTGTACAGCAACATAAACCTGAACAGGTAAGCAAATAGATTTCCTAGTTCGAATAATGTACTGGTTTCCAATATGGGTTCTACAGCCAGATTTGAATGTGAATCCTAGCTCCACCACTTAATAGCTGCCAGGCCGTGGGAAAGTATATGTTTTCTGCGTGTCGCCTCATCTAAAGATGAGTGGTAATAGCAGCTGTCACAGGGCTGTTCTGAGATGAATGAAATAATCCATGTATTGTTCATAGATGACTGCCTGGCATGTAATAGAGTGTCCCAAAATATTAACTACGCTTATTACTATAGATAGCTTTGGTTAAAGTAATAAAAATAAGCACAGTATTACTGTATAATAAAAATGCAAAATACTATTATAAAAAATATAAAGTCCATTCATACTATTGACTTTTTTAGCATCTTCTATCATTTGTTAACTCATGGGATAGATTATTAATAACATTCAGCCTTTTTTAATTTAGCAAACTGTAGTCTGTTATTTTAGAAAGATAATCACTTCTGGAGTGATTACTGAATATACTTGTGTATAAGCTGAGTTTTCCAGCACATTTATATTGCAGTTTGTGTGGTAAAATTAGGTGCCTCGGCTGATATTCGGGTGGGCTTATACTCGAGTATATATGGTAAATCTTATTAAATTATAGAATGCCAGGAGACAGAGGTAATAAAATGATAACTCCAGAAAGCCATGAAAGCACCTTCCTTTAAATAGAAAGGAGTTAAAATTATGAGGGTGACATGGAACTCTTCATGTGTCACTGGTCTCTTCTTAGAATTTCTTTTTGTTTGTTTGTTTATGAGTAAATCTGAAATATTCTGCTACTTCTCTTACTAGCAAACATACTAGCTTTTCTCTTCCTCCAGCAAATAATATTGAGTGCTTTCATGCTAATTAAACAATAATGATTAAATGAAGGATTATATAAAAATGAAAACAGCCATCCCCACCCCTGCTTTTATTAGGGATGAAGAGAGAGCATCGACAGTGTGTCACCTCTTCTTTCCATCCTGTTCTCTCTGTAACTAATTTCCCCTGTTTCCAGGGTCCTCTAGCTAAGGTGCCAAACCTAGACTCTGTGGCCCTGAAGACTGCGATGGTAAGTCCCTAAGAGAGCATTTCACGGAGATTCCCTGTGCAGTACCACGCTTGACACCTTCTTGCTTGGAAATTTTGCCCTGCGTGATAATTTTCATCTCCTGACATGCAGTGTTTATACTGGGTCCCGAAAGAATGATTGTGTATGTATACTTTCCTTTGAACAGATCTGACAAAGATGTACATTTGTAGTAATATTTCATTATGCCTTGGTAATCTCCTCATTCTTCTGGTTTTTCCATCATGTGTTACACAGTTGCTGGCAGGAAGAAAATGCAGTCTATTCCAGGTTCTCATGTAGTTCATCATCTGGTTACTTTATTCAGATTAATGCTACACTTTTTGACTCCAGATCACAATTCAGAATTAAAAATGAAGGTTGAAAGATCACCGCATATTAATATGTAGAATCACATAAAAATTCATTCAAAATGCAAAAATACAAACTACCATCACACATAATCATGTTATGGTAATTGCTTTATTTTCAGTTAATTCATTTACACATCAGGAAACACTAAAATTATAGTTCATTAGTGGCTATAGGAAATCAGAGTGCCTACGCCTATTGGGGTAGTTGTTGAATAAGTGAGTGCTTGTCTAGTAGAAGTGATCTTTATAGATATGAAGGACAAACTTTGGTTTCAAAACCCTTTTATTAGGTTTAAAGAAGGCAATAAATGAGTCAGGTTTATTTCATTGCTCATTAACTCCTTTTTTTTCTAAGTGTACATCTATCAATGATTGCATTTATCTACATAGTTACCCTCATTAGAGATCTTTTTTCTTTATATGGTTTGATGTTATTTGTCTAATGCCCTTTCATCTCAACTTGAAGGACTCCCTGCAGAACTTCCCATAGGGCATATCTAGTCAGAAGATGCTTACAGTCACAACGATAGCAACAGGTGTTGGAGCATGTGGAGAAATTAAATCCTCATGCTTTGCTGGGGAGAATGTAAGATGACACAGCTGCTTTGGAAAACGTTTTATTTGCCCCTTACAATGTTAAATATAGAGTTTACCATATGACCCAGAAAATCCATTCTTCACAGAGAAACTTAGATATGAATTGTTCAAAGCATTATTATTTATAGTACACCCTCAGTAGGAAACAACCTAAATCACTAATGAAAGGATAAACAAAATATAGTGTATCATACAAGAGGATACACTTTTGCCTCTTCTTGCTTGCAAGACTACTCAGGTAATCCAACAACAATAGCAGATGTCTTGTTTGCTAACCAGAATAACAACTGTTGCATCCAAGGCGTTCCAGAAACCAGAGAAAGAAAAAGAAGTCAGAACACGGAAGACTTACCTGAGCATATGCTGGTAAAATTCCAAAGCCCAGATGTTTGGTCCATTCTTTAGCAGTGAAATAATAAACAAATAAGTAAAATTAGCCAAGTAAACAAGTTAATCATCTGTCATCTTCACATGGTCAATGGCCACTACCAGACACAGCACCTTCTTCTTCATCTGTAGCTTGATGGTGGGCGTCACCTCACCGGCTTTGACCACCGTGCTTTCCTTGTGAGTCCACAGGGAAGAGACTTTGCCAGCCGTATTCAAGCCTCTTAGCAAGATTCAAGGGACCCGCTTGATCAGGGACTCTGCTTGACTAGCTTCTTATTTGAATTGAGTTTCTTCAGTGCCTCAATGTCAACTGACCTTCTCCCAAGAGAAGCTGGCCCTTTCAAATTGCTGACCTTGCAGGTAGCAGCCCACCACATAACCACTGTGCCACCAGGGCTCCTTATGGTCACCAAATACCCCAATGATTGCACCACCCAAAATGAACACGTATATTCACCTAAAGAAAACTGTTTGAGTATTCATACCAGCATAATATCCCAACAAAACATTCAAGCAAAAATTTAAAAAAATTTATCTACTGAGTAAATGAATGATATTATGTGCCTATTCAATGGAATACTTCCTTAGTAAGAGAAAGGTATTATCTTAGGCTGGGTTCTCTAAAGAAGCAAAACCAAGCGGCACTTATATATGTATATAGAAAGGGAAATTTATATCAAGATAATGGCTCACACAGTTGTCGAAGTAGGCAAGTCCAAGTGCAGCAAGGCCTCAAGTTCATAGGCCAGATGTTAGGCTGGAGGCTTTTATCTTGAGTAGCTGTAGAGGCAGTGAATCCAAGGAACTGGAAAATCCACCAGATGCAGGATTCAGACCCAGCAAAGGCAAAGGAAACTTTTCCATGGCATTCCTTATATTGGAGAGAGACCACATCCCAGAGGGGTACAATCCTTTTAATTGTATGAGCCAGGTATTGCATTCCACCCTCATCTTATCTCATTATGCAAGTTTACAATTGATGGGCTGTGCCTACGTGGTGTTCCTGTTCAGTCAGGTGAGGGGGGAGTATTAGGTGTTAACTGCCAAACCGCTGAGAATCCTGGCCCAGCCAAGTTGATAATGAGCTGTAGCTGTCCGAGCAGTGAACGACTGGTACAAAATTAAATAACGAGAAATGTTTAGCAACATGGTGGCATGACCAATTGCATGTTCCACAAACACACATACGCACAAACAGACCCACTGCCATCACGTCAACTCCCGCTCACAGCTGCCGTGTACAGTGTTTCTGAGGTTGTAGCTCTTTACTGCATGGAGCAGGCAGCCTCGCCTTTCTTCCCCTGAACACCCGGTGCGTGTGCACTGCTGACCTGCAGTGGGCTGCCCAGAGCCTAACCCAAAGCAACACCAGGAATCCCAAGCCCCCACAAACGAGTAAGTCCAAACAAATCTGCACAAACTGACAAAATCAACTCTCTTAGAACTTTGGGAGCAGTCGAAAGGTCGTGGGTTATAGCAACTCAATGAACGCAGACTCGAGAAAAAGTGAAATAAAGGCTGCAGAAGGTTTGAGGCTTCACCTATCTGCACCTGGCCCACTCTCTAGTTCAGTGTGGCCTTTTTGAGCCAGACTGCACCCCCACAGAGTCTGGTATCACGAAGTGTCGTTTGTATCTGCTCTAACCTCTCTGTGCCTACCGAGTGACCAAAGCCAGGTGTTCGTCTTTCTGGCCTGTCTTAGAGCTAGCTCTTGTGGCTGAGGGTCAGGGCAGCAGCCCAAGGCCATAGCTAATTGTAGCCACCCTGTGTTAAAGAGTGCAATGAACACATAAAGTCGGCACCACGCGGCTGGAAAGAGGACAGGGAGAGGAGAGCTCCTTCGGGAAATTACTTCCTTTCCAAAGCATTGTGTACGTAGGGAGGGTGAGAACGTCACACGGCTATGTGCCCAGGACAGAAAGACATGTGCTTGAGATTACCTTAGGGGCCAGACACCCCTCCCTTTGGGCTGAAACCCATATGCATTTGAATGTAGTGGATTCAAAACAAAACCTAAATAATAAGAAATACATGGTGATCGTGCTATTAATTTATACAGTTCCAAATAATGACTTTACTCTGACTCTCAAGGATCTTCCTCCACCTCCTTTCTATCTCTGTAGCCTACGGGGTTACAGTAGCTACTACCAATTGGTGCCTTTGCATCTACCCGTACTACAGTCCATTCCGTTTGGTTTGCTACGTCCAGATTGAGCTTTTTAAAAAGTAAATGATACTCTCCTACTTATCTTCCATGGTGTCCCAATGCATTTGTGCTCTAAACGTGACAAACTAAAATTCTTATAAATGTCTACAATCTCTCTCTCTGCTACTCGCCTTCTCTGTATTCATTCTCTTCCCTGGCTCCGTGACTTCATGCCGTCCCTCTTCCTTGGAAAAACAAAGCCCTTTCCCCTGAGCTAATGCCTGCCACCTCAAAGTTACCACCTCAGATGGCCGTCCCACAGAGATGGTTTTTGCTAAACCTAAAGGCCATGGTCATGTTCCCCTGGCTGATGTTTTTATAAATACTGTGATTTTTTTCCCCTTCATACTAGTTACCGGATCTTGAAATTAAACATTTATAATATTATTTAATACTTGCCATAAGTGCTATGAAGCTAGGAAATACAGTTACTTCTTTCTTCAACATTTCATCTCTCTTGCTTACCATAGAGCCTTCCAAATAGTAGGTACTCAGTGAGTGTTCATTGAATGAGCGAATGAATGAATAAATGCATGAATGATCAAATGAACAAATACCGTGGGTGCAGGCAAGTCGAGTAGACTCAAAATCTGATGACTTTTTGTTGATGTTCTGTAAAAGAACCAGGGGAGGGAGGGACATTAACAATGAATGGTTTGAATTTGGAAGTTTTCAAAGTAAGTGTTCCTAATATTATATTACAAACAGACAGGTTTAGGGAGCTTTAGTGAGCATATCCCATGCAGATTGATCTTAGAACACACAAAGAGCTAGTTATTAATGACCTATTTTTTCCCCTGAAGATGTAACTCCTAAGTGAGATGTGTGATAGCAAATATGTGTCCTTTATGTTTTCCATTTCTGTTTCTTTAAGGTTCAGTTTGATCGCTACCTGGCAGCCCCAGACAATCTGTTAATGCCACAACTGAATTTTCTGCTGAGCGCCACAGTAAAGTAAGTAGTGGGTTCCAAGTGCTTGGTGAAGAGCCACATGTTTTTAAATGCCAGATAACGTTCTTATTGTTAGGTGCCAGTGCGTAGGTCTGACTCATAGTGACCTTATGCACAGCCGAAGGAAGTGCTGCCCTCTACAAGATGAATTGGGTAGTGCGGCTGCAACTGTGCGTTCACAAAGGAACAAAAGCTGCAGTGCTGACTCATAGCTATACTGTGCACAACAGAAGGAAATCCCGCCCACGCCTGCACCAACTCACAGTTCTGTGCCTGAGCCCCTGTTCCTGATGAGGCAAAAATCACTAGTAGAACAGGTTAGTCTATAAATTCCTTTAACTCCAATCAGATTTCTCTAGAACCATTTCAGTAAACATATATCCAGAAGGGAACATGTGAGAAGGGACTCTGGTCACTTTCAAATGCCTCCACAATAGCCACTCATCTGTGCTAGCATCCTCTGCCAGGGTGGTCACAAGAGCCCATGAACTGACTAGTCTCCTCCGTTTCCGTTTTCATGCATGCTCTCTCTGCCCCCCCATCGCTGTAGTCTAATCCGAATGCTCCAGCCCCGGGGACTCTGCAGTGGATTATCTCGTTGAATTTGCCAGGGGTTCGGCTCTTTATTGTGCCCAAGGGGACATAGAACGGCTAAGCAATGGAGCCAAGATCCAAGAACTAACAAGAAGCAGAGCCAAGATACGCTTCCAAGTTCTGATTCCACAACCATTTCTGTTCAACACTAGATTGCACTGCATTTTTATTATCCCTTCATCGGTTGAAATCATCTTATTTTTGAGGAAACTCAAAGATGTTTGCAATATGTGATGAATTGCACTTACAAGATGGATGCCTCAGTTTTGTGCAATGAGCTTTCATTTCACTGTGAGAGAACACTGACCTGGGCTGAGACACTGGCTTGACCCATTGTGACATTTCTGCTGTTTACATTGTGATAAAGGGAAGCAAATGTGCTTTCATTAACCAATCTATTATTCATAAATGTATTATCATCTCTTGTTCTTAGTTTTTCAGCCTTAAGTTGTTAACACCTTCTTTCCTCCTGTGGTGCATTTGATTGCACTTTTAACTGGTGCTGTAATAAAGCTCAATTTTAATGATGACAGAACCTGAGTGTTGGAATAAGCTATTTTTAGAACTGCTGGGTTTATGGTAATGACAAAAGTTGTATCATGTTGTTATGGTAACCGAAATCCGAAAGTACTGATTAATGACAAGCTCAATAGTTCTGCAAGTAAGTGGTTCATTTCTTATCAAGCTCAAGACTTTCAATACTTATTAAAATACAGCTAATTTATCAGAACATGTTTTAAAATGAGAAGGGCATTATTTTGCAGCGATATTAAACTTTATGATACTCAGTTGTTACTGCACCGTGGCACTGTTAACTGAGCAAGTTGAACTTCTCCATCTTAGCTGGACAAGGCGATAGCAGCACTCCTGCAATGTTTTCTCCTTTTTATTCTCATAGTCCATCAGCTATATGATTATTATATCTGATATCTGATCAGTTGACATAACACACGATTTTCTAAGTGTAAGAGATATGAAGAAAATGTCCCAGAACTTACAAATGAAATGGAAGAGTGCTGGGAGAGCAGAACTTTTCTTTTCCAGTGTGGTACTGAAGCGTGGTTGAGCAGGTCCCTCCAGTTAGTGCCGTAGGGAGATGTGCCTTGTTGGAGTCTCTGGTCACTGCTGATTAAGGATGCCCATGCGTGGGGAGTTACGTGTGAAGGGGTAGATTCTGTCTCGTAGAAGAGATAACCCCCAAAGTAAAGTTCTTACTTCTCGGTAGGATGTTACCCAGTATGGTATTCATCCTATCTTAGTCTAATACACCTTTAAAAAAAATTTATGTTTTCTTAGCGTGTTTAAGAATATCTACAGCAGAACATTGTTCAAAGTGTGCATCCGTTGTCATCCACTTTCTTTGCTGACTTCTGCCTCCCCGGCTGACCCAGACTCGCTGCTCCCTAAATTTCCTGTCGATCGAGCTGCTGTTTTCAGCTTGATCTCATGTAGATTGTTCTTCAAACACATGAGCAAGGCAGAGAGACCCTTTGCTAGTTAATCTAAACTATTGACGTTAGATTTCAGCGGATATTTTTAGTGTAAGGTTTAAGGATCATCCATGGCAGTGGTTTGACGGGCAACATTGTTAACAATAGCCCTAAAGTGGGAACAACCTAAATGTCCATTCACAGATGCGTTGGCACCGTATGTACTGGGGAACACTTCTCAGGCACTCGGAGAACGAAGTCGTGATGTCTGCTACAGTATGGATGGAACTTGACGATGTCATGCTGACTGAAATGTGACCTCAAATATCGTATGAGAAGAACTGGCAAAGGATGAGAGGCCCAAGTGTATTAGTGGTTACTAGCGAGGGGCAGGAGAGAGAGGGAGAAAGGGCTTCTGACTTTTCCCTGGGTCCTAAAAGCATGCCCGTGACCTCTGGGCCCCGGAGCAACAGAGGAATGAAGAGAGTCAAGGACAGGAGGAGCAGGACATGGGTGTTTGAAGAATCGTCTCCATGAACAAATTGCCCTCTTTGCCACAGACTCGAACTGGATGGTGCCCAACTTCCTTGACTGGCCGTTTAGACCAAAGCTTCTGTGTAAGAATCCTGATCAACATTCGGGAGAGAATTGTAGAACGGAATTTAAAAGTTTCATGGAATCCAGACTTTCTGGACTTATAGCAGCTGGAAGAATGTCCTTTTAAATATGTATCAGAGGCCCTCAACTTCACTACCTTAATAGTTTCCTCATTAATGGGTTATTAACTTTTTGACATGTGCTTATTATTTTTGCGAGTCATATTGGGGCGGGGGGAGTAATCACACTTGCATTGGAAGAGTTACTAAACCACCCAATCACTTAACAAGCTAATATGAGGATTTCTTGGTAATACAAGGACCAGAAAAGTATGCTCTAACTTTGCAGAGGATCAAGTGAATTTATTTTTTACTTTCAACTGGCCCTTTTGGCATGTGCTGTGGTCATGTGAGAAGCAAGGCCCGTCTTTAACATTTTGACCCACAAACACAGTGCTGAAAGTACTCTCCATCCACAGGCTGTAGGCTTGCCTGTAATTTGCTGACATATAGTCTGTAACTGAAATCTGAGAGGGATTCCTATACTGCCACCAGTGCTTACTGTAGGGAAAAACAATTGCCTTTCTCTACCTATACACAGGTGGTGTATGGGTAAGTATATTCCAAGTGTATAAGGACTGAGATGATTTTTCCCCCCGTCATTTTGGATTTAGTTGTAGAATACTAGCAATTTTTCCCTTTTGAGAATTGATTGTGTAATGACTCATTATTTGACTCTACTATTTCGTACTTTGATGTTCATGATAAGTGAATAATTTGGACTGGGATACTAGACTGACAACTAGATAAAGTGCTTAAATAAGTAGATAAGCAGCCAGCCAGATAGATTGATAGAGACATGCACAAAGATTTCTAAAGACAAAGGATCCGCTTAATTACCATCGGGATCCACACTGTCATGGAGTCCGTGCTGCTGACTCACGGAGACCCTGCAGGACAGGGGAGAACTGCCCTGTGGGTTTCTGAGGCTGTAACTCCTCACGGAGGGAGAACGCCTTGTCTTTCTCTCAACATAGTAATTACTATTATTCATAAAAGGGAAAGGATAGTAAAGTGACAATAGATAAAACCTTTCAACCTACCGGAAATGATCATTTATATACAAATAACCTGCTATGCTTATTATATGTCAATATTTAGGGAACCAAACTGTTGTATATCCACATATCCAAAGTAGTATATATGTGCATGTATAAATATACATACATGCACCTATATATACAAAAACCCACCCACAGAAAGAGAGAAGGGGAATGTTTTAATAGTATATCCTTAAAATGCGCCTAACTCTCAAAGAGGTCGCATAATTTAAAAGCGGAAAGTAGCTTATAAAGTATACTTTGTCCAATATTTTGTTTGATGGTAGAGAAATCAGCCTCTTAGAAGTTGAGACCAAAAGCCTTAGGTTATGCCCAGTTACTAATGCTGATTGTTCTGACCAGGGCGACGCCCCAGGGCTAAGTCAGAATGGGAGAGAAATGTAGAACAAAACTTAGATCCCTGAACACAGTAGAGACCGGAGGAACCCCCCAAGACGATCACTCTGAGACACCTTTTAACCTAAAACTGAAACCACTCCTGCCTGTGAGCACCTTTTAGCCAAACAATAGATTAAGTTATAAGTTAAACACCATCACCTGTGAATCATGCTTTCCGTAACCCGGTAAATAACATAAGACCAAGCAGTTCACATTTACCCAGAAGCAAGGGGAGGAAGGAAGGAAGGAAGCTGGGTCCATGGAAACAGAGCAAACAGAAAGGAACTAAGATGCTGACACTTGATGGAATCTTAATCAATTTCATGGAACAATTTGTATAAAATTTTAAAAACATTGTATGAACTTTCACCCCACAAAACCTATGAAATTTGGGAGTTGGGAAGCCCCCTGGGACTGCTTTTGATCAGGATTGAGTGCAGATAGAGTAAGAGATGTGAGTAGTGAATACTTAAACATTCCCCCAGTTCTGTTATACTTTGAATGCAGAACTGAAAAGCCCGTATCTAAAATCAAATGTTTGACTTGTTGCCAAACGGCTATCAAATATACAGCATATCCGACACATTTTAAAACTGCCAGTATTGAGTATTTTTCAGCTATTTGATTTATGGAAATGAGTATTTAAGCTACTTTGCTACATTTGTGGTTTAGCCCAATTAATTGTGGGAAGGCTCATCAAAAAGTATCGTGAAACCTCACGAGTCTAGAGCAGTGGTTCTCAACCTTCCTAGTGCCGCGACCCTTTAATACAGTTCATGTTGTGTTGACCCCCCCCCAGCATCAAATTATTTTTGTTGCTATTTCATAACTGTACTTTTGCTACTGTTATGAATTGGGCAACCCTTGTGAAAGGGTCATTCGAAACACCCCTCCCAAAGCGGTCACGACCCACAGGTTGAGAACCGCTGGTATAGAGGTTTCCAAACGTGTTTCTGCCAGTATCTGTTTAACACCTATGTTCCCACACCTGGCTGATCTGGGGATCTGGCGGACCTACAGATCCCTGGGGCCAATTGCAACTTAAGCAACAAGTCCACATGGGAGAAGCACACCACCGGTGTGATCATGAGGAGTCATAGGGACTGGGTAATAGGCATCAGCAGACACATAACAAACACAAACAGTGCTGAGAACGAGGGGGGCTGGAGCGGAGATCCAAAGCCCATCTGTAGATAGTGGAACAGTCTCCCCACAGAGGGCCCACAGGGAGGGGATGAGTCACCAGCGTGCAGTAAAGAATTGATGAAACACACGATATTCCTCTGGTTCCTTGAGGCATCCTCACCCCCCACTACCATGACCCTAGTGCTGCTTCCCGGTTCAGTATAGGCAGGGATGGGAGCTCATGACACACAGAATCCAGGAGTGGGAATAGTGATGCCGGAAGGGTAGGGGGAAGACGGGAGAGAAAGAGAAAGGGGGAACCTATCGCAATGATCGACACATAACCATACACCCCTCTCCAGGGGGAAAGAACAACAGAAAACATGGGGGAAGGGAGACAGTGGTCAGTGTGAGAGATGAAAATAATAACAATGTACAATCTATGGGGGTGGGGGGGGTTATGAGGGAGGGGGGAGAAAAAGCTGGTACCGAGGGCTCAATAGAAAGTAAATGTCTAGAAGCGAATGAGGGCAACATATGTACAAACATGCCTGATTCAGTTAATATATGCATTGTGTTAAGAGTTGTGCGAGCCCCCAATAAAATGATTTAAATAAATAAAAATCAAAATGTAAAAAAACAAAACCGAATCTCTAGGGAGAGGAGGCTAGGGGTCTGTTTTCTCACGAGATCGCTAGGTGGTCTCAGTGACTGAGTTTGGGGACCTCGGAGCTGCTGGGGAAGCGGCGCAGCTAGTGGAGCCAACTCATTCTGTGCAGACAGTTAACTGCCGCGCCTCCTGCTTCTGCTCACTCGTGCCTGGGAAGTTTTAGGTACTTTTTGAAAATGTCAAGTTGCTCCCAGAGTGTGAGCCCCCATGGAAACCAGGTCCTGATGATCCGAGCTCCCAGCCACGGCTTCCTCCATCATTTCACTTGACTTTTTGTGCTCTCTGCCAGACCACCGATATGTACATTTCACCACAGACACGCTCCCAAATGCTCTGTTTTGGTCACGATTATCCTAAAAAGACCCTCATTCCTTGAGACACAGCTTCAAGAATGGATTATGTTGATGATGGCTCCCTGATCTCAATGCATATAACACCAATATAGTTACATATTAATCAAATTACATTTAAGGCATATACAGTATAATTAATTACTATTCCCACTCTGTGCCCAGACTAAGAATTCTTTTTAGGGGGAAAAAAGGTCTTTTTCGCCTTCAAGCCTTCAGCGAACATTTATTAAGCGCTCACTTTATTCAAAACACGCTATGTTTAGAGGCTATATGAACATGGCAAAATCAAGTTACTTGAAAGATGCTTATCGAAATATTCTCCCTTAGAAAACGCTACAGCAACACGTCCTCCATCTAATCTAAGGAGCCCCTAGAGCCCTCTTTACCTGGCTCAATGTCGCCAGCTTACAACAGTAACTCTCCCCTACACATACAAAACATCCCAGCCAAGTACACATGCCACGAAAGCACACGCGGAAAGGTGTGCTGCCAGCAGCAGTGTCTGCTGATCCAAGAGGGAAGGGAGGACCGAGTCAGAAAAGGATTCGAGTTTTGTTGGTGCTCCAGGAAGAGCTCATTAGTCCCTTTACTAAAGCTATCATTACATGGTTAATGCCAGGAACAGAAATGGGAAATGTTAAGGGGAAAGTAGATTTGGAGCAGAGTATTTTAAATTTCCGCTCTGCCACATCCGAAACCGTGCTAGTGTTCAAGTCCCCGGTAGAGCAGGGCATGCGGAGTAGGTAGCTGAACCTGGAGGGCACAGAGGGAGGTCAGTGAGAACAAGGAGAGGTTTGGTGCAGATTGGGCACACCACTGTATTTTACAGCTGAATATTGTGGGAAGCAGTTGCAAGATTTTTTTATGTGCTTTTGTAAGAGTGCCGAGATGGGTTGTGGGCAAGTGTTCCATGTCTGAAGGCTGGCACCATCAATAGAGATGAGAGGGATCCAGGATCTGGGGGTGTTCACGTAGGATGTGTTGGTGTTGGTTTTTCTAAGGGAGAAGAGTGTTTGAATATATTTGTGAACATCTTCAAGGTTAACGTATTATCAGTTGCTTTTGTAAAATCAGTGCTTTGCTAGTAGGCCAGTTTCTACTGTGTTTAGCAATTCACCTTATATCCGTGTGCCCTAAGGATTCAGCAGCGAACAATAGTCTCTCCCCTCCTACTGAACACTAATGGGAAAGAATGAGTTAATGAATGGAAAAAAATGTGCTTTATTCCTAAATTAACTGGTCTGGTTGTACACTGATTTTTAAATAATACTGGAGTGAGCGTTACGAGAATGGCATCAATTGACTTGTAAGTATTTGACTTGTGGATTCTGTGCTCACGTGTTGTGTGTTTATTGACAGAGAGCAGATCCTAAAACAATCGACCGACCTGGTCTGCAGAGCCTACAGTGAAGTGCACGCAGCTGTGATGGACCCAGCCAACGAGTACAAGGACCCGGAGAACATTCTGCATCGTTCGCCACAACAAGTGCAGGCACTCCTCCTGATGATCTGATGTGATGGCGTTAGCCAAAAAGTTGTTATCCCTGAAGCACTGAGAGTGCCTTGTTCGTAGTCTCTTTACTTTGAAATCTGATGGTTAAGGTTTTCTTTGTGTATTGATAAGCTCCTATAATTTCTTTGCCCTGGTCATGATCACCTGTAAATAATGTAATATATGTTAATACCTAGGGCCAGAAATGCTCTGTGCTCTGCTGTCCACCTCCCCACTACTCTGGGGAGTAAATGTTGGGAAAAGGAGAGGTTAAAGGCTTTTTTTTTTTTTTTTGACAAAACTAAAATCATAGCGCCCAAGAAACTCATCTAATAAAAAGCAGTGTTTCTCAGGATATGACCCAATAAACGTCTTTTAACTTAGAGATCCATTTGTTTTTGTACTCGTTATTAAGAATTTATGGGAGTCGCTTTGTTGAGCCTTGCCTATACCTCTGTACCACCCTGCAGTAATTGCCCTAAAAGGATTCTAAAAAAAAGAAATCACAGTGGTGTACAAGGCTGTGACCCTCGTGTTTTATTTTTGCACATAGTTCGTAATTGTCTGTACACATTTTATGTGATTTTACATTTAAATTCAGCAAAAAATAAAAATTATAAATAAAAAAGGAGTGCATATACGAGAGAGAAAAGTAGTTTAAAGCCTCTGGGGTTCACCCCTTTTGCCCTGGACTTGACTCCAGGGAAGGTTCAGCTCTGTTGGTCAGTGCGCTTTTGGTGCACGTTCCCGTCAGCTCTGCTGTCTGCCAATCTTGTGTTTGGAGACTGGTGTTTGTTGCAGTGTGAACTCCAGATCCAGCCAGCTGCACCACCCGTCTGCCGTAGACATAGAGATCGACTCAAGCACTGAAGTGAAAAACGGCGAAGGCACAGCAACGGATCAGTCAAGCAGCGCCTGTGCTGACGCTCTCAGTTTGTCTGATGTTACTTTATTTGTAAGATTCCTAGGGTACCTTTTATTACATGTCTTTGCTGTTGTTAGGTGCCATCCATTCAGTTCCAGGTCGTAGTGACCTATGTCCATCAGAACGAAACAAAACATTGCCGGCCCTGCGTTATTCTCACAGTTGTCTGTATGCGGTAGAACCCCGGTGCTCAACCGCATCAGTACTCGACATCCCCCAATCAGATTTCAACCGGAGAAAATGCTACCAGGAGCTAGAAGGCAACATCGGAATCCTACCCGACGCACGTGAATTTTGTAAACAAAAGCAGTTCGTGGTTCGGTCACTTGGCGTTACTTGGCGTTGTTAGTATGTGTTGTTTAAACCTTTTGCAGCTGTGTAGTAAACCCTTTTAGAAAACAGTTAAGGAAACGCCAAGAGAAGACCACATTAGACAGATTTTAGAGAAGACCAGCCAGCTCCTAGTGAGAAAGGGCAAAGAAGGAAAAAACCTCCTGAAAAGCAGCTACCAGTTGATTTTATGATGGGGGATTCTCTCTCCATACCTCCTGACCACGTCTGTGTCCACAGATCCAGATCCTCATCCATCTCAAGGTATGGGCCATACTGTAGTTGTTCAAAAACTTTTAATGTTGTGTTTCTTATTTAAATGGTATTATTTAACTCTGAACTTACTTACTTTGAAATTTCTGTATGTTTTGTATAAAAAGGCAAGGTTAGGGTAAAAACTTGGTGGTTGAGAACGGATTAATTCATTTTCAGTTATTTCTTATGGGAAAAATTGTTTCGAAACTCTACTGCCTCACGTCTTGAAGCTCCTAAAACGGCTCAGCGTCGAAGTCTGGGTTCTCCTGTGTTTGAGTTCATTGTTGCAGCCACTGTGGCCATCCATCTTGTCGAGGGCCCTCTACTCGACTAAGCGTGATGTCCTTCCCCGGGGACTGGTCTCTCCTGACAACATGTCTGAAGTATGTGAGACATGATCTCACCTTCCTTGCCTCTAAGGAGCATTCTGGTTGTACTTCTTCCAAGACTTTGTTCTTTTGCCAGACCATGGTATTGTCTATATTGTTGACCAGCACCATATACAGTTCAAATACATCAGTTTTCTTTGCTCTTCCTTATTCAAAGATCGTTAAATGTCTGACTTAATAATTAATCTTCTTCCTTATTCAAAGATCATTAAATGTCTGACTTAATAATTAATCTGCATAAAGTGCAAATCCTAAAGTGTAAATAAGGAAACTGTGGCTTGGGGTTAAAAAAGGACTATAGTTTAAAATATTTGGAGAAGTAGTAAAGTTGATACTTGTAGCAGATGCTATAGCATATCACATACATTTATATTTATAGAACATGGCTTTGTCATCTGTCAAAAGCTTATAATTGTTTATTCTAATGTGATTCCTTTGGCACAAAAGCAATTACATCTAATCTATTTTGTTGTGCGCTTGGTACTTTTAGTCTTTTTCCCTTCAAGGAGTACATGTGACTTATAAAAGATGGAATATAAAATGTGATATAAATCAGAAACTAAATTTTGCATAACTTATTTTTACTGTTAAAACAGATTGACACCTTACCATTGGTAAATGCCTATGATTTCTAAAAAAAAAAGTGCTTCTAACTGGTTTCTCAAATAAAATATTAAACTACTTATATAGCAGTACTTCTTTTTCTTCTCCTTAAAAAAAGAACTTTTCAAATACATGTTATTGTTTTAGATCAGGGTTAGGTTTTTCACCCCTGCTCCCTCCAGAGCTTCTCCTGTCATGAACACCATGTGGCGGAGTTCTACACCGACTGCACTTGAGCTCCTATTGACACAGCAGTATTAGCTAAGTGCCATCATTTACATACAGCAGTGCTCACCCCTTGCCTTACACAGTTGGGGGTTTTCGCCATTCTAATAGGTTGGTGTCCTACCTTGTTTCCTAGGCTTGTTTGTCATCTCATAGTATTTTCTGAGGTCTCAGATCTTTTGTTCCCTCTTTTAATTGGGCTGGTTTTGTTCTTGTTGGAATTTAAGGGCCAAAGCCTCATGTTAGATATGTTTTGAAATATGTTCTCTTAGTCTGTGACTTCTCTTTTCATTTTTTAATTGTATTTTGCATCCCCGCAATTTTTATTATGAATGAGTCTGCCGGTTTTTCCTTTATGGATTTGGTATTTGTCTTAAGACGGGTTTGCTGGAGAAGCAAAACCAGCATAAAGAGAAAGAGAAACTTAGACCAAGAGAATGGCTCACACAGAGGTAGAAGCAGGCAAGGTCAAGTGCAGGCGGGTTGGTTCCAAGTCCATGGGTAAGATGTTAGGTTGGTAGTATCTCTGTGAGGGCGGATCAAGCCAAGAACAGCAATAAGACTACCATCCCGTGGGGCTCTGGAAGCAAAGGAATCCAAACCAACAGGCCAGGCTGTGGTTGCAGAGACCAATGAGTGTAAGGACAGTAGGTCAGCTGGCAGGCCACTGATGCCTCCTAGGGTTGGCAGGCAACATTGCAGGCCTCTCCCTCAAATCCAAAGAACCCAAGGTCGTGAGCCAGACACAGGATCAGACCCAGCAAAGAGCAAGCAAGCTCTTCCATAGCATCCTTGTGCATAGATACGGCCACACTCCTAAGGGAACTGCCTTCTGACTGCATCAGGGTTGTGATCTGATAAGAGTGTTGCAGCCCAACGGAATCTTTTTTTTTTAATAATTATTTATTTTTTAATCATTTTATTAGGGGCTCATACAGCTCTTATCACAATCCATACATACATCAATTGTGTAAAGTGCATCTGTACATTCATTGCCCTCATCATTCTCAAAACATTTCCTCTCCACTTAAGCCCCCAGTATTAGGTCCTCATTTTTCCCCTCCTTCCCGACTCCCTCCTCCCTCATGAGCCCTTGATAATTTATAAATTGTTATTTTGTCATATCTTTCCCTGTCCCACGTCTCCCTTCACCCACTTTTCGGTTGTCCGTCCCCCAGGGAGGAGGTCACATGTAGTTAGTTGTAATTGGTTCCCTCTTTCCAACCCACTCTCCTCTACCCTCCCTGCATCGTCACTCACACCACTGGTCCTGAAGGGATCATCCGCCCTGGATTCCCTGTATTTCCAGTTCCTGTCTGTCGGGGTTGTGATCTGATAAGAGTGTTGCAGCCCAACGGAATCTTACAGCTGATTGGCTCTAATTGACATTGTGTCAGGACATTACTAGGTGCTCAGGTCTATGCTCTGAGACTCCTGGCCCAGCTAAGGTGACACAGACCCAACTATTATAGTGTATATCTTAAAAGCATTGCCAAACACAAGGCCATCTAGATTTTCTCCTGTTTTAGCTTCTAGGCATTGTATAGTTAGAGTTAGCATTTATGTCTAAGATCCCTGACATAAATGAGTTCATTATTGTAAAAGTTGTCAGTTCTGTGGATTTGTTTTTGGGTCTTTTTGCAGGTAGCTGTCCCATTG
Source organism: Echinops telfairi (assembly GCF_000313985.2). NCBI lineage: Eukaryota > Metazoa > Chordata > Mammalia > Afrosoricida > Tenrecidae > Echinops > Echinops telfairi. The sequence continues at coordinate 1,765,609 of NW_022103908.1, read as the reverse complement.
TTTAAGCACTATTTGTTGTGGGAGGGAATTCTTTTCTAATGAATTACCCTTATGCCTATCATGGATTGACTGCATTTTTGTGGGTTTATTTCTGGGCTTGTGCAGATGATGTTTTTCCTATTGTGAGTTGTTAGGGAGAACACAATGTTTTGAGGGTGTTTCAAAAAGGGTACCTTTTCCCTGGCTACATCCAAAGTAGGAGATGATTTCCCTCCAATCTTTACACCAAGACTGGTGGGTACATATGATATGATAAATGAGTCCATCAAGAAGATAACGCAAATGTCAACATAGGGGTACATAAAGAGTACTGATAGGAAGCAAAGCTGGGCAGGACTGAGGTGACAAATAGTTCGACATTCATAGAAACTTTTATTTTTTTTTACGTTTTATTGAGCGCTCTTACAGCTCTGGGAACCATACATCAATTGTATCAAGCACATTTGTACATATACTGCCGTCATTTTCTATTGAGCCCTTGGTGTCAGCTCTTCTTTTCCCCCTACAGCTCCCTCCCGTGGCCCCTTGATAAATTATAAATTATTATAATTTTCATATCTTACATAGACTGCCATCTCCCTTCCTCCATGGTTTCTGTTGTTTGTCCCCCTGGAGGGGTGTGTGGTTATGTGTTGAACATCACAATCAGGTTCCCCTTCCTCCCCTCGTGGTATCGCTGCTCCCATTGCTGTTCCTAGATTCTGTGTGTCGTGAGCTCTTAGGCCTTATCTGTACCTGTGCACATGCTCCAGTCTAGCTGGCAGTGAAGGGCAGTACTGGGGTCATGATAGTGAGGGGTGAGGAAGCCTCAGGAGCCAGAGGAGTATTGTGTGCTGCACCCTGATAGACTCATCCCTTCGCTGTGGCCCCTCTGTGAGGGGATGTCCTATTGTTGACAGACAGGCTTGCGTCTGCTCAGATCCCCGTCTTTTTCAACAGTATGGCTTGTTTGGTTGTGGTCTTCCAATGGCTGCTATCCAGTCCCAGCAGCACCTCATAATCGCATCAGAGAAACTCTTAATACTCCATTTTGAAAAAATGAACAACTAAACAGCCAATAAGGAAACAAATTCATCAAGTCGGAACACTATATATTAACTAGGTGTAACACGTCTACAGAACACAACCATACTAGGATCTGCTCTGAAGTGTCCCTGCATACAACATTATAGTCTAGAGGACAGACCATGCAGTAAGCCACAAAGCAAGTCTTAGTAGACTTCAAAACCAATCACACAATATTTCTTTTCAGAGTGGGCTGAAATAGAACAAGAAAATTTGGAAAATTCAAATACCTGGATATTAAAAGCAAAACCATTCCTATATAACTAA
>NW_022103908.1:1759131-1763270 GCF_000313985.2 Echinops telfairi | reverse complement strand
CGAGGCTTTGATGGGAAAAGATGAGCGTGGGATTGAACAAGGGAAGGAAGGTGGTGATTTAATGCAGTGGCAAAGAATGCGTTTGAACTGTTCAAATATTGGTTGAAGGTAAAACTTGCAGGTGATAAGAACGTTAATAATCCGGCTGAGAATATTTCTAAGCAAGATCTTAAAGGGGCTGGGTGATTTCTTCTTTCCACTTGCAGCAAAATGATGAGGAAGACAATGCCTTGAAAAAATACATCTAAAATTAACTGTAAAAAATAAGGAATCATTAATGCTAATCTGTTTTGTTCAGAGTCTTCGTTTTGGGTGTACTCTACCAAACATGATGCCCTTTGTGAGAGACTGGCCTTTCCTTATAGCATGTCTTCAGTACATGAGACGAACTCTCACCAGCCTTGTTTCTAAAGAGCATTCAGGTTGTACTTCCTGCATGATAGTCTTTTTGCTCTCCTACCAGTCCTTGGTCCTTCAAACATTCTTATTCAACATCATAATCCAAAAGCATCGGTTCTTCTCTGGATTTACAATGAAGTCCATGGATAGCTTTAGTTTGGGAAATTATATCATGCCATCTCCCAACCATGCCTCATCACCAGCAGCTTATTTTCCATCTACTGAACCTTCCTCTTTGTTTCCAAATCTCCCATCCTAATCACCAGTAATTATCAATGCATCTTGATTGCACCTCTCATCAATTGCAGACTGAAGAAGTTGCTAGAATTCTTCAATTTATTCCTCATAGGCTTTAGTGAGCGATGTGTAAATTTGAATAATAGTTGTATTAACTGGTCTTCCTTGTCGGTTTACAGATATTATCCTGGCACAGACAGCATGGCACTTCAAGATAGATCTTGAGATGTTCTTTTTGATGATGAATATGAAGCCATTTCCCTTGAATTTGTCATTCTTGGCATAGTAAACCATGTGACTCTGTAGTTTAAAATGGCCATACCAGTCTATTGCAGCTCATTAAAGTCTAGAATATTGATCATTTTTGATAACTCCTAAGTTGTCTTAGTTCATATTTTCTATGGGTAAACAAAATATATCCATACAATGAAGTATTAATTTAGCATAAGATGTAATGAAGTACTGATAAAGCCCTGGTGGCATACTGATAACTGCAAGGTCAGCAGTTCAAAGCCACCAGGCACTCGATGGGAGAAAGACAAAGCTTTCTACTCCATCAAAAGTTACAGTCTCAGAAACCTACTGGGGCCGTTGTGCCCTGCCCTATAGCTATGAGTTAAGAGTCAACTCGATGTCAATGAGTTTGAGTTTGGATGCATGCTACAATGTCGATAAATCTTGACAACATAATGTAGTTAATAAGGCAGACACAAAAGGGCACATGCTGTGTGATGTTTCTATTGGTATGAAAAATCCAGGGCAGATAAAGCCATCCATCCAGACAGACCGTAAACTAAGGGTTTTGAGGGAATTGGGAAAGAGGGGATTTGGGAGTGACTGCTAATAGGTACCAGTTTCCTTTCTGGGTGATGGAGTTATAGAGTGATAATAGTTACCAGCATTGTGAATCTACTAAAAATAATGCAATTGTACATTTTAAAATGATCAAAATGGTGATTTTTATGTTAGATGAATTTTATCTCAAAAATGAGATTCAAACATGATTGAATTATGGTAGATCAGTTGGCATTCCTTAAATCCTTTGGACACATTCTGTGATCTTTAGTGTTGCTTTTGAGACTTAGGGATATCAGCAGGCAGACTCCTTTGAAAGTCAGAAGGTGAGCCTTGTTTTTCCTTGAACCATGTTTCTAAATCGTAGGAGCCCTTGTGGTGCTATCAGGATAAGTGTTAGGCTGCTAACCGAGAGGTTGGTGGTTCAAACTCAACTGTTGCTCCATGAGCAAAGAGGCTGTCTGCTCCTGCAATGATTTACAGCCCTAGAAATCCTACACATGGTTGCTATGAGTCTGGATCTGTTTGATGGCAGTGGGTGGTGGTGGTGATAGTAACAGTAATAGTAGTTGTAGGAATAGTAGCATAGTAGTAGTAGTAGCATAACAATGTTAAATATGTAGAAAAGATCAGTTGATTTTTCTTCTGCTAAGTTTAATATGCTGCTTAAATAAAGTTATAAACAGTTCTGCATATGGCATCGTGGGGCTATAATTTTATTCATGCTCAACTACCTGTCATCTTGAAATTACATATTGCTTCTCAAGCAGGCTGTGCCTTGGGGTAGAGATAATTTAATTATATATTTTTACAGCTCCAAATATAAAATTGCTATAAATTATCTAAGAAATTAATAATGTTCACATTAATAGCATCTCACTAGTCTATCAAATTCAGCTAAAACTGAATGCTAGTGGAATGCTAAAATAAAAACCTTTTTTCAACTGTTGGTCTCTTCCTACCCAGAGCCAAGGTGAGCTAAGAAAGCCAAATACTTACGGAGACATTTAATACAAGGAAATCAATGAATACATAAATCAATTAATCCTAAGGATTCTATGGACCACATGAACCACAAGCTACATGCTCCAAAGACCAGAAGAAGTAGATGATGCCCAGCTTCCACTGCTGACCATTCTGACGGATCCCAACAGGTTCCTGGACAGAGAAAAATGTAGAACAACAACAGTAGAAATACACACACAGAGACTCAGTTTACTTGTCTGACAAGAGACTAGAACAACCCCTGAGATTGTGACCCTGAAACACCTTCTGACCTGGAATGGAAGCTAGTCAGCCACACAACTGATAGGTGCATCCAGTAATAAATGCTGCCTAAAGAAACTTGTTTCTTAGATCAACTCCTCATACAAAGGCAGCGAGGGTGGAAATCCAAAGGAAAGGAAATGAGGTAAGTGCTTACACATGGGGGGAAATACAACCCACATCACAGAACCCCGTATAGAAAACCCATCCAATAGGGAAGTAATTTGCTCTGTAAACTTTCACCTAAAGTAGAATACTTTTCTTTTTTAATTAAGCTGTGCTGTAATTATAGAACACACACAGGATTTTGAAAACTTAGTGTGTTAGGTCGGGTTGGCTAGAGAAACAAGTCCAGAGATAAGTCATGTATGTATAAGGGAGAACTTTACAGGAAGAAGTATTTGTCCCTCAATGAAACATCCCAGCCCAGTCCAACTCAAGTCCATGAATCTGATACTAGTCCCTAAGTCCCTCTTCAGACTCATGGAGCCCCACACAATGATGCAGAATGTAGGAACACCACCAGTGGGTGCAAAGTCTGTGGACCCTATAGCCGTGGCTGCATCCCCAGGGCTCGTGCAGGTCTCCGCGTGGCCCCTCAACAGGAAGGTGAAGACCGAGCGAGAGGCTGGTCCACCTCTAGAAAGCCATATGTGGCAGTGGCACCTCCACATGAGGTCATCAAGATGCGACCTGATTGACAGGCTAGACTCCACCCCTACAGTTAGTTGACATGAGATTAGGTAACTACCGCACTTGTGACAATAGTTCCAATATCTTTTTGGTTGAATGCATGCTGAAATGCTAACATTCTGATACATAATGGTAATGTCTGGATGTACTTAAAGTAAAAGCACAACTTTTCAGGCTCTTAAAATTTAATGAGTAAAAAATATGGTATTGAGCATCCTGAAATTAGCTGAATTAGAGAACATTTTTGATGGGCCCAAACGTATTCTTATAAAATATGTACTTGTTTTTAGTGGGGGGATATATCACTTTCTGGCAAAGTAATCTGTCAATGTGTATTTGACGAATGAAAGAGCAAGGCATTTGAGGTTTTCAAAGTTTATAGCTTTGCCATCAGGAAATTAATTTATTTGAATATTCTTTCTTTCCATCAATGTCATAAACTGTAATTCCACTGGAGCAAGCACTAATTTCTGCGTACTGACAGCAAAATGCCGAGAAGTAAGCGGGACTGTGCTTGTGCGAGCTAGCATCCCCATTTGGTCGGCCGGTGTTGAGATGTCATGAGCCCTTTGAAGAATGCCGTCAGTGCTCTGAGAGCCCAGGGAGCCGAGTTCAGGCAGGAACCGGCTACCACTTGGCTAGCTTGGCCTCAGCTGGATATAAAACTAGTGAGGACTAAGCTGGCATGGGGAAAATAAATGTGTTCACCTTAAAAGCCATCTTTAAAAAAGGAGACCTAAGGTTTCATT
>NW_022103908.1:1755523-1757869 GCF_000313985.2 Echinops telfairi | reverse complement strand
GTTCTTCCTTCTTTGATTAGCCTTGCTGAGAGTCATGCATTCTTTAACCTTTCTTGACCTTAACCATTCTTTAACCTGTTCTTGACATGGTTGATTTGCTTCAATGTATGTTTTTTCTCTACTTCCTTGTTTTGTCTTTATTATTTACTTCTTTCAGCTGTCTTCAGACTTAACATGCTCTTTTTTGCATACCTTCTTGAAAGTCATATCATTGCTTTTCCGCCTTCCTCCTTATTTAATATACTTGTTAATATATCTGTACTAAATACTGTACACACGGTGTGGGGGCAGTGTCAGGGCTCTTTGGATTTAACAAGGAGAAAAGAAAATCCAGCTCCACATCAACCCAAGACTGATTCCTATAAGGATGAGATTAGAGGTGCGTCCACCCTCCAACCTTCTTTATCAGTCTGACGCCAAACATCCCTCCCAATGCACTGTGATTCTTCGCTGGGTTCAAAAAGTCATTGTAATGACCATAAAGATGACACAGACAACACTCACTCTAGGATGGGGTTTATGAGGGAAGTTAAAAGGTTACAAGTTAAGCTCAGAAATGCTCAGGATACAGCAGTTTGGTCAGGACAACCTCTTTTCAGCCATACCCATGGGCCCTTCTCTCCCTGGTTCTCAGTCTTTCAGCCAAGTGACTCCTGGGCCTCTGACCTGCTGGGCAATGTTACAAAGCTCCTTTAGCACTGTCAGTCATTGCGCTACTGGCATTCCATACCTCCGTAAAGCTAGCTCTGTCAATTAACTGTCTGGAGGTGCTGGAATAAATGGCGTGTGGGAGTGGGGGAAGCAAGATATTTCAATTTTATTCATTATGATTTGTTCTTTAAACAATGACTTAGTAAAACCAACCAACAACTGACCCCAACCCATTGCCATTGAGTTGATTCTGAATCACGGTGGCCCACTATATGACAGAGTGGAACTACTCCATATCTTTGCCTTGGCTGTTATTAAAAAATCATTTTATTGGGACTCATACAACTCTTATCATAATCCATCCATCCATCCATTGTGTCAAGCACATTTGTATGTTTGTTGCCATCATCATTTTCCAAACATTTTCATTCTACTTGAGCCCTTGGTATCAGCTCCTCATTTTCCCCCTTCTTCCCCCACGAACACTTGATAATTTATAAATTATGATTATTTTTTCATATCTTACACTGTCTGATGTCACCCTTCTTGGCTGTGATTTTTGTGGAATTTTTTTCTCCAACCTCTCCTCCATAGCTTTGCTGTGTGAGAGCTCCCTAGCCACCTTTAGAATAATAGTTGAGAAAAATCTCACCATCCAGAGTCCTGACGAGTCACTTAGAAGTACGCCATCTACAATTTTGCTATAAAGGGTTTTCCAAAAGGGAGTGAAGCAATAACGTTAATTTCTTAAACAAGAACAATTGACAATGAAGGTGGATTTTTCTCTCCCATGCCCCTCTGACATCCCTCTCTCTACCTCCTATTCAGCAGTTATAAAAATCAAGTGTAGATCTGCCAATTAAGCCCATCACCGATAGACTGACAGCCCCAATTGCTCCAGTTCCATGATAAATTAAGTAAAATCCTTTCATATTGTTCATTTCTGCACTGGTTTCTCAAAGGTTGGATTGGGTGACTTGGGTTCTATTGGCTTGGACTGACTTGTGAATGCTAACGTACACCTTGAATCTCTCAGAATTCTTGATACCGAGCAGGTCTCGTCCTAGAGACGATGACCTTGCATTCACTCCAACATCCTGATCTCCATACCCTACTTGATCCACTTCAGCACGTTGGGCAAGGATAATTCCTCATTTCCAGTGTCTAGTTTGTTGAGATCTTACAACATGATTTATTTTTAAAAATAAATGAATGCCGCAGCATTCATTCTAGGTGGTTGCTTAAAATAAAGAAGCTTTTCTTCCATGCTTGCTGAGCATCCTGTTCTTTTAAAAAGGATCCATCATCTGGAGTGTGCACTTAAGGACAAACTCAAAATTGGTTTTCTCTTCAGGCATGTTGGTGGTCAGCACAGGAGCTGCGGGGATGGACATATCCCAGCTTCTGTGCTGTGAGCACATACTCACCGAGCTAGATGAAGAACTTTGTCCTAGCCCAGCACACATTGTGAGCAATTGGGCCACGCGCAAAAACCATTAAAGCTCAAATGCCAGGGGCCTGGGGGGAGGGTTCCGTGACCGGATCCAGCCACCAACCCCTGGCTCACTAGCCAGAAGGTGGCCCTCCAGGCTTCCTGATCATGGTGCCAGCCTGGCGGAGACTCAGCTGCTCCCACAAGGCCACTGCTGGCTTCCCCGCGTGCTACCCCTGTTTCCACCCTTCTTGCCCATCTGC
>NW_022103908.1:1749771-1755268 GCF_000313985.2 Echinops telfairi | reverse complement strand
TCTAGTTCCGCCATTTCTCCATCCTGCCCTGTCCCACTCCCTCCCACTGCCACCGTGTCCCACGTCCCACGACCCCCGGGCGAAAGAAGCCCAAAGCAGTGGAAAATCTTAATGGTTTGACTTTTATCCAGAACCGAGCCTCTTTATTTGTTAGAACTAAACGTTCGGTCCAAGTTCCTCTTATTCTCTCCGTGGGAACTTGAATCAGCACCCGCCTCCCCGGGTGCCCGGAAGAAGCAGATGGGGAACTTGGCGAGGCTCGGATGTCCAAGACTTGGACAGGTTGAGAGAATGATTTGCCAGGCTGAATTGCTTGTAATTTAGACACCGATCCTTCTTCTTCTTCACACTTATGAACTAATCTGAAGAATCAACAAGAGTTGATTCACCTGGAGAAACAAATCTCTCGCTCCCAATGAAAAGCAGCATTTGAAGTCAGGTTCTCAGCAGCAGAGGTGAGTCCCTGTGGGCCGTTCAGGGTGGCCGGCACGGTCTTGGCCTTGTTGGCTGTCCTTGATTGTTAGGAAGGTTGAGGGCCACACTCACTGCTCTGTGCTCGGGTGAGGCTGGAGGAAGCCACCGTCTGCTCTCTCCCCATGTTTCTCCATCTCCCTGCCTCAGGTGGACCTCTTCTCAGCAGTTGTGGGCTGGACGATTCGGAAGCATTTTTTTTCCCCCGGGATAGGGGTGAGGGATCTTTTTAGTGGCACTTCCGATCATCGGATTGTTAACTTTGATCTGCTTTCTAATACGTATAAAAACCAATGTGTTAATTAATGCTTGAAGGTTGAACGCGTGCATGTTCTGAAGCAACCCTTTGATGCAGAGTCGTGCTAATTGCCAGACTGGGGCACAGGGACGACGCTGAGAACAAAGCCAGGTGCAACCACAGCGAGCTCTGTGGGGGAAGAAGAGCCGGGGGTCCTGTTCAGAAATAGCTCTCTCTAAACTGGTTCAAGATAAGTGAGAGCCAGGATTTCTTAGGAGTTCATCTATGGAGTGCTGGAAACTATCCGGGTGGGAGTGACGTAGGCAGTGGCAGGATAGGGCACCACCTGAGAGGACCGGCCCTCTCTCGGCACCCTCCCCTGGCAAGTAAACCCTTTGGTTCTCTAGCCCTTTGTCTGGGATCCAGAGCTACTGTGTTGTGAGGGGATATGTCCCGAGTGTGCCCCAAAGTCAGGCTGTGGGCATACTTCTGGGGGAGGCTGGGGAGAAGTCTCGCGTGGTCTACCGTATGAAGTGGCAATGACTTCGTTCGGCAGCTGCTGCTTGGGAATCTCCCCTCCACCCTCAGAATCACGTTCTGATGCTTGTCCTAGCCTTTGTCAAACAACGGCCATTCTGGATTCTGCCAGGAAGGCAGCTGAGCACGATGAGCGTCACTGGTTTGGCTTCCTTGGGAAGCCATGCCAAGGTCAATGCCAGATGTAGTCCAACGGTAGCAAAGGGAGCACCTCTTCCCTATGCAAGGCTGGAAACTCCTGGAGGGTGCAAACGGTTAACACCCTTGGCTGCTCACCGATAGGGAGGACACTCAAGTCCATGCAGAGGGACCTCAGAAGAAAGGCTTGACATCTACGCGCCCCCCCGCCCCCCTCCCCGGCCCCAAGTCAGCCATTGGAAACCCTAGGAGCTCAGGTCTCTCGAACACATGTGCACAGCCACAGAGTCCACGGATGGATAACTAGCATCCAAGGCCAGAGCTTTGCCTTGCAAAATGGAATCTCCCTGACTAGCAAAGAGGCCTGGTTGCCTGCAAATCTGCCCCACCTCCCAGCTGTCCTGTGTAAGAAAAGGGGACTCTTGATAATTTATAAATTATTATTATTTTGTCATATCTTACACTGTCCGACGTCTCCGTTCACCCACTTTTCTGTTGTCCATCCCCCAGGGAGGAGGTTATATGTAGATCCTTGTAATCGGTTGCCCCTTTCTGCCCCACCTTCCCTACACCCTCCCAGTATTGCCACTCTCACCACTGATCCTGAAGGGATCATCTGTCCTGGGTCCCTGTGTTTCCAGTTCTTATCTATACCAGTGTACATCCTCTGGTCTAGCTAGTTTTGTAAGGTAGAATTTGGATCATGATAGCGGAGGTGGGGAGGAAGCATTGGAGAACTAGAGGAAAGTTGTATGTTTAATCTTTGATACCCTGCACCCTGACTGGCTCATCTCCCCACCACCCTTCAGTAAGGGGGTGTCCAGTTGCCTAGATGGGCTTTGAGTCTCCACTCTGTACTCACCCTCATTTACAATGATATGATTTTTTGTTCATTGATGCCTGATACCTGATCCCTTCAACACTTCATGGTCACACAGGCTGGTGTGCTTCTTCCATCAAAGGTTCATGAGGAAGGGGGAGCAGGGAGGGAGGAGAAAAATAAGGAGCTCATATTAAGGGCTGCAGTAAAAAGCAAATGTTTTGAGACTGATGATGGCAACAATTGTACAGATGTGCTTGACACAATGGATGGATTGTGATAAGAATTGTACGAGCCCCCAATAAAATGATTTTTTTAAAAGTTAGGGTTATAATATGATCCAGGAATTCCACTCTTGGGTTATGTCAATGTAATTAATGTTACTGAGTTGTATATGTAAAAATGGTTGAACTGACACATTTTGGTTACAAATATTTTACCACAGTAAAATAGATTCAACAAGGAAAAAAAAAAAAGAAAGAAAAAGAAAAGGGGGCTTTGCCTGCAGGGCACATCCCTCCCTTAGGTGTCAGAGCCTCCTCTTCTCAGTGGAGCAGACTGACATGCAGGCCCTAGCCGTTCACATCTGCGTGTGTTGTCGTTTATCACACTTGTCTCCTCTGTCTCCTTCACACTCTCACACAGAGAAATGCCGTAACCCATTCTAATGAGGCAATTATATTTTAACTCTATTACGGGCAATTATCCACTCACAGCAATTGCCTCTGCTGGAGTGCCCTGTGTTGATAGCTTACTGGTACTCACTTGCTGGCCCTGGAGTGAGGGCCAGGGTGGGGGGTGGGTTTGGGGGATGCTGGGCCTTGAACACTGGCCCTCCTCCTCCCTGCTGCACTTTTACCACATGAGACTTACTGCTGCCCCCAGCAGGGACAAGAACCATTCTTGGCCCACGCAGGGGAGAGGGTGGGGGGTGCTCTGGTTGGAGGCCTACTACTTTCTCATCTGCTGTGCTAGTAGAATTGTTTATCCCCAGAGCCCTGGGCAATCCAGCTGAGAGTGACCAGCACAACAAAAGTGGTTAATCGCAGTCCGGAATGGCGGTCTGTCTTATGCATGCATTTAGATGCTCAGGGTTACAGGCCTGACACGTCGTCTTCTACCTTTGCCTTAAATCCAGTGGTAACTTAAAAACAAATGTGAGTTTTAAGCATGTGCTGTCTGCTTCATTGCTTCTCGGTGAGTCTCACGGGATCATGAACTTGTTAGTTCGACATGAGGCAGCACAGACCATGGCAGAAAGTTTCGTTGTCTTTTTTGGCGCACGATACACCCAGTTTAAAGACTAGAATGTTCTCATCTCTCGGACATCCCTTGTGGGCATCTGTCCCATAGATTCTCAAACTTACTTAGCCTGCTACTTCTTTTCATAAAAAAAAATTTTTTTAATCCCCTCTGCTCACGGACCAGGGATGTGAATAGCCTTGCTAACATGCAGAAAGTATTGGAATGTGGATTTTTGCAGATGCGGTTGGTTTAAAATCTGGCACCTTACAGCTTGATCTCCTTTAGGATCCATTTTAAAGCTGTTCTTGTTTTAAATAATTTCTACTTTCTTTTCCATTGAGATGTTTAGATGTTTTGCTCTGTTATTCTTGGTAAGTTAAAAAGAAAGGTTTCCTTTATATGAAGTGCAGGGTTGGTATATCTATAGGGACAGTCACTGGAGTCATGGTTCCTTGGGGCTCTGACAGGAAGCTGGGTAGGGGTGGGGTGGGAGGAGTGAGGAGCTAATAACGATGAGCACAAGAATGAAGACAATGTTCTAAAACTGATTGTGGTGATCGCACAACTCCTCTTGATGTGATTGAACTATTGAATTATATGATATGTGAGCTACATACCAAAAACTTATTTTAAAAAATTATTCAGTGCCTTCCCCTGACAATCAAACACTGTTGAATGATGGCCCTTACTTCACGATGAAGCAGGTATCTACTTTTGCATCCCCGGAGCATCGTCCCAGTGCTATCAGGGGGGTGGTATCTCCCACTTCCGTAAACACTGATCTCTCTTGTCCCTTGCCTTCTCTCAGAGGGAACTGTCTACTAGAATTTTGTCCTTGTATTCCACTTTGTTTTCAAAAGGGTTTTTATCACATATGTATGGATCTCTGCTTATTGTTCCCTCGTGCATGCTTTTAGCTTTGCTCACGTGATATCTTTCTATTGCTAGCCTTCTAGAACATACTTCTCTCTCCTTGGTGTAATGTTAAAGGTTCATTCTTTCAAATGGTGGAGAGTTACATAATCCACTGTTCTTCACTGCTAGATGAGGGGGCTTCAAACATTTCATGGACAAATGGCATGAAAAGGTCATGGAATGTTCCCACCAAGTGTTTAAGATGCCCCCTTGTATAATAGCACATTGGATGGCAAGCCAACTATCCATTCTTTCAAATGAGATCTTCAGCTTTCTAGTTATTATTTGTTTTATGTTTTGGATTAGGAATACTGGTTCCCGGAAGATGGATGTGTGCGTAAAGAAGTGCAAGTGCATGAGAATTCTTCTACCCTGGAGTGGAATTTCTGGAGTTCAGAGTGTTCTAATCCTTAAAGGAGGCATGATCTATCTCAGGATGGTACAGATTTGTTGTAAGAAACAAAATGGACCATGTAAATCCTTTAGCATAGTGAGTGTCATCTAGCAGTACCCAATAATGATGAGCGATTATTATGAGGTGTGAGTGAGAGTACAAAATGTAGCACCTAATACCTAGGGCTCATATGGAGAACTTGCCTAATGAGCATACAGTACGCTCCACCACTCAACAAGTGAAGGCTCCAAGTGTGGTGTTGGCAGTTGTTGCCAAGTGGACTCACAGCCACCCACGCACAACAGAACAAAGTACTGCCTGGTCCTGCCCCAACTTCACCCAGTCCATTGTTACAGCCATGGTGAATTTTGAGTGCCTTCCAACCTAGGGGGCTCATCTCCCAGCACCGTATCAGCTCATAGTCTGTTGCAATCCACAGGGGTTTTCATCGGCATGTGTTTGTCAGTCGTCGGCCTGACTTTTCGTCCTAGTCTGGCTTACTCTGAAACCCCTCCTGAAACCTGTCCACCATGGGTCATCCTGTTGGCATTTGAAATATTGATAGCAAAACGTCTACCCTCATAGATGCATACAAAAAGCCATTACAGTGGGCAAACTTGCACATGGTGATGGGCTGCCAAGTCGAGCTCATCTTAATTCCTCATGCTCATTGCTCAGGGTACTTACTGCTTCCTGCTATGCTGTCCAGCCGAAAATGGGAGCTCAGTTGGACATCAGA
>NW_022103908.1:1742709-1748889 GCF_000313985.2 Echinops telfairi | reverse complement strand
CTGTCAAAATGGCTGGGTAATTAATTCTGAAAGGCTTATTAGTAATGAAATAGACTCAAGATGAGGGAGCCTTGATTTCTTGCAATCAAATTTTAATTGTTACAATTTTAATAGCAGCTGAAGCGTGTTGTTACCACCATGAGTGTTTTTCCAAATACCTTCCACTGTCTCATTGCTTTCTCTTCTTGCTTCCTCGGGGGTCTGGATAAGAGAAGATACGGGGATTGTATGATTCAGCTGTGAATTGGTTGTTCACAGCATTCGCTGGGATTGTGAACACTTGGAACTCTAACGTGGGGATTGGCCATCCTGCTGGGTATAAAATGAGCCATCTCAGAAGTGGGTGGGCGAACCTCACCACCATCAAGAAAGAAGAGCCAGAGTGGAGCGCCATCCTCTGGACTCTGGGATTCCTAATCACTGAACTTCCTGGATCCAGGGGCAGAAAGCTGTGACACCAGAGGAGTGTCAGCAGTGCCAGCAAGTGGTTTAGATGGGTGGTGGTTGGGCGTGAGGCTCACTGTCCAGCATGGAAGGTGAGGCTTCCATCACTGGCCCGTCATTAGCTACTTCACTGCTTATAGGGAAATGCTTTCCTTAGAATAAGAAACGTGTTGAATGTTTCAAGAACTTATCACGCTGAACCGGAATCGGCTCAGATGGAATCTGAACTACAAATCTGTTGACATTTATATTTGCAGCTTTTGTTTTTGCTTTGCTTTTTACGCCATGATGTCTAAATCTTGAACAAGATGATCTTAAAACTTCACCAACACAAGGGAACATCAAGAACATAAGGTTGAGTTAGGAGTAGAATTACTTGGCTGCTTGGACAGTCCAGTGGTCTGAGCTGAGTACACAGGTCCTGAAGCTGGGTGTGTAATTACAGGGAACTGCTGCCCTGCCTCTTCTTGGGGCCAGACCAAGCAAAGTGATTTTCGAGTGTTCACCAGCCCCACTTTCTTTTCTGCCAAGGGAACTGTGTTAGACAGGGTTCTCTAGAGAAACAAGACCAGTACACTTACGATTATAGATAGATAGATAAATGATAGCCAGATACTACATAAGAAATAAGCAGCTAATTAGTCTATAGAGCAGTACAAGTGGCTCAGTGCAACTCGCTTCTGGAAGTCCTTCAAGTCACAAGGGCCGCCGGGTGCAAGTCAAGGAAGCAGACAGCTGAGTCCTCATTAGAGCAATCCAGGCAATCTGGCCACAGGCACCAAATAGCAAGGCAGGTCACCAACAGTCATCCTGATGACAGGGTCCGACTGTCCCCAGCTCAAGTGATGTATACTCCACTAGCGTGACGAAGCAGGTCTTGAAGAAACCTCAAACTACAGTGGCGCAGTCCTTGGGTTGTGTGTCCCACAGGTAGTGTGGCTCGTTAGTTTAGGCAGAGAACCAGCTAAGGCAGCTCTACACTGATCCAATCGTCAAAGAGCAAGAGACAAGAAAGACAAGGCTCACCGAGCCATTTATCTCTCCACCCTTCAATTAAACTGCCTCTCAATTAATCCCACATGTGTTCATTGGCCAGGTTGGCACCATAAACCTACCTATTACAGGAATCACAGTCATGATTTTCAAAGTATTCCATGGTATTTTTGCCCAAACTGCACAGGTTTTAAAACTTTATAAAAATAATATACCTTTCAAAGGCTTCTTTTTGCCAAGGCAAAGCCCTTTAAACATTGTTAGCCCAAGCCAATGGAAGACTCAAATCACTGCCATTGAGTGCATCCTGACTCATAGTGACCCTATAAGACAGTGTATAACTGCTCCTGTGGGTTTTCCGAGACTGTAACACTTAATGGGAGTAGAATGCCTCATCTTTCTCCTGCAGAGCAGCTGGTGGTTTCGAACTACTGAACTTACTGTTAGCTGCCTAATTCATAACCCATTACATCACCAGGGCAATCAAATAGATGCAAATATAAAATACTCAAGGAATGTGATTTTGAAGGTACAATTTCTATTAGGCTCAGAA
This sequence comes from Echinops telfairi, assembly GCF_000313985.2. Classification (NCBI taxonomy): domain Eukaryota; kingdom Metazoa; phylum Chordata; class Mammalia; order Afrosoricida; family Tenrecidae; genus Echinops; species Echinops telfairi. The sequence goes on along the minus strand of NW_022103908.1, from coordinate 1,746,899 downwards.
ACCTTTGCTTTTGGGCTTTGATATTAAGAAATTTCTTACCAGGGCTGTAGATTTTTATACTGGTTCCTTTGTAAATCTTCTTGTCTATCATGATTTCATTTTAATCAGTGACCTGGGGCAGAATTTGAAATTATTTCACATTCATGTTGTTTTCAAAGATGCAAAGCAATGTGGCAACATTTTTCTATAGATCAATACATTTTATTTGCATTTTTAAATGCTCTATAAATACATATTGTATATAATCGATAGCATTTTTTGTTCAACATTATTTTTTAATTTTATTTTTAAATTTTTTAATAGGAGCTCTTACAGCTATTGCAACCATCCATATTTCAATTAGATCAAGCATAATATTACAAATGCTAGCACCATCCATTTCAATACATTTTCTTTCTTCTTGAGCTCTTTGATATCAGCTCCCCTTTATTCTCACCCCCTCTTCCCATATCTTCAGGGAATCATTACTCCTGTTACTGTTTCTGAAGGATTATAGCTTGGCTTTGATGCCTCGAGCACTCTTAATTATACAAATGAACCTGTGCAGGTCTAACAAGATTAATGAGGTGAAACATAGACCATAATAGTAATGGGAGGAAATATTAAAGGAGGATAGTTATGTACCATCGGTGCTATTCTCCCCAGATTTATCATCCCTTTCATATGGCCCTTCTGTGAGGGCCTGTCCAATTATCTTCCAGGTGGGTTTTGGGTCTCTACTTTATCCACACTCCTTCATATCAATTTGATTGCTTGTTTTTGAACTTCTTATACCTATTCCCATAGACGCCTGATGATCACACAGGCTGGTGTGCTTCTTCCATGTGGGCTTTGATACGTCCCTGCTAGATGTCAGTTTGTTTAATTTCAAGCCTTTAAGACCCCAGACATTATATCTTTTAATAGCTGGGCACCATCAGGTTTCTTCACCATATTTGCTTATAAAATCATTTTGTCTTCAGTGATCGTGTCGCAAATGTGTCAACATTTTAATTTTCACATCATTAAAAATGTGATTCTATTCAGAAAATGAGGTTTAGGTGAGATTGCAAATATACTGGTAATGATTGTGTAAAGGGGTGACTCTTAAAATGAGATGCTATGACAGTGGTGCTGGCATTTCAACATTTGGCCAATGGACTAGGCATGATGTTTGCTTTCCAGGAAGACAGTCAGATAGAATGGGTTCATGCAGGGGCCTGGGAGCCAGGCCTCCACCGACCCAACTCTGTCACCTGTGTGCTGAGTGAGGCAGGTTACCCTGGTAAACTATCCTAGTCTTCTGAGTCTTCATTCTGCCACTGGTGTGGATGTCTCAGCAAACAGAAGCACTGCTGGAAGTGCTCATTCATCTATGCCAAGAACTTTGGAAGACAACTACCTGGCCAACAGATTGGAAGAGATTTGTGTCCATTTCAAAGACAGGGGTCACGGAGCAGCATCATGGAATTGGGCTTAATGTGAAGGCAACTGGGATTTATCAGAGGGTAGAGATGGTTTGGATCAGGAAGACTCCCAAACGCCAAGAGTGACTGATGAAGAATGAGGAAAAAAGACATCTTTTGTGCAGTTGGAGCAGGAATTAAAGTTTAAAAAAAAACATACTTGACTGAACGTCAATCAGGGGAGTCAAAGGTGGCATACCTAAAGGAGGGAATTCAGTAGGGACAGGTGGATAACGCATGTGTGGGGCTACATTATGGGTTGAGGTAACATCATTGCAAGCACATAGGTGTCCCTTGGTTTCTTACAGGATGTTCACAAGTCAGTGGTAGGTCAGATGCTTTGTGGCTAACCTGCTATAATAATTGTTCTATCAGTCATGTATGTCTCTCGGGTCCATTGTAGATATTCATCCATAATTCTGTCCATCTATATATAAGCTATCACATTTTGCATCAGTATGACCATACTGGAAAGATCTTCTGGGAGAAAACTGTGATATCCTACACCTGCCGTACTTCAATGAAAAAGACTGACTCTGTTGGGGGATATGGTTAGGCCAACATCAAGGTTAGGTCAGCATCATTGTTGTTATTGTTAGGTGCCATCCAGTCAGTGCTGACTCATAGTGACCCTATGTACAATAGAGCTAAACACTGCTTGTTCCTGGGCCCTCCTCACAATTGTTATTTATGTTCCAACCCATTGTGGTAGCCACTGTGTCAGTCCATCTTATCAAGAGTCTCCTTTTTTTTCCTTGTCCTCTACTTTGCCACACATGTCTTTTTCTAGGAATTGGTCTTTCCTGATAATGTCCAAAGTATGTGAAAATGCTGACTGTATTTCTTCCAAGACAAATTTGTTTGTTCTTTCAGTAGTCCATGGTACTTTCAATATTCTCTACTGGCACCATCATTAAGTGCATTGATGCCTCTTTCTACTTCCTTATTCAGTGGCCAACTTTCACATGCATATGAGGAGATTAAAAATCAATGTTAGTTCAAAAAAAAAATCAATGTTAGTAGCTTTCAAATTCAGCATGGACACTCTAGACTCGTGTCAAGGCTTTGAAATGGAGTTGGGGCTAGGCTTTCAGCCTACCTGATTCACACACACCAAGGGTCACTGATTTCAAGCTCTTATAGAAAGGCAATCGAACAGAATGTAGAAATTATCGAGCAATATCATTAATAACACACAGGCACATTTTTGGAAGAGAATTCAAAAATGGTTGTAGCAGTAAAGAGGCCTTGCTGACATCAGCTAAAACCTGGCTGAAAGTAGATGACAATGACACCACAAAAAACCTGTGTTGTTTGTTTGTTTACTATACAAAGGCATTCAACTGTGTGGATCATAATCAATTAGGGATGAAATTTTTAGGGCTTGGAATGCCAGCGACACTTAATTGTGCTCAAGAGAAATCTGTGGTTGCGGCAGAGTAAGAAGATAACAAAGGGATTAAAACAAGATAGCGGTGTAATAGGATTCTACCCTTTCACAATATTTATTTAATTTGTATGCTGAACAAATAACCTGAAAATCTGGACTATATGAAGAAAAACACAGCAACAGGGTTGGAGGGAGTTTTATAAATAATATGCAATATGCAAATGACACCATCTTGCTCACTAAAAATGAAGAAGATTGAAGTATTTGCTAATGAAGATCAAAAACTACAATCTACATGAAGAAAATAAAAATCTTCCTAACTGGATAAGTGGAGAAGAGATTGATGTTGTCAAGGATTTAGTTTTACTCAGATCCACAATCATGGGAGTAGCAGTGAAGAGTCAAAAGGCGTGTTGCATTGAGTAAATCTGCTGCATGCACTCTCGGTAAGGTGTTGACGAGCAAGGACATTACGTTGAGGATGATGGTGAGCCTGACCCAAGATATGGTATTTTCAATAGCTTATACGCATGTGAAGTTGGACAATGAATAAGGTAAATGGGAAGAGTCAAGGCATTTGAGATAAGGTGCTGGTGAAGAATATTGAAAATACTGCGGACTGCCAAAGTTCTTTTTGCAGTTTTTCTAAACAGATCTGTTATGGAAGAAGTGCAGACTACAGACAGAATGCTCCTTAAAAGCGGGGATGTGTGTTTTCAACGCGTAAGGCATGCTGAGATGAGTGACACAGTGGCTATGAGAGTGGGCTCACACATAACAATTGTGAGGACCGACAGGATGGGTGGTCGTGTTCATTCTGCTGTTATGAGTCGGAACTGGCTGCACAGCATCTAACAGCAACACGGATACAAAGTCATGCGTTCCAGGGCCGGCTGAGTGCTGGCAACGTTCTGAGCAACTTTTATAGGAAATTTTTCTAATCAACATAACTATAGTTTAAAAATTAAGGAAAAGAACTGCAAGGGGATATTAATGTCAGCCCTTTTTCAGTTGTTTTTTTTTTTCATCTCAAGCATTTGGCTTTGTTTTTAGGAACTCCTAGATGAGAAGGGGCAGAAGAAGGAGGAGTAGGCGGAAGGGGAGCAAGATAAATAAAGTACAACTTATGTGTGACTGTTATTTTAAGGAAATTTATTCTAAACAATTTATTCAGAATGAATCAACAAACCCCCAGAAGCAATCTTCCCCAAGAATTTATTTCCCAATGTAGACTCATCAAAACAATCAGGTGGTGTCAAAAATGTCTGCAGGAAGATGCCTATCTTTTCCTGTGTTATTGTTAAGTATCAGCCACTTCGAGCTTACACTCTCTTCTTGCGTGGATTTTTTCCCTC
>NW_022103908.1:1738460-1739959 GCF_000313985.2 Echinops telfairi | reverse complement strand
CTCTCTTATCTAGGTGGGTGTGCAGACATAACAATGTGTGAATAAAATTGGGATTGGCTTTGACAGCACAGCGCCAAAGTGGCTCATAAGAACCTGGTGATGACGGCTGCAGCACTGACAAGCCAACAAACAATAAAGCACTGACATACAAAATTTTAAAAAAGAGGAAAAAGGGGGAAAAAACCGAACAGATAGGCTGAAAGAGAAAAAAAAGAAAAGAAATCGGAAAGAGGAAAAAAACCAAACAACAACAACAAAAAACCTTTTAGTAGATCAAGGTCTGTTTGTTGACCTTTGGGAGCAGTTTCTGGACGAGTCTAATGGGGTGCCAGGGTCCATCGTTTGTCTTCCCTTGGGACCTCCTTGCTCTGCTTCCCTGCCGCTCCATTGCACGCGCACATTGATTTGCTCAGGAAAAGTGCGCATCAGGGTTGCATGCTCTCACCGTACTTATTCAATCCGTGTGCTGAGCAGATCACGCGAAGCTGGCTTATAGGAAGAAGAGTGTGCCATTAGGACTGTAGGAGGTGTGTTAATCACCTGTGATAGGTTGTTAAGTACTTTATGTTATTTTGCCTGCTGAAAGTGAGGAGGACTTGAAGCACTTGCTGATGAAGATCCAGGATTACACCCTTCAGTATGGATTACAACTCAGTGTAAAGAAAACCAAACTCCTCACAATTGGACCAATAAGTAACATCATGATTGATGGAGAAAAGATTGAAGTTGTCAAAGATTGTGTCTTGCTTGGATCTACAGTCAATGCCCATAGAAGCAGCAGTCAAGAGGTCAAACGACTCATGGAATTGATTAAATCTGCTGCACACAACCGCTTTAAAATATTGACAAGCAAAGATGTTACTTTGAGGACTAAGGTGCGCTTGACGCCAACCATCGTATTGTCAGTTGCCTCATCAGCATGTGGAAGTTGGACACTGACTGAGGAAGATTGAAGAAGAATTGATGCCTTTGAATTGTGGTGCTGGAGAGGAATATTGAAAGTACCACGGACTGCCAGAAGGACAAACAAATCTGTCTTAGAAGAAAAGTATGACCAGAATGCTCCTTACATGCAAGGATGGAAAGACTTCGTCTCATGGACTTAGGACATGTTACCAGGAGAGACCAGTCCCTTGAAAATGACAACATGCTTAGCAAAGTGGAGGGGCAGGGAAAAAGAAGGCCCCTGACAACATGGATTGACAAATTGGCTGCAACAAAGGGCTTAAATTTAAGAACAATTGTAAGGATGCTGCAGGACTCGGAGGTGTTTCGTTTTGTTGTACATAGGGTCACGATGAGTCAGACCCCTCAAGGACACCTAACATCAACAGCAGCAGCAGGGCCCGCTGTAGTTGTCTAGTGCTACTACAGCAGAAACAGCTCAAGTGCATGGCTTCCCCAGACAGACATTCACCTTTTCACCATTTAGGAGGCTGGGATTCCAGATTCAGAGTACTACTCTAGGGGAAGCCCTTTTCTCTCTGGTGGCTCCTGGG
>NW_022103908.1:1736146-1737286 GCF_000313985.2 Echinops telfairi | reverse complement strand
TAGTAGTTTCTTATCGATAATTATCAATGAGTTCTTATTAGCATATGCGGGAGTGATGAGAGGAGAATAAGAATTATCATTCACTGAGCATCCATTCTGTGAAAAACTCTGTGCTTTGAGCATTAACATTTATTGCATCAACAAGGTCCTAGCAGAGCAGCCTTCTGAAAGCTAAACTGTCTTAGTCCACACACAATGGGAAATGACTACTTATTTATTTAATAACCAGCTTGATCTTAAGAAAGGAATTGTTTATATTTTTGTCCCAGTTGACACATTAGATGCTTGTATGAATTAGTGGATGAATGGATAAGTGGCTGGCTGGCTGGCTGAATAGATGATAGATAGATAGATAGATAGATAGATAGATAGATAGATGATAGATAGATAGATAGATAATATTGGATCAACCTACTTTCACGGTGACTTTATATACAACAGAACAAACCACTGTTCTATCCTGTGTCATCCTAATGATCAGCATTATACTCAAGTTCTACACTGTGGGAACTGTGTCAGTCCATCTCACCAAGGATCTCTGTTGCCCTTGCTGGTCCTGTAGTTCACCAAACATAATGGTCTCCTCCATCTGTTGATCCTTTCTGATCACATGTCCACAGTGAGTCAGACAATATTCTATTACGATCCTCACAGTTTTTTTTTAAGATCATTTTATTGGGGGCTCATACAACTCATCACAATCTACACATACATCAATTGTGTAAAGCACATTTGCACATTCATCTCCCTCAACATTCTCAAAACATTTGCTCTTCACTTAAGCCCTTGGCATCAGCTCCTCATTTTCCCCCTTCCCTGCCTCCACGTTCCCCCTTCCCTCATGAACCCTTGACAATTTATAAATTATTATTTTGTCATATCTTACACTGTCCAATGTCTCCCTTCACCCACCCTTCTGCTGTCCATACCCCATGGAGGAGGTTATATGTAGATCCTTGCAATCAGTTCCCCCTCTCCACTCCACCCTCCCTCCACCCTCCAGGTGTCACCACTCTCACCACTGGTCCTGAAGGGATCATCAGCCCTGGATTCCCTGTGTTTCCAGTTCCTATCTGTACCAGTGTACATCCTCTGGTCTAGCCAGATTTGTAAGGTAGAATTGGGATCATGATAGTGGGT
>NW_022103908.1:1734609-1735925 GCF_000313985.2 Echinops telfairi | reverse complement strand
GCTTGTTTACCTTCAAGCCTTTAACACCCCAGACCCTATATCTTTTGATAGCCTGGCACCATCAGCTTTCTCGAGTACTCGCTCAATGCAAGAACACTTTGTTCTATTAAACTGGCATTCCATGATGCTCACTTTCTTGACACGATCTTCACAGTATTTATTGACTATATTTTACAAGTAGATCACTAGTCTGGAAACTCTGTCTGCTGAATACTTTGAATCAAGGGTGACCCTGAAGATATTTGAAATACTGGTGGCATTGTTTTTGGCATCATAGCAGCTGGCAAGCCAGCAAAGAGTGACCAACTGAAGGCAGGGGGTGGTACTAAATGGCAAGGGTGGAGGACTGCATTATAGCAATTAAACACACATCTACCTCAAGTTGAAGTGACCATAATGTGTTTTCAGCACAGGAGTCTCGCAGCCATTGAGTTGATGCTGACTCATATTGACCCCACCGGATGGGGGAGGGCTGCTTTTGTGAGTTTCTGAGACTGTAAGTCTTAAGAGAATAAGAACACCCATATTTCTCCCTTGGAGCAGCTAGTGGTTTCAATGCATAACCTTTGCACCAGGGTGCTTCACCGTCACCAGTAATTCAACACATGCACGGAAGGGAGGGATTGTGTGTAGCCAGTGTGTTCAAACTAGTAAATGTCTAAGTGTCCAGAAACATCAGGATTTCCTGTAGCTCAACAGAAACGTTGTCCTTAGGTGCCATGAAGCCAGTTCCGATTCATGTCGACCCTACATACAACAGAATGACACACTGTCTGGTCTGGCACCAATCTCACAATCATGTCTGTATTTGAGCCGCTGTGTCAATTCATCTCATTGACGTTTTGATGGTTAAGGTTGTTTGTCAGCCTGGGCTGGGCCGTGTTGTATTCAGGTATGAAGTCATGGTCATCCTTCATGATCAGATCGGATATCATGCAATCATCTCCGTAATGATATCTCATATGAACAATCAATCAGTTGAAAGGAAGTCTCCTTAGGGATGTGGCCAGATATTCTGCCAAAGCTCTTTAGCTTTTTGCTCATTCTTGATCCAGCAACTGGCTCTCGCCATCGGACCTGCAGTTCTTGGGACTTGAGCCAGTGGCCTGCTATATGGTCTGCTGATTGAGGGTTGTTCAGCCCCTGAGGCTATATGAGTTCGGAGAAACCTCTGACCCATGGACTTAAGATGTGCCAACCTCTACAAGTGTCTGAGACATTTACTTGAGATACTTTGTCTATTTATCATCTATCTATCTATCTATCTATCTATCTATCTATCTATCTATCATCTATCTATCCATCTATGTATCTAT
>NW_022103908.1:1731827-1733536 GCF_000313985.2 Echinops telfairi | reverse complement strand
CTAGGGATTGAATGAAAAAGTGGTGTGTGTCATTTTAGCAAACGGAGTATGATGATGAATATCTTTATGTGGCTGTGCAGCACTAAGATTTGGCCTCATTTTCAACCAAAAGAGTATTCCACATATTCATTTTCAACAAGGAGTATGAGTTAGTGAACTTAGTTGTTCAACAATCTGTGTCAAATTCTCTTGATTGGCCACCATGGAAAACTGACTTTCACCAGTTTTGCTTTAAACAGTCCAAAGTTCAATTCTATGCTAATGCTACAATTATAAATGATCAAATTAAAAATCATAAAAGAAAATTTAATGATCAGAAACAAATTACTGTATTTAACTTTAGAAAGCCCTTTCATCTCTAACATGTTATAATTTAACACATGTCTTTCCATTCTTTGCTTTTCCAGATTCTTCAATGATTGCATCACAATTAAACTGCTGAACAATATTTACTTGCATGCATAATAAGGATAATTAATCACCTCTTTATTGAAACATTGTAGGCTGAAAGTTTTTGAGTCTCTTTAGGGATGAAAATGAATATTCTATTGAGCAATTTGTGATTATATTGGGAAATACATATTGTATTTTATGTTTTATTACAGAATTATATATGTCTACATTAATCACATTTGTCTTTCTTGAGTCTGTAAGTTTAGTTCACTTCTTTGTAAGGTTTCTATTTAGGTCATTGGTATAAGCCTACATTAATTTTGAGTCTCTTTAGGGATGAAAATGAATGTTCTGTTGAACAATTTGTGATCACTAGAGCTATGGAGAAAATACCATAAACACACCTTCATAATTTTCACCCTTTGCTCTGTACCCTAGAACTATATTCTGGATGCCTGCATTCATTCTTCACTAGGTATATCCACACTATTTAAGAAGGAAAATGTATTAGAATAACTTCATACATGTTTACCTTTCTATCCATGCCAAATTCAAATGTGTCACTAATGGTGAGTAAAACTGGGAGCTGGACTGCAATACCTCTTGAGCACTTCCATCATTTATTTGATTCTTTATACTGCCTCTGTGATGGTGAACTTCTAGGTAATCAGAGTGTTTTTTGTTGTGGTGTTTTCAAATTTTTTCCTCAAATTATGCGAACACCTTGTCAATGATTGGTAAAATCAGTGTATGCCTTTAAACTTACTTCTGACACTTGGAGACCTTCACATGGCTGAAGAAAATGCTGTAACACATCGTTCCACATAGCCAACATAAATACTAGCATTTGTGTTTTGTCAACATTTTCAGCTTTTATTTTGTTCTCTCTTTTTCATGTCTGGTTTTCAGCAAGATTTTTTAGGCATCTATAATCTGCGTGTATGATTCCAGGATTTCACTTGTTGCTATAGTATGCAATGCCTGATGTGTATTAGAAAGACATTTAAATATTCATTCATTGACTAAATATGTCTTAAGAATGACTTGAGAGTTGGAGTGGCATAAAAACGTGGAGTAACTGAACAGAAAATAATCTATAGCTTCCAGACAACAATCTATGTTTCCTTGTGCTATGAGAATAAGTGAATACATAGAACATGATATGAAAATGGCATATTTATTACATTCTAAAAATTTCTATTACATACCATTATAATGTCCTGACACTGTGTTAGTCTGGGTACTTTACAGAAACAAATCCACAGAAATTCATGTATAAGAGAGAGAGTTTTATATAAAGGTTAAGTGCACATCAA
>NW_022103908.1:1727109-1728559 GCF_000313985.2 Echinops telfairi | reverse complement strand
TTGGGTCTCCACTACATGCCCCTCTCATTGTCATAAAGAAATACATATCTTTAAACTACAGCTTATATAAGAAAGAACAGGGATGCAGTCTGCATATCAAACTATACTTATTTCACTGAAAATACTGGATTGAACATTATCACTTATTTATAAATCATTCACATTATTTTTGACATATGTTATAGGTTGCCCTTCCAGTGTTTCCAAATTTTGAGATATGACCTGCTAAAAATGGATCAACCTGAGCCAAAATTTCTTTTCAAAAGCCCCCCAATTCCCATCTTATAGGAATCCAAACCCTTTGTTTCTTCCTTGAAAAAGCAACCCATGTGCAACAATTGTTATAATGGCAGGAACGTGTTGTGAACAAGTTTTCCAAGACTGATGCTCTTCATTAATTTGTTTCATGAGTTAGACCAAGGTCATATTTTTTTGGTTTAAATATGACAACATACAATCTCTGTCAATTGAATTTTTTCCATGTTTTTCAATCATGTTTGAGTCTGTTCCAGTCACTGAATCTCTCCATAGCAAATCAAGAATAAAGGGATTTGAGACCAACTAGCTGGAAACAGAACAATATACAGAGCTAAGGGGAAAATACTGTAAACACACCTTTGTAATTTTCACCCTTTGCTTTGTACCCTAGAATATATTTTAGCTCCAGAATCTTGTTTGTTTGAAAATTCATCCAGAAATTTCTATGTAAATTTCCAAATGGTCCACTGGGATGTTTACTTAGCTTTCTTTTAATCCAATAGTTTACATTGTCAGAAGAAAAATTATCCACAAAGCAGAATCCATATTTCTGTTATTTGTAGTTTCTGCAGATGCAACTATTACAGATTCTAAAGCTGTTTTAGATTCTACACTATTATACTTTTTTAAAATTACAATTAGAAATGGATGCAGAATGTGGAACTTGTTCTGTTATGTTCGTTTGGCTATTAGTAATATCCACACTAGTGCTACCAGTACAATGATTTGAACCCACAAAAGGACAACATTCAAAGGCAGGTGCTTCTTCTGATTCACTATGCTTTCTCAAAGGAAACGAACCAAGGAATTTTCATTAGTGATTTTCATTTCCATTTCTTCTTATCTACTTTGAGCTTTCATTTCTGCACTCCACTTAGATGTTGCCATTTTTACTGGTTATAAAATTAGGTCATTTTGAAAAATTGCTTGTACTATGGCAATCACACTTGTGTAATCCAAACTAAGCAACATTTACTTTTTAAAGTAAAATTTTGATGTTAACCCCAAAATTTACATTTGAAAATTAGTGAATTAAAAAATGGACAGTTTCCTATTTTCTTTTACATTTTCCCATTTAGGTCTGAGAGATTGTAAAAAAAGAACTTCAAACACAGTCAAAAATACTTGTATTTGTTCTTCACATCATGTTTGTTGGCAGATTCCTACACAGCTAGTTTATTTATGTTTTTGC
>NW_022103908.1:1723406-1725447 GCF_000313985.2 Echinops telfairi | reverse complement strand
CTTACCCTTGACCTAAAAACTTGAACTGATCTAGACTTACTCACTTCTACAGCTGTGTGAGCCACTTCTTGATAAAAATCTCTTCGTATGTACATACACATATGTGCATCATGGGTTCTGATTCACTAGAGAATCCAGTGTAACACAACATCCATTAATAATGGGAAATCAGAATGTATGAAATATGTATCAAGGGTCATTGGTAATCATAAAAAATGAAATGAAGGCCATTTTGAATTGGAAAATCAAATCTAGAGTAATGGTGTCCCACTCATCATGGAAAAGATCATTTAATAATCAGTCCTAAAGCACAAAGTTATCAGTGATAGGAGCTCTATATGCCTACAAGGATGACCAATTAATATGACAACTATTCAAATGTAGCCACCTACCCCTAAATCAAATGAAAAAATTTGACAAAGTCTGTAGATTTCTGCACTCTGAAATTGATCAACTACACAATCAAGATGCATTGATAAAACTTGGTGGCTGGAATTTAAAAGCTGGAAACAAAGACAAAGCAACAGTAGTTGGAACACGTGGTCTTAGTCATAGAAACAAAGTTGGAGATCACAGAATTGAATTTTTCAAGAACAATGACTTCTTCACTGCAAGTATCATGCAGTGACTATACATGTAGACATCACCAGATGGAATACATAGGATTTAAATAGACTACATCTGTGTAAAGAGAAAATGAAGAAGCTCAGCATAATTAGACAAAACGAGGACAGAGGCCAACTGTGCAGTAGACCATCAATTGTCCACATGCAAGGTCAAGTTGAAGGCAAGGAAAAATAAAACAAGTCCCTGAGAACCAGATACTACTTTGAGTATATCCCATCTGAATTTAGAGACTCGTTAAACACAAATGACCAAAGACTAGAGGAGTCCTGGAATGACATCAAGAACATCACAGATGAAGACTGCAAACGGTCATTAAAATTACAAGAAAGAAATGAAAGTCCGAAGTGGATATCAGAAGGAACTCTGAAATTTGCTCTTGAACAGAGGAAAGGAAATGGAAGAAATGATAAAGTGAAAGAGGTGAACTGAAAATGTCAAAAGGCAGCTGGAAATGACAAAGTAAAGTATTATAATGAAATGTGCAAAGGTCTAGATTTAGACAACCAAAAAGGAAGAACACACTGAGCGGAAAAAAAATCAAGCTTAGTGTTGTAACACTGAGTGATTCTATGGTCAAGATATTAAAAGATGTAAAAGTATCCAAAAAAGATAGAAGGGATACAGAGAGTCACTCTACCAGAAAGAATTGGTCTATGTTCAACCATCTCAAGAGGTAGTGTATGATCAAGAACCAAAGGTATTAAAGGAAGAAGTCCAAGCTGCACTGAAAGCATTAGCAACAAACAAGTCATCATGAATGAATGAAATACCAACCCAAATGTTCCAACAAACAGCCCTGGAGGTGCTTACTTATCTATGCTAAGAAATTTTTAAGATAACTGCTTGGTCAGAGATCCATATTTATGCTGTTTCAAAGACAGGTGACCCAACATAATGCTGACATTATTAAATAATGCCATTGCTATCACATGCAAGTAAAAATTTACTAAAGATAATTCAAAAAGAGTTGAACTACCACATAGATAGGAAGCTTACAAAAATTCAAGCTGATTCAGAAGAGGATGCAGAAAGAGGGGGTATCTTTGCTAACATCAGATAGATCTTGACTAAATGCAGAGAATACCAGAGAGGTGTTTACTTGTGTTTTATTGACTATGGAAAGGCATTTGACTGAGTGCATCATAAAAAAAACTATGGATATCATTGTGCAGAATGGGAATTCCAGAACACTTAATTCTATTCAATGGAAATCTGTACATAGAACAAGAGACCATTATTAGAACAGAACAAGGGATGATGGCATGGTTTAAAATGAGGACAGGCATGTGTCAGGGTTATATCCTGTCACTATACTTATCTAATTTGTATGCTGAGCAAAAAATCAGAGCAGCTGGGTTTTATGAAGTAGAACACAGCATCAGGAAGAGAGAAAGACTCCTGAGCAATCTGGGTT
>NW_022103908.1:1637614-1720146 GCF_000313985.2 Echinops telfairi | reverse complement strand
GGTCTAGTGGGATTTGTAAGGTAGAATTGGAGTCATGATTGGTGGGTGGGGGTGAGCCTGCAGGAAGCATTAAAGAATATTGTGTGTTCTGTTGGAGATATGCTGCACCCTGGCGGCAACAAGTTTTCAATCCTGGGTAAACTAATACTGAATGAGGAGGACTAGAGAACCATTGATACCTTTGGATGATGATGTTGGCAAAGAATTTTGAGGATATCATGGACTCCCAGAAGAACTAACAATACCATCCTGGAAGAAGTAGAGCTGAAAGGCTTCTTAGAAGCCAGGATGGAGAGACATTGTCTCACGGACATGCTATCAGGAGGGTCTAGTCCCTTGAGAAGGACATCATGCTAGACAAAGCAGAGGGTCACATCCAATGACATGGAGTTGAGGAGGATCTCGGCAGCAGGATTCCTGCTGCTGTGAGAGTTTAAAACTCGCCTCTGAGAACCCTTGCCTAGCTCCCTGCTGATTCCTAGTTTGGCTTCATCTAGGAAGGCCTCTCCAGGGCTCTGTCCTGAAGTTACCTCAAGAAGCTGTGTCCTTGAGATCATAGGAAAGGCATCTAAGCTGGAAATTGTCTCAGATCACCCACCTCAATTTCAAGACTGGAAAGTGAGCAATCAGGAAAAGTATTGTAGGAATGTTCAAGAAACTGGCTACCAAATAGTTTAGAGAGCTATTATCCTAGATTAAATCAGATGAATACACATGATCTATTATGAGCCAATTAGTATTTCCTAAATTGGAAGAAACATTCTAAAAGGTGAAGAATGAACAGCATTTTAGCTGGTCGAGGATCCTGGAGAAGGACATCGTGTTTGAGAAAGTGGAGGGGCGGTGAAAGAGAGGAAGACCCTTGATGAGATGGATTGACATAGTGGCTGCAGCAATGGGCTCAGGAACCATTGTGAGGATGTCATAGGACCGTGCAGTGTTTCCGTTTGTTGTGCATAGGTCGCTATGGGTCGGGGCTGACAACAGGATCCTGGAGGAGCCCTGGTTGCACAGCATGTTGGACTGCTAATCCCAAGGTCAGCAGTTTGAAACCACCAGTTGAACCAAGGGAAATAATGAGGCTTTCTACTCCTCTAAAGATTTACACCTTCAGAAATCCACAAGCATACTTCCTGTCTTATAGGGTTGCTATGAGTTAATGGCAGTAAGTTAGAGGATCCTGGAGAAATTAATTGCAATCCCGTATGAAAATCTATTGCATTTGATTCGTATTCACAGCAGCTCTGCATTACAGAGTCGAATCAAGCTGCGTAGGGTTTTGTTTTTGTATAATTTTTATGGTAGCTCATCTCCAGGGCTCTTTCTTCCCCAGTGCTACCAGATAGGTTGGTAGTCGATTGCAACCAATTTGTATCACTCAACGTCCCACTTGCAATTTGCTACAGGCAGAATCCACAGTGATAACCCAAGAACATGTATCTGTAAATCCAGTGAGGAGACTTACAAGTACCTTGGTAATAAACTAAGAGCCAGATTCAATATCCACTCCTCTCAGACAAAGCCGTAAGGTCAGCAAGCTTGCTTTATCAAAGAGACGTTTGATAAAGTGTCAGAATAGTACACCTCCTGATACCTGGCCCAGCTACATTTTAGAGACCAGACCCTTACTTTCGAATATATGAAACAACATAATGCTGGGTGACACGGGTCCCCAACCCAGGTCCCGCTCAGAGAGAAAGGAGGGCAGAGACCCCATGAAAGCGAAAGGGGAAATTTGTAGGTTGGTTGATCAAGCAAGGAGCAAGCCGGGACTCCAGAGGCCAGGGCAAGCACCCAGGAAAAGGGAGCTGACAAGTCTAAGCAGGTTGGGGTGTGGTCTCACCTGCAGGGAAAGACCACCCGCTAGCCTAAGTGACCCCCCTCTGGCATGCACAGCTCGGTGTATGACTTTTCCTGACGGAAACATGCCTTCCATTCAGAGGCAGTCTTTATGAAGTGATTTTCAGGTTTTAACACAGCAAACGGAATCACCGTTCCTGGTCAGGCTTGTGACCTCCTTGGTGACCTCACAGAAGACCCAGCCTTAAGGTCGAGTTGCCTGGGTGTCTTGTGGCCATGCTTGTGCCAGGAGGCCTGGGGGAGGGGGGTATTCAGAATATTTTAGCATACATCTTTTTCTTTTTTTTTTTGGCCTGGCACAACTGACCTTTCATAAGTGAATGCCTTGCCATTGAATTCACCTTGGTATCTAGGCATACGAAAGAAAGCTGCTGCCACCACCCTCAGCCCCCCATCTCAAAAAAAAGGCGCAGGCTGAGGAACAAAGACCAGGACTCATCTTGCCCTTGGATGGGCATCTATGGAAGGGAGACTTGGGGGCGGTCACACAGAGACCAGATGCGTGGCTGCGAGCCAGCCTCTTCTTTTCTTCTTGGAAAAATGGCCTCAAATTAGCCCAGGCCACGAGGTGAACGGCAATGAATGACGTGAAAAGTTGCTTGTTTCGGCCACACTGCATACCATTGAGTTCTCTCTGAATTGCTTTTTCTCCAAGGGCCCTGTTTGGCCTCTAAGCCTCTTTCACGGGCCCTCCTTCTTGCTCTTAAAAAAAATAAAAGAAAAAAAAGTTTTCTATTCACTGCAAGACTCTCTCTTCAGGAGAATAGATGGAGGTAAAGGACTTGGTGGGGGGAGTTGGGGATGGGGTGGGGGGTGGGGAGAAGGTGCTTTGGAGAAGAGAAAGGGGAGTGAGGGCCAGCTCCCCAAGGAGCTCAAAGATTCTGATTAGACGGCCAAAGGGCTCTCTTTTGGGCAAACATCAAATTAAGCCCAAGCATTCAGCCTACTTCATTGTAGAAATTCAACAGACAGGTTAAGAAAAAGAGAGAAAGAAAACATTATTCTTATTATTTTTCCTGAAAAGCGGTAGCTAATGAGAACCTTTTTCTTTTGTCGGATGAGCAGCTCAATGACTGGAAGGTAACTTTTACATTTTCCAAGCAGCCTGAGATCACCGAATAACCTTCTTATTTTGACTCACAGCCTTGCACAATGCTGGCTTTCAACACGTGAAGAATCACAGATGAGCGTTCGGGCGCCCCCCCCCCCACATCCCCAACTTTCATTCATTTGGAAAGCCTCCCTCACTCCCATCCTCCCTTTTCTCTGTCTGGGTTTGAAGAGCTGGAGTGTGCCCACCATCTGTGTGCACTGGACACATTGTCACTGCCTGCTCTGACCAGGAGCACCTGGCAGGATCGTTAGCCTCCCAAGTCCCCCCACTCACTCCCCACCCCCACAAGGAGCCTGGCTCAGCTCTTTGAGACACAAACTTCTAAATCTATTTCCACAGGGTTTTTTTTTTAAGTAAACAAAGCCTATTGTAGTTTAAGTTTCCAATTTTCTTTCACTACTTCCTCTCTCCGCATCTCCCTTTCACTTGGTCTCTTAATGTTCACCAAGACTTTGTTCTTCCCCAGATGAATCACTGGGGGAATGAAGTTTAGATAGAATTGGTAATTGATTTTAGATGGAAATAGCAGAGACTTTCTGGACACCAAGTAAGCAGCTATATACATATATATCCATCCCTACACATGCGTCTATCTATCTATCTAACTATCTATCTATCTATCTATCTATCTATCTATCTATCTATCTATCTATCTATCTATCTATCTTCAGTAAAGGGGAACAATGTTCATGGGATAGCAAGGTGTAGACACTATGCTCTATTTCTAGTCGCCTTGTTGATCTCCAGAGCCCAGAGGGCCCTCAGAGCATGATTCCTGAGATCCTTACTTCCAGCTGGGATGGAATAACAGGAATAGGGTCTGCCTTCCACCTGGAAGCAATCCCAAAGCAGACAAACCATACAGAATGATAGGTTTATAGACCTCAAATCTACAATCAATGCTCATGAAAGTGGCAGTCAAGAAATCCAACCACGTATCACATTGGTGTCTGTCGCCCAAGACTTCTTTGAAGCGTTGGAGAGCAAGGGTGGCACATGGAAGACGCAGGTGCACCTGAGCCAAGCCATGGTGTTTTCAATCCTTTAATTGTCGTCGTTTTCGTTAGGTGCCCTCTGCTCGGTTCCCTCCGCATCACAGAAGGAAGCACTTGTGGTGCTGCGTTAGTCTCACAACTGTTGTTATGTGTGCATAACATTGTTGTTTGAGCAATTGTTGTTTGAGCAATAGGCTCAAACACTTCACAGGCATGTGACATCTGGACAATGAATAAGAAAGGTCAACGAAGAGTCTCTGCATTTGACTTATGACCTTGGCAAGTATAGAAAGCACATGGACTTCTAGAAGAACAAAGCCATCTGTCTTGGAAGGAGTATAGGGAGTGCCCCTCAGAAGTGAGCTGGCATGACTTCATCTCCCGTACTTTGGACATGTTGTCAGGAGGGACCCGCCCCTAGTAAAGGACATCATGCTTGGTAGAGTAGAGGGGCAGTGAAGAAGAGGAAGGCCTTCCTGAGATGGATTGATAGCACACCTAACAACAATAAAAAACACGAGGCAACATGGACTAACCTACATCAGATGTAGATTCATTTTAGTTAGCGGTTATAATTGCGCCATCAGCCGAGATGTTTCATGTATGACTTGGCCTAGTTGTTGACCATTGGACATGTCGATTGGAATGAGCCCCAGTTTCTCCACGCTTATCGGATCAACCACATGTCCTCCCTCAACACCGTGTGCGATGCTTTTGCCAGAGATGTGTGTGATATGGGTTTGAGTGCTGACAACCTCAATCCTGCTTTACTAAGTGACAACCCTTGAGCAAGAACTGATCATGTAGTAGCAACCACAGGTGTGTGAGCCTCCACAGGGGCCGCCAATGGCCTCTGGGGCAGATCTTGGCCCATAATGCTTAGTGGCCAAGAGCGTGTCATAGGAGATAGCTTATTTGCCCTCAGTCCTCCTTTCTCCTGTAGGATGTGGCTGAAGACGAGCATCAGAGGCTGATCTTGGCTTTAGAAACAAGTGTGGTTCTTGAGGGAGCTTCTAGGGCGCTAGGATGCTCCTGTTTCTTGACCCAGAAGTCATTGTTTCCCAAAGTGACATACTTGCCCCTGGGAAGGGTGCTGGAATGATACAGGGGTGGGTGTGGGAGGAGGGACTGTAAAAGCAGATACCTATACTTGATCCTGAACTATGGGCTATAGCACAAATGTTTCTATGTGCCAGGGAGGGTGTGGTTGTAGGTCACCTAAGCCTGGGGACCTATGATCTAGTGATGGTGCACAAATGTGTTCATCGTACATTTATAATTTCTTGGACTGTTATTTGTGTACATTGTAGTCCAAGAAAACTTAAAAAATAAGCATAATAATTCACAGTTTAGAGTCCTGGTGGTGTTGTGTGTTGCACATTGGGCTTCTAACCACAAAGTGGTTTCAGCAATTTGAACCCACCCCTGCTCTGCGGGGAAAGATGAGGCAGGTGATGGCTATTAGGAGTTACAGTCTCAGAAACCCAGAGGGACCGTTTCACCTGTCCTAGAGAGTCCCTGTGAATCTGAATTGGTTTGGGGTCTTTTCTGGTTTTGAGTTCATTATTTTTCATAATGGGCCCCGTTTTCATTCCAGTTATTATTTTTAAAAGAACCCTTTAGCAGGTTTAAATACTAACTGAGCCTCCTATCTTTCACAGCGATGCGAGGGACCTTACATATTTTCAAAACTAAGAATGTCTTGTCGTCATTCCTGCAGGTGGAGACAAAGCTGTACTCTTTGGTCCTGTCCCTCTGTTAGCAGCCTTCAGCTCACAATGGAGCCCCATATGATCTTTGGCCTGAGTGCGGCAGCCATGGCACAAATGAGATGATCTTATTTATTTCTTTATTTCAAAATTTGGTGTTGCTTAGGAACACAAAAGCCTGGCTTCCTCGGTTACTGGATGACTACAGTGTTTCTTAATTTTCTTTACTTCCCCAAATTTTCTTAAAGCCATAAATGAACACCTCTCCTTATTTTAAAATTGTTTCACTCTTGTCGGTTTCAGATATTAAACTCTCGGGTTCCAAACTGTGCGTTTCCTATTAAAAAAAAAAAAAAAAGATGCTGCCATGGGTGTGGCTCCTGCCCTTGTCCGAAAAAGAGGGACCACCCTTTCTAGAGCACTTCTTAGCCTACCTTCCAATTCAAACCGACCTTAAGTGACCAGATATTTGATATTAAGAAGTACAGTCCCCAGTTTGGCCTCTGATTCCGCACCAGCCAATGACCCAGAATGTTCCTTAGTTTAATCCCAGGACACCCGATCTGTTGGTCTGGGGCCTCCCCAAGCTAGGAGGGGGTGGAGGCCTACACAATTGTAACAGGCTTTTTCTATAGAAGTCCAAGTTCTGAGATTAGCGGGTGGAATTTTCCATTCCTTCTTTGTTGAAGGTCTTCTGAAAAGAAGGTTTCTTGAAGCCAAGTGAATGAATGCTTCCTGCCAGCCCAGAGGAGGGAGAAACAGGCTGGAGGAGACTCAGCCATTGTGGAGTTGGGGCGGGAGTGGGGGTGGTCGGGGAGGTGGGGAGTGAGTGTGGTTTTGTTTCTGGCTGGCTCCATCTGGCCTCATGGTGGGGTCAACTCCAGCATTAGAAAGGAGTCACAGGGTGGCTGTGGCTTCATGGGCACCCAGGGGTCATATTCATGGGAACGCTTCGGAGATACCTGCAGGCCTCCATCTACCCACTTCTCAGACAGAACACAGCTCACCCAATCTCACCAGTAAAGAATGATGCTGGGGCTGGACCTTCAGGAGAGCACCCCTCGAGGGTGCTGCCTACAATAGGTGTGAGAGTAGTGGGCAGTGAAGTCCGAGAGACGTAGAGGTTTGGGTGAGTGGAGAGATGCCCACAGTTGGAGAAGACCAAGAAGGTGGCCCCTGGGCACCACGGCTCACCAGTCAGGCCTTACTCAACACTCATTCTGCCCCAGAGGCTGCGGGCACTGAATGTAGAGCTACCAGACTGGGACGGAGGTGCTGTGCACTGCATTGGAATTCACTGCAGCAAAATAGCCAGCCATTGAAATGGAGTGTGAGGGGTTTGGTAATTCATAGACCATGGTTGCCCATGGGGAGTTGATCAATCCCTCTGGTCTCAGAGGCAAAGTTAACGAAACCCACCTGGATGGAGACAGGGGTCCCTAGCCAGGGCCCAGGAGCAGTAGAGAGTGGTGAGACTTTCTGAAACAATTCCCCAGGAGGATGGAAAGTGAGAACCGCTGGGCTAGTTCCTGCAGTGAACTGCCTGTAGAGAGGGAGGCTGGTTCTTCTGGAGGTTCCACTGTGAGGTGGCTAGATAGTGCGAGTGGAGGCGGCGAAGATTCTGAACGTAGGCCCATTTCGTTCTGAGCATCCTTAGCTGAGCACGGAACCGAGCAAAAGGGAGTCAAGCCTGACACACTGCCATCATGGGTGCAGGAGCAGGCACGGGTGCCTGCCCTCCAGTTTTCAGTCTTGGCTAGAATCCAGCTTTCTCTACCCTGGGTGACAGCCTGTTGGCTTTGACGAAGCAAAGAAAGTGACCTCAAAGGGGCACAACTGAGTCCCAGATCCAGCCAGGGGGATTAGGCACATGAGAATGATGGCCGATGTCAGCAAATAGAGACATGAAAAGGGGTATGAAGGCAGGGACTAATGACCTTGTACTTCCTGCTGTATGGCCATGTGAGAAATCTACTGTTTTATTTGGATGTTGCCTTGTCTCCCACAACACATTTTACTATTTAAAATTCCGCGTCCCACACTGCTGTCTACTTTCCTGTTAGGTGCTATGAATTCATTGCAGGGGCCACACAGAACTCACAGATGACGCTCTCAGGTGGGCTTATTAGGGAAGTTCACAGTTTACCATTCAGGCCAGAAACGCTCAGAATGCAATTGCTCAGTCAGGACACGCTACAAAGTCCTCTTAGGGCTGCTAATAAGTACACATCCCAAGACGCGCGTGGCCCCTGCCATCAGCCTGAACCCGAAGGCACTCAGCCACAGCTCCGTGAGTCAGCAAACCCAGCTCCCCCAATTAGGTGCTGAGGGGCACCCCACTCCACAAGCCAGTCTCCTGCTCCAAAGCATTCCACTTTACTTGCTCTGTAAGTCTTCATGGAAGCAGACAGCCGCATCTTCCTCCCATGCAGGGACTGGTGGTTTCCAACTACAGAAGAACTTGTGGTTAGCAGTCTAACTCTATACCCCCCAGGACACCACCAGGACTCTGTAAAGGCAGAAAGAGCACTCCCAAATTGGAGTGGAGAGAGAGCAGTGATTAGAGGACCCATAGGCTGTACTGAGTTGTGTGCAGCCTAGGGGATACAAGAAAGGGTATCTATCAGAGTGGTGACAGGCCGCAATGACCTGGGCTATCACTCACTGCCATCCAGTTGATTCTGAGTGAGAGGCACCCTGTAGGACAGAGCAGGTCTGCCCTGTGACTGTGATGTATATGACCCATGGTGGAGCTCAGCGGGTGCCTCCACCATGTATACATCCTTTGACTCCGGAAATCCTGCATCCTGACAGCAGGAAAGGTACCGGCTCTGTGGAATCCCAGAGCCATGAGGAGACTCATCTCTGTTGGAGGAGGGGTGGCTGGTGGAGCAAAGAAAACTATATGAACTGACAGAGGAAGGGCAGGGGAAGAGGAAATTAGTGGCCTCAAACACGGAGGCTCTGAGCTATGTGGCAGGGAGCACCACCCCCACCTCCCATCAAGATGGCAGGAAACTGCTGCTCTGGCCTCCTTGGCGGCATGAATAGGTAGAGGAAGGAATGTGGAGGCAGATAAAGAGGGTGGCTGGAACCCAGGCTCAACTTGTTTTAATGCGTCTGACCTCCGGTGGGAGGAGAGCAGTGGAAACGCGGCAAAGTGGCTCTGGAGGCTAGTGGGACCCCCTCCAGCACTGCTGCTGAGTGGATGGGCGGGGGTCGAGGGGTTGGGGTGCGGGCACAGTGGTTAGAACTGGCTGCTTTAGCGATCACATTTCCAGACAACAGCCCCTGCGCCTTGGACGCGACACTGAAACCAATTTCACAGAGGGAAAATAGAGCCTGCCTGATGGGATTTATTTAATCCTGCTGGTCCAGTCTGGAGGTCTCTGGATTCTGTTCATGATGGTGACTGGTATGCACAGCAACATGACAATTCACTCCTGGGTTCCAGCGAAGCTTGGGTGTTGCCTGAGGCAGCCCCATGAGCCCTCTCTGCTTGTAGCGTGCATGTGGCTAGCAGGAGACAGATGGTACCACCTCCGATGTGTAATTCAAGGACTGTGCATCCTTAAGACCCCATTGGAGCTGAAATGCTCCAGGCGACGGAGGCACTTCGTGTTATTAATTGCACCAGAAGCCCAAAGAGATGGATAGCTGGTAAGTATTTTGAGAGGCTTTGGGATGGGAAATGGAAGGCACCACTAGTCTGCTGGTTCTCTGCCCATTTTTTTTTCACCAGTAGGAAGTGTCCCCTTTCATTGTGGGGTTGGCTCACCACTCAGTGAACTGGAGTGAGGAGTCTGGGTCAGAGGTCAGGGGAGGGTGGGTGTTGACCGAACAAAGGAGTGGGAGTGGTCACCACACAAAGGGCCAGTTCTAGACAGGGTGGTCAAGTTGTGGTTTCAGCAAAGAGCCCTGGGATGGCCCGCCAAGCAAATGAGGGATAACTGGGCAGGAAACTGATGTCACTGGAGTCGGGAACTGGATTCTCTGGTATCTCACTGGAGTTTGCATCAAATGACGTGTGTGCGTGCGCGCACGCGCACACTTAACTCTCACAGTTCTAGGAGATGAGAATCAGTCACCCCACCTTACAGATGAGGAAAGTTAAACTCAGAGAAACCGAGCAGCCTGGTCTGGGCACACAGAGTGATTCAACGGCATGGAAGGGCTTGCTGCCAATCTCTAAGTGGCTTCGAGGCCTCTAACAGACCTCTCCCAGCTTACTCAGTGGAGTTCCCGAGTAGTGCCCAAGATGAACACGTTCTACTCTGATAAGCACACTTCCCCATCGATTGAAGCAGACTCAATGGCAACAAATTTACTTATTTAGGGTTACCTATCCCCGGGTGGCATAGTGATTATGCCTTGACCTGCTAACTTCAAGGTCAGCAGTTCAAAACCACCAGCCACTCCATGGGAGAAAAATGAAACATTTTACTCCCATAAAGGGTTACAGTCTTGGAAACCCAAAGAGGCAGTTTTCCCCTGACCTATACAGTCACTATGAGTCAGAATCGATCTGATGGCAGTGGGTTTACTCATTCTAATACACAGTGCTGGTATCAGAGTTGAGTAAGTGTTGAATTGCTAAGCACAAGGTGGGGGTTCAAATCCATCAGTCTCTCCATGGGAGAAAGATGAGGCTATCTGCTCCCAGATTCAAATACATTAAGTCTCTGGGTGGCGCAATGGTTTGCACTAGACTATTAACCTGAAGTTAGCTGTTCAAACCCATCAATAGCATCACACACACAAAAAAGGCTGGCGATTGGTTTCTCTAAATATCAGCTCAAGAAAACCCAATGGAGCTCAGTTCTACTCTGACACACCTGGGGCTCTCAGAAGCTGGAGTGAATTTGACCACAACAGGATTTAGTTCTTTCTGATTTATTCTGGAGGGAAATATATATTATATATGTATGTAACTTTTTCATGCAAAAGATGTCATTGACATTCAACAGGTAGCAATGCTCCCTCAAGGCATTTTATGACGTAGGATAGAGGTGCGGGCAAAAGACATTGTGGAGTGAGGATTTTCCCAAGATGTCCATTTAAAGCTTCCGACGTGTGATGCAGTCTCACTAAGAAGAATCCAGTGTCAACAGAGGAGCCCTATGCCTTCTTCATCTTCACATGCCCACAACCTCATGGTATCAGCATGTCACACACAGAAATCCAACTCAAGGTGACTTCGTAAGACAGATAGACCTGCGCTGTGGGTCTCTGAGGCTGTCACTTTTACAGGAGTAGGAAGATTCATGTCCCGTCAGCCCTCACTGGGAGTACCCAGGCATAAGGAGGAAGCCCAAAACATGATTGTCCGTTGATGGGGGTCTTCTCCCTCTTATGCATCATTTGTATTTTTTCTTTTATATTAATAAGATCTTACCCTTACTACCTTAGTGCAATTTGTCTTGCACTGTTTTCTGTTGGGTTTCCCAGCTGTGGGCACAGGAGGAATAGATGTATAATGATAATAACTGATACAAGGCATTGTAGAGAATGCAGGGGTGGGGGTGGGCAATGGGGAGGGAAGGGGAATTTTGGGAGTGAACAGTGAGGGCGGGAGGGGGGTGCGAGCACTAGAACTGCTAGGGATTGCACAGCTCAGTGTGAAGGCAAAGTGTCTGTAGTAGGGGTGGGGTCGGGGAGCGCTTTAAGACAGATGTGATGGTGATTGTACAACTCCCCTTGATGTGATTGAACGATTGAACTGTTCAATTGTATGATATGTGAATTATATGCTACTAAAATCATTGGGAGAAATATAAGAAAGAAGGTTAAACAAAGCAAAATGCAAGCAGGTGACTGCCGCTCCACGGATATGGAAGTGGCAGTTGTTGGAGTTTGGTATGAATCTCTTGCTTTGAGGGTGTCCAATGAATGATGGCTCAGGATCACTGTGTTTTACTATTTTAATGCCCTCATTGCTTTGCTATGGCGTGTGTTAATCTGGTAGGCATAGTTGTTTCCATTGTGACTGAATGTCATTACAAGTTTTGCACTATCACCAACCATCCGTGGTTTGAGTGGGAGAGAGTGAGTTGAGTTTCAGGCTTGAAGTTGTGTCTAAGGGCCATCCTCTTCGAAGTTCCTCCAGACTCTGCCACACAGGAAGCCTAGTCCTTTTTATGAGTTTGAGTTTTGTTTATTAATATACAACTGCTTTTTGATATAGAGCTTTCTCTTACACACATGAGTGTCTCTGGATTTGTTTCTCTAGTCAACCTCGACTAACAAAATTGGCTATGTTAATGACACTATCAATTGAATTATCTAATAACCTTGGGTGATAATTAATAATGCGCTATATCATAAACTGAAGGTTCTAAAGCAGTAGTTCTCAACCTGTGGGCCACGACCCCTTTGGGGGTCTAACGACTCTTTCACAGGGCTAGCCTAATACATCCTGCATATCAGGTATTTGCATTATGACTCATAACAGTAGCAACTTACAGCTAGGAAGTAGCAACAAAAATAATTTTATGGTTGGGGGTTACCACAACACTTGGGATTGTATTAAAGGGTCACAGCATGAGGAAGGTTGAGAACCACTGCTCTAAGGTGAACCAGGAGGAGCCCTGGTCGTGGAGCAGTTACGCCTTGAACTGCCACCTACATGGTTGGCACTTTGAAACCACCAGCAGCTCTGTGGGAGAAAGACTGGGCTTTCTACTTTCATGAACAGTTCCTGACTCAGGAATCCACAGGGGGGCGCTATGACTCAGCATTGATTCAATGGCAGTGAGGTTGCATATGGAAAGCGAACCAGAGACACATATAAACTATAGATGTATGAATGGATTTTGGCTTGAACATAATCCTAGCCCCAATCCAAGAACAATTAGTTCTTATGACATGGCCTTGCTCCATGGTCACCCTCATGAAGAGAGATCACTAAAGATGTGGGTGCTATAGCAAAGTGTGATGAAGAAACCAGATGGTGCCCAACTATCAAAAAGAATAGTGTTGGGGTCTCACAGGCTTGTCTTCAAACAAGAAACCATTTAAATGAGGCATCAGATTATAGATAATAACATCAAAATCTAAAAGAGGGAATGGCACCATAGTTTAAATTACGAACACCTAGTGTGCAGAGGCTATGGATGATAGCAAAAGACCAAAATCTATTTGCAGGGTCCCCACGTGGATTCAGCCTCTGGTGAATCCCCTCTGACCATCGTCAAGGAATGTGAATAGCTTTGCTACCAGACAGGGGGTGTTGTAAACTTGATTATGGAAAATGTAGGTAGATAAAAATGTGATACTTTATCATCTGATCTCCATTTTGACTATTTTAAAGTTGTTTTAGTTATTTTCCCAAAAAAAGGGAAAGAGAAATACAGGCGTTTTAAGCCGCTGGGTGAATTCCCTCTGACCCTATGGGAAGGGATGTGAACAGCCTTGCTATCATGCAGAGTGCAGTGGAAAGTGAATTGTTACAGATGCAATTAGGTTAAAATCTACCACCTTATCCTTTGATCTCTATTTTGACCCATTTAAAATTTGTTCTAGTTTTTAATATTTCCTGCTTTCTTTTAGATTGAGGTTTTTTTATCTGTTCTATTTTGTTCTTATTGTTGGTTTTTAAAAATTTGTTGTTGTTGTTGTTGTTGTAGTGTATTTTCCTCTATATGCAATCCAGGATAGGTAAATCTACAGAGACAGTAACTGGATTAATGGTTTCTTGGGGGTATGGCAAGGCAGGTTATGGGGAAATGGGGAGCCAATGAGTACAAGAAGGGAAAATGTTCTAAAACTGATGGAGTGTAGTGATGATGGTACAATATGGCTGAACTATCGAAGGGATGATATGTGAATTGTATGGCAATAGAACTAATTTTTAAAAGGACATCATACACGAAGGAAGTAAAAGGTCACCAAAAATATAGGCAAGAAAAAAAGGTAAATATGCATGTCAAAAGAGACCCTGACTCCTGACCTTGATTGTCGAGCCGTTAAAGCAAACGGAAGGAATGATGACGTCAGAGAGCTGAACCAAAAGTTTCAAATGGCAGCTTGAGAAGACAAAAGTCGTGCATTATAATGAAATGTGTCCAAACCCGATTTACAAAGCCAAAAGGGGAGACTACGCTCAGCATATTTCAAGCTGAATGAATTGAAGACCAAATGCATGCCTATAATTGAAATATTGAAAAGCAAGGATGTTATTTTGAGGACTAAGCTGCACCTGACCCAAACCATCGTATTTTCAATCACTTTATGCATGAAAAATTTAGACACTGACTACTGAAGGCTGAAGAAAAATGGCAGCCTTTGAATTCTGGTGTTACCCAAAATCCTGAAAGACCGTGAACTGCCTGAAGAACAGAAAGTAGCGTGGACTGTCTTGGAAGAAGTACAGTGGCTGGAATATTCCTAGGAATCGAGGGTGGCAAAATTTCATCTCATACTTTGGACGTGTTATCAGGAGAGATCAGCCCCTGGAACATGACATCGTACGTGGGAAAGTGGACGGCCAGCGGAAAAGAGGATGGCCCTCAATGAGATGGACGGGCACAGTGACTGTGAGAATGGACTTAAACTTAGCAACTGTGATGGCGTAGGACCGAGCAGTGCTTCATTCTGTTGTGCTGGGGGTCGCTGGGACTGAGTACCTGCTCTTTGGCAGAAGTAGATCGCCAGGCCTTTCTTCCTAGTTCATCTTAATCTGGAAGCTCTGTTCAGCTGGGAATGTAACCTGAGTCTCCAGTATGAAAGTGCAGAGAGGACCAGAAAGAATGACCTGGCAATATATTTCCAAAAACCAAGCCCTGAAAGCCATGCGAACCAATCACAACCATCTGATCCACAACCAGTCATGGGGCTGATGCAAGACTCAACAGCATTTGATTCTGTTCATGGCGTTGACATGAGTCAAGGGACAACCTGATGGTCGCTAACAACAACCGACTATCAAGAAGCTCGGAGGACTGTGATGACATGGAGCGCAGTAGTTATTCACCAGGGCTTAAAATAGCATCTGGCCTAGAATAAGTTCTAAGAAATATTAGCTATTATTGTTGATGTACTTATTATTTTGGGCCTTTTCAGTATGTTTTTCCATTGATCTAATATTCATGAATTTTAAATCTAGCATTCATGAATTAATTAATGTAGCTTCTAAAAATGCTTTAATAATGGGAGATTTTTGTCCTTTATCATTACTCTCAGAAATCTTCAAAAATGTTCTCATTAACTAAGAATCAGTTTATGGAGTTAAAAAATACTCGTGATTCTATTTTTAGAAATTTAAGTTGCAGTGATATATACATAGATTTATATGTCTATGCATAAAGACATACATATGTGAACAAAGACATATTATAAGTCTATGTATTACAGATATTAATTACATATACATACTTTAGTATGTATATATATAGATAGAGAAAGGAGGCATATATGTACAAGACAAGGAGAACAGAAATTGTTTTAATATGTCTACTAATGTATGTCCCGTCCACAGCATTTTACTTTATCATGTCAGGTTTATCCTTTATTCTTAAGCACTTTTCCTCTATCTAACTGATTGTTATTTTTATATATTAAGACTATTGATTTTTTGACCCAGCCACTAAATCATTTCTCTAAATATTTATGATATGTGTACATATATTCCCTTGTGTTTTTTCACATAATGATATGACATGCAACACATTTTTGCCTCCTTAGATTTTATATTTCTCTCCCCCCCCCTCTAATGTCTCTCGTCTAATTCAACGACTGAAACTTATAGAACAATATGTTTGTTATGTCATCTATTCATGGACAACTGGGTTTCACAACTGGACTATCAGGAAACATGTAGTGATTGTACACGGATGCTCAAGTAACCGTTTGAGCTGCTGCTTCACGCCTTTTGGATGCATATCCTGGGGTGGAACTGTTGGTCTGATGGCGCCCTGGTGGTCCAGTGGTAAAAAGCTTGGTTGCTAACCCCAATGTGGTTTGAACCCACCAACTGCTGCTTGGGAGAAAGATGTGGCAGTTTGATTTAGTTAAGAATACAACATTGGGAGCCATTTGGGTCAATTCTACCCTATCCCAAAGGGTTATGCTGAGTTGGAATTGACTTGACAGCATAGAGCAACAAGGCCATTTTATAGGAACCACTAGGCTGTTAGTCACGATGGCTGCACTAGCTTTCATTGTCACCAGCACTGCATGGAGTTCTATTTTCTCTACATTCTCATCAGCACTAACGGTTTTCCTATTTTGTGTTAATAGCCAGCCTGGTGGATGTCAAAGGACACCTCCTATGGTTTTAATGTGTATTTCCCTGATGACTGACTGTTCACATCGAACACCTTGTCATGAGCTTCTTGGCCATTTTTATAGCGTTTTCAAGCAATGTCAAGTCCATTGCTCAAATGGAGGTTTTTGGTTTGGTTGTAAATCTGTAGGAGACGCTTACATATTCTGTATGTTACGCCCTTATCAGATATCTGATGACTTGTTATTTTCTCCCAGGGTAGACTGCCTCTTCACCTTGTAGACAAAGTCCTTTGAGGCACAAGAGTTTGGGAACTTTTTTGAAGACTCATATATTTGTTTTATCTTTTGTTTGCTTACGTTTTTCGTGTCACATCTAAGATTCATTTGGGAAAACAAGTTCCTCAAGCTTTATTTTTGTATTCTGTTCTAAGAATTTTATGGGTTAGTTCTTATATGCCAGTTCTTCCTCCCTTGTGTGTGTGTGTGTGTGTGTGTGTGTGTGTGTGTGTGTGTGTGTGAATGACTATTTTACTAAGCACGATGTTCTCTAAGTTAAGTCATGTTCTGGCATGCAGCAAGTCTTCATTCCTCTTTATGAGTAAGTAATATTCCTTTGTGTGAATGTACCATATCGTTTTCCCATTCATTAGCAGTTTCTGCCTTTTGATTGGAAAGTTTGATCCATTTACATTTAAATTAATAATTAAAAAGTAGACATTTCTGAAATTTTGAAATCTGTTTTCTCTCTTGTACCTGTTTTGCCCTCATTTCTTACAGTACTGCCTTCTTTTTGTTCGTTGACTTTTATGGATGTGTTTTAATTGTGTAACACTTTTTATCTGGAATAAATACTGTCTGTACTAGAGGATTTTAAGCATCCATGGAAGAAGCCTTGGTAGCATAGTGGGTTATACCAGGTAAGCAGTTAGAGACTACTGGCCTATGCGAGAAAGATGAGGCTTTCTACTCTGATAATGTTTTTCAATCTCAGAAGCTCACTGGGGAAGTTCTACTCTGTCCTATAGTGTCACTACAGGTCAGAATTGGCTCAATGATAGCGAGTGTGTGAGCATCTATGGAGATAATAATGTGAGGACATGCATGAATATAGTAACAGATTCCCTAATAGTGAACAACATTGGTTACATCCCCAACTCTTAGCTGAAAGGCTAGCTGTTTGAATCCACCCAGAGCATTTGGGAAGACAGGATTCCTATAGTCACAGACTTGAAAATCCTAGGGAGTTCTGGTCTACCCATGGAGTTGCCATGAGCTAAGATTGACTCCACTATATCTAGCGATAGTAGGTATTTCTGGTGGATTCTGCTTGCTGGTATCATTTGATATTTTGCATCAGTATATATAAATGAGTATGGTCTGCAGATTCCCTTTTGTGAGCTGTCTCTGTGAGGTTTTTGTAGTTTAACTTTGTGAGAAATTTTTGGATACATTAATTTCTGGCAATATCATTGATTAGATATTTGAAAAACTTTCTCATTACAAAACATTTTAAAATGATGAACCAAATAATAGATACATACTTTTACATACATACCTAATTGGATTTTCTATTTCTTCTGGTGAAATTAAAAAAAATTTAATAGAAAATACCACATTGCATTCAGGTCCCCAAATTTATTTACAGATAGTTGAATGGAGTACTCTCTTAAGATTCTGTATTATCATTTAGCTTTGATTATTTCCTATTATGTTTCCTAACTTTGTATATTTCTGCTAATATTAAATTTAAAAAATGAAATTAGGGAATTGTCTGCCCAGATTAGACTAATTTAAAATAGACTCTGAATCTGTTCATTCTCCAATATTTTTGTTCTTTTAAAAAAAAATAATTTTATTGGGGGCTCATACAACTCATCACAATCCATACATCCATCCATTGTGTCAAGCACATTTGTTCTATTTTTGTTCTTGCTAATACATTATCACTTTCATATTTACCACATCTTCCTGATTGCTCTCCAAAGGTCATTTTCCTTCTAATTTCTTCCCTCAGTATTTTCCTATTAACATATTTAAACATACAGCAACGTTGAAATAATCTTGTAGATTTACTAGAAGTACTCATCATATATATTCTACCAGTAACATTTTACTATGCATGCTTTATAGCATATCTGTTCATCTATCCATGCAGCAAATCATCTTGTTTGTTGATTTATTTCAATATAGATTATAGGCATTAGTTTGCTTCCCCTGAATATTTCATGTTGTTATATACGTGTTATAAAAATAGTTAAATATTTTACAACATTTCCTTTTGATGTAAGGTATCCACACAATTCAATGCACCCAGATTAAGCGTACATTTGATGAGGCTTGGCACATAAATCCATATGTGTCACCCAAACCTATCAATATTATCATAACCCCAGACTCTTCTCTCATGCCCCTTTCAGACAAGTCAATTCTCCTGTCTTGTCCCTGTATAGCACCTCTGGTTTTCTCACCTCAGGTCAATTTTAGAACCATGTATAAATGCAATCATAAAGCTGTGCTCTATTGCATAAGGCTCTTTCCCATGCTTTTGAAATTAATTAATTTCCCATGCTTTGGAAATTAATTCGCTTGCATATTTTGTCCCTGGTCTTGCCTCCTTGCCTCTTGATGAGTTTACAACATTTTCTTAATAATTCTTTTATGCTTCCTGGACACACCTGAGCTTTTTCCAGTGTGAGGCTATTGTGAATAAATCTGCTGCAGATGTTCTCGTCCAAATCTTTTTGAGAAAGTATGTTTTCGTTTTTCTCAGCTTGATTCCTCGGAGTGGAATTGTTGGATAAAATATAAGGTTGCAATGACTCCTAATTGACTCGATGGCAGTCAATGTGGTTTTCTTGTTACGGTTGAGATGTGTTTAGTTTTCGACAACACTACCCACATTTCCCCCAAAGTGAAACTTTCCTAGTAACAATATTTGAAAGTTCCAGTTGATTCTACCACGTTGCCTATATTAGGACTGGTCAGTCTTTTTGTTCATTCTGGCAAAAGTCAGTGTGATCTCATAAGTTTGCTTTACATTTCCCCATGACCAGTGAATTAAAATCGAAATGAGATGGCACTAATTCTTGCCCCAACAACCAGGGAAGGAGTCCTGGTGACGTAGTGGGTTGTGCGTGGGCTGCTAACTGCAAGACCAGCAGTTCAAAACCAGGAGCCTTTCTGCTGGAGGCAGCTGAGGCTCCCTGCTCCTATAAAGAGTTATAGTCTTGGGAACCCACAGGGGTAGCTCTACCCTGACTATAGGGTAGCTATCAATCAGAATCGACTCAATGGGAATGAGTTTGGTTTTTGATGACCAATGAGGGTGGGGATTTTTACATGCAAATTGGTTATCTGTAAATTGTTTGGTTGTTGTTATGAAGGAGTCTACTCATGTTGTTTGCCTGTTCTTCCTAGACCAGTGATTTGTAAGTGACGCACATGGAAGAGTGACATGTTTAAGGCAAGTAGAAATTCTTCTTAAAGCTTAGGGTTGTTTGTATGAATGGGTTAAGTGCTGTATTTATCTTTCTCACTCAAATCAGCCGTCATTTCTCTCTTCACCTGTCTGTTTCATGCAAAGCTGACTTGTCTCAGAGATTTCCCATTCAACCTCACGCTTCTTGCTTTCTGAAGCTGTCACGAGTAGAGAGGTCTATTGTTTCAAGCACAAGGTGGTTGGGTTTTCCCTTTGAAGAGACAAACTTCAGAGCAATGTGCCCTGCTGTTTTTCTGAGACCAACTATCTGGTGCGATCTCTCTGTTTACTGCTTGTGTTAGTATTTCCTTCCACATCATGACCCAGGATTACATGTGGGAGCTTCAAAAAGTTCATGGGAACAAATCTAATGTCTTCCTAGTCGATTTTTACTTGAATTTTTTGAAGCCCCCCTCTCACAGCTGTTTATGCCAACTTGGATTTGTGTGAAAGTGTAGGGATGGGGCCCAACCTATCAATCACAGCCTGATGATGTCTCCTTGGGGGTGTGGCTTCTCAGCAGGAGAAACTGGCATCTTCCCTTTCTCTCGGCCGCTTTGCCTTCGTTCTGTTTTGGACTTCACTGGGACTCTGTTTCTGCCTTCAAGGGTGGCCCTGTGAGGGCGGCCCAGCCCTGAAAGCTGCAGACCCCTTCCCATGCTTCCATTGACCTTGGATTCACGTGACTGGACACGTGGCCTGTGAACTCCCTGCTTCCTCCTTCATCTTTCCGTTGCATCAGCCTGCAGCTACAGGAGTCGTAAGAGGGTTCGGCTAGCCCTGGACCCCGTGGACCCCGTGGATTTGCGTTGCACTGGGCTGGCGTGGCTTCTTGATGTAAAGTTCTTTCTTGCATAGATAAGCATCGCTAGTTTGTCTCTCTAGATAACCCAGCCTAACACCCCCCCCCCCCAATAAATACTTCCTAGTTTTGTTGTCGATGTAACTTTCATTTCTATTTCCTGTTCTTGTTTTCCATATCCCTAGCAGAAGTCAAAATGACTTCCTTTGCAGGGACTAAGCCCATTAACATTCATAATTAAAAATGCAGTCTTCCTCTCTCAGAATAGCTTCACAACACAAAACAGAGAGGTTCCCCCCGTTAAGTGGTTAAGCCGAGGAGGGCAGAGAACCAGTGGGATCATTGGAAGTTTAGGTGAAACTTTTGGAAGACTCAGCTTTCCTGAGGAGGTTAGTGATCAAAGACAAGAGGTGATGCCACCTCTGAAGGGGAGAGTCAGTGAGGACTTGCACACACGGTAAAGCAATTTTTTGTCTGACACCAGGTCTGATTGGACAGTTGTCTGTTTTCACTTGTTGTGAGTCGGGGTAGACTGGAGGAACAAATTCATAGACACTTGTATGTGTAAAAGAGAGAGCTTTATATAAAGAGGAGTTGTACATTAAGAAAACATCCCAGCCCAGTCCAGATCAAGTCCACAAGTCTGATATTAGCCCATAAGTCCAATACCAATCTATAGAGTCCTCTTCAGACACACCAAACACATGCAATGACGCCAAATACAGGAAGATCACAGGCCAGTGCGGGTGGGGGGGAGTCTTGTGGATCCCGTGGTATTGTAAGCATCTCAGCACTGACAGGCGTCTCCCTGTGGCTCCTCCAGCTCAGGGCACTAGTGTAGCTCCATGTATCTTGTCAGCTGCAAGGTCTTCCAGGGAGTGAGCCTGAATCCTGCCTCCAGCGAGCTATTTATCTCCTTAGCACCTCCAAATGAGGTCATCAAGCTGCGACCTGATTGACAGGCTAAACTCTACCCCTTCACTCTTAAGCCTCTCAAATTGACAATGGATTATATAGCTACCACACTGGTCATTTCTGAAATGTACCAATTAAGAAAAAGATGTCAATTATTTCATGTTTTTGGTGATGGGGGTGATTCAGTGCCAGAGTTTTCGCCTTCCTTGTGTGAGACTCAGGGTTGATTTCCTGCCAGCGCACCTCATGTTGTCACCATCTGTCCATCCCTGGAGCTGGTGCATTGCTATGATACTGAACCGGTTTCCATGGAGTTTCAGACTAAGATGGACCAGAAAAAAAGGAGATGGGGGAAAAGACATC
The DNA here is from genome assembly GCF_000313985.2 of Echinops telfairi. NCBI lineage: Eukaryota > Metazoa > Chordata > Mammalia > Afrosoricida > Tenrecidae > Echinops > Echinops telfairi. The sequence continues at coordinate 1,698,686 of NW_022103908.1, read as the reverse complement.
CTCTCGATGAATGACACAGTCCATTCAATACCTCACAGAAGAGATCAAAACAACAAACAGTGACGCAGAGCCAGACAAAAGCCCTGAAACTCTGAGCATCAAGTGAGGGTACGAAGGATTGGATTAAAGACCATTTGGAAATTGAGACAGAACAACTATTGAGGAGAGAGTTGGAGCAGGGGCCTGCCGCGGCATGGCCTTTCTGAGACATGGAAGGAACAGACACGCAGTTTGGGCAGATCTGGAGTGGAACAAGGTGAGCAGAATATAATTCTGATAGGAGAGGAAAGTACAGGAAAAGCGGCAAGAATTTTAGTGTCGCAGGCTACAGTAGACAATCAAGGGGGCAGCAATGGGACTAAAATAACTTACTACCGGTGAGGCCCCGTCCATTGGGGTTGTGGGCCCATGTGGAGGGGAAGGGCTATGGAATGATGGTTGGAAATGCTGAACTCGGGGCGGTCTCTCTCCCTTTGATCGAGTCAGAGCAGGGGCTGAATCATGAGCTGTGCTTGTCCATCCGGAAGTGCACCAGTTCTGCACCATCAAAAGGTTATGAGAGAAGTATCTTCTCTCTCTATCTCCAGTGCACATTCCTGGTGTCCACGGATGAAGTGTCCATCCTCATACCAACCCCATAGATACCCCCAAACCCAATTCACTCAGACCACCTCTCTACCAGGGACCACCCACTGTATCATGGTCCTGGTGGATCAAGCCATGTGCCTGTGTATTTTGCTTAGAGTGTCCCATAGTTCTGTAATTGACAGATACACACACATGGAACATGCCCACCATGTAGTCTCCAAGAAAGCTTATTGCCAACACTGGGACTAGAGGGATGAAGTCCCAGCAGATGGTGGGGGGGTGGGGGGGATGGGCATGTGCCCACTGACTTACATGCATAGGCAATCATGGCCACATTACCCATTTTTGTTTTCCTTGGAATTTTGTCTATTTTTGCTTTCTGCCTTCACTTCTTCCTCTTTTTTGGGTTTATTTTTCACCTCTTGCCCTTCTTGATTTTCACTCCTTCGCTCACGCTTTCTTTCTTTCTTTCTTTTTTTTGTGTTTTCTTTTTCTCTCTCGTGTTCTACCTAGGTGAAACCAAGACCAAATGCACTGCCACTGAGTTGATTCCAACTCATAAACTGTTTCACCACTAGTCGGCCACACCCACCATACCTACCACTTGGACTGCACCCAACAAGTGGGTGCCGTCACTGGATCAATGAAAGATGGTAGACAATGCCAATTCACTCTGTCCACAGCTTCTGTTCACAACCAGCAATTGGAGAAGTATACTTTCACTGCCCCCAGACACCCACTCACTAAGAAAAAGGGAAGCACCTTTGAGGTATAGAGCCTGCCTAGCATCCATGAAACATCTACCACCCCTTCCATAGGTACATCTTAAAAGCCACTTCAACAGAGGAGACCTTACCTCTGCTGGGGTCAGCTGTTCAAGATGCAAGAGAGGGAGAAGATTCTTCAGTCGACATCGCACAAATTTTGGTTATGATAACCGAATCCATTATCCAGAGTGATAAGCAGACCTTACTGAACTTTCGAGTCAAGATGGGGGGACAGAGGCATGCATATCTTGGAGAAGGCGGTTATATTTCAGTTGGTGGGTAAACAGATGGCGCAGCCTCCCTGTAGGAAAAACACTTCACAATACTGAAATAGAGCCCGAGGGGGGAATATGCCTGTCTCTGAGTTCCTAATTGGACGCTTTTGACTCGTTTCTTATGCAGGCCTTAGCGACTCAATCCAGGTGCTATAGACGACTGGGATGTGAGACTGTTCTTTTGAGCCACACAGCATCCTTTGTAGGCCACTCTAGAAGGACTCAATGTAGAAACCCCACTAAGTAAATTGGACTTCACCTCACCTGTAACTCTTGGTTACTTGATGCTGAAACTCCCAACTGTGAGAAGAAGCAGATTATTTCTATCCCAAGGGCATGGAACTGGCAGTTGTTGGACTTTGATTTGAATCTCTTGCCTTAAGGATGCCCAATGGATGATGGCTCCCAACTACCATAAACGTACTATTTTAATGTCCTCCTTGCTTCATCATGATATGTATTATTCTGTTAGGTGTGGCTCTGCCATTGTGAATATACGTTATCGAAAGCCCCTGTCACCAACCCCAATGTTTGTGAAAATAGTGTTCTATTTATTGAAGAGTTTAATCTGTAAGTCAATAATTCATGTATTTTGGTTAATAACTGACCTACACTGGTATAATTTCCTTTTCTCAAGTGTTTTAAGCTGTATACTATTGTTTAAATTACTGACGCTATCAATAGAATTATGTTATGCCCCAAGGGGGCAAATTGATAATGCTCTCACATAAAATGACATTGATGTGAACCAGGTATATGTATATACCATAGTTTCATGAATGGATTTTGGAATTGCACTTAATTCTACCTGCAATTTAAGAACAATTAGTTCTCACGACATGGCCCTGCTTGATTCTTGCCTTCATGATGAGATCATTGAAGAGATGGGTGTTATAAAGAAGTGTGGTGTAGAAACTAGTTGGTACCCAGCTATCAGAAGGAATAGTGTCTGGAGTCTTGACGCTTGCCTTCAAACAAGCAGCCATCTATGTGAAGCATCAAAGTCTGTACGGAAGAAGAATACCAGGACGTGTGATCCAAAGATTGCAGATAATAAAATCCAAATCTGCAGAAGGGAAGTGTGTCAGTGCTTAAATTGTGAACGCTTCCTTTGCAAAAGGCTATGGACGACACTAGAAGCCCAACATCCATTTGCAAGGTCGACACATAGATTATGCCTCCGATGAATTCCCTTTGACCATAATTGAGGGATGTGAATGACCATGTTATCAGACAGACTGTTGTACAGCCAGTTATTGCAGATAGAGTTAGGTTAAAATGTAACACCTTATCATTTGAGCTCCATTTTGACCCATTTTAAAGTTGTTTCAGTTAAAAAGCAGAGGTGGGGGTGGGGGGTGGGAGGGAATACATGTGGATTAAGCCTCTAGTGAGTCCCCTCCCACCATAAACCAGGAATATGAATCACCTTAGCATCATACGGAATGCACTGCAAAGTGGATTATTGCAGATGCAGTTAGGTTAAAATTCAACACTGCATCATTCGGTCACTCTTTTGATTCATTTTAAATGTGCTCTAGTTTTTAAATATTTTCTGTTATTTTTATTGAGACTTTTATTTCTTTACTTTGTTATTGTGGTTAGCTTGTGTTGTTGTTGTTGTTTTTGAAATGTTTTTCTGGATATGATTTCAAGGATAGGCAAATCTATAGAGTTAGTACCTAGGTAAATGGTGTATGGGAAGGGAAGTTGTGGGGGAAATTGAGAGTTAGTAACCATGAGTACAAGAACAAAGAAAATGTTCTAAAATTTGTTGTGATATGATTGTACAACTGTTTTTGACGTTATTGAGCTATAGAATTTTATGATTTGTGAATTGTATGCCAGTAAAACTGTTAAAAAATAGACAAACCTAACAACCAAAGCAGCACATTTGCCACTCCCACCTGGACATCTCAAAACAAAGCAAACAAACAACAACAAAAAAAAAACAGGTGAAACAAGCTAGCACATAATGAACAAATACATTCAATTTAAAAGTCTTGGAAACCACAGGCAACTTCAAATCAGACAAGGAACGGGGCAAGATGGTGCAAACAAGAGACCAAAATGAAATATTGGGAGGCTGTTTGAGGACCAGCAGGTCACAGAACTAACTACTTGATAGCATTTAAAAAGATTTGTATATAGGGCCTTCAAAGAATTCAAGAAAGCCACAAACAATGTCAAGAATAATATGTACAATCTCCTAAAAAGAATACAGGAAAGCAATACAAGGGCAAAAGGTTCAAACTAAACTAAACAGGCAATTAAAAAGCCTACAAAAACAGCAATTAGAAATTTGGAAAGTTAACTATAGTTTTAGAGTTGGATAACATGTTGGAAGGACAAACGAGTAGAATAAAATCAATTGATGATAGGATGAGCAGATTAGAAGGCAACTTCCGTGACAACTATACCTAAGAAGAAAAATCAGAGAAAATGATGAAAATTTAAGGATTATGTAGGACACTATCAAGGGGAAATTTTTATTTATGTTTGGAATGCCAAGCAGGAGGAATCAACAACAAAATCACAGAGAATATTAGAAGATTTACTAATTGAAAACATCTTTACTATCATAAAAGGTAAAAAGATATTCATCCAAACAATTGAATGAAACCCTTATAAGACAGGCCCCCAAGGAAAGTAGCTGAGACATATTACCACTGAAACCAAAAGCAAAGAACCAATTCTTGAGAGCAAGTTGAGAGAAATGGAAGGCTACCTCCATGAGAGAACCAGAAACACTAAGCTCCGATTTCTTGGCAGAAACCAGGCATGCATGAATTTCACAAGATGACATATATAAAATCATGAAATAAAGTATTATATATCCAGAAAGTTGTCGCTCAAATAGATGGTGAAATCAGGACATTTCCAGATGAATAGAAATTAGGGAACTTTATAAACATCAGGCCTATCCTCAAAAAAATAGTAAAAGCGTTCCTTTGGGCCGAGAACAGACATCAGGCAACCACCTGAGACTGAGTGAGACCCAGGACATCGCCAGGAAACCAACTCGGAAAGTAATTCTCAAAAATAAAATAAATTTCCCAAACTGAAAATCGAAAACCAGAAAGGCCACTCTGTAATCAATGGCAACTACAAAGCAACGGGAGCGCATGCATGGTGTCATTACACAACTTGTAAATGAACAGGAAGTCAGGGCAATATCAAGACAGAACAGAGTGTTTTAAACAGGAAGATCAAAATACATGGCAAGTTACCACAAAGAAAGTTAATGAACTTTCTAACCAACATGATAAAGAAGAAAATAATAAGGACATAATAAGCACAAGCAACACTGAATCAAACGAAAGCCCTACTCTGGTAACAAAATGAATTCAGCACAGAAAAACCTGGAATGAAGAACACACCAATCCCACAATAAAAAACACAACAGAATGCCAGCAGTAAATCCATATGTAACATTAATTATACTGAATGTAAATGGATTAAAAGTCGCAGTCAAGAGACAGAGTTAGCTGAGTGAATGAAAATATGCTTCCCATAAGAAACTCACCTAGAACACAAAGATACCAATACATGAAAAGTCAAAGGGTAGAAAATGAATGTAACAAGCAACAACTAAAAGGAACAGGAATGACAACATTAATTTCAGACAAAATAGGCTTCAAGGCAAAAACTAGCACGGAGAACAAATAAGGACATTATATAACTATTAAGATAACCCAGAGCTAGAATGTAACCACAATGCATATCTCAGCACTCAGTGAATGAACCTCAAACTACATCAAGCAAATATGAATAGAATTGAAAGAAGCAACTGACTCCAAAGGATAATAGGACACTGTAACACATCATTTTTGATGAAGGTCAGACAACTAGAAAGAAACTCAAATACATAGAAGATCTCAACAAATCAATCATCCAAGGTGACCTGAAGCACATGTATCGGGCACTATACCACACAATACAGCATCTTTTCTGGTGAACATGGATCATTCTCAACAGCCAACCATATTTTAGGCCACAAAGCAATCTTCAATAAATTAAAACACAGTAAGATACTATAAAGTATCTTCTTTGATCACAACACTATAAAATTAAAAATTAAAAATAAGAAAATGAAGGGGGGACATCTATAGATGGAAACTAAACACCATGCTTTAAAATTTCTTGGTAAAAAAAAAAGAAAAAAATTTCTGAGTAATAGAAAAAATAAAAAGTAAAATAAGAAATTTCCTAGAATCACACGAGGATGAAAACACAACATACTAAAAAACCTTTGGGACCCAGCAAAAACAATGTTCCAAGGTCAATATAACTATAAAATTGCAAGTAAAAAAAGGACTAAGATCAGCACTTTACCTCAATATCTCCAACAATTAGAAATATAACAGCAAAGAAAGCCTACAGTCACTTAAAGGAAAAAAAACCCAAGAGTTTCTAGCAGAAATAAAATAGAAATCAGAAAAACAATAGAAAAAAAATCAAGAAAGCTAGGAGTTAGTTCTTTGAAAAGATTAACAAATTGACAAACCATGGACAAATTTCACAAGGTAAAAGAAGATGCATGCATCATGAATAAAAATTGAAATGGGTGACATCACAACAAAACCAAGAGACATGTAGGAGGGAATCTAGAACAACGCTCTAGCAAAGGAGTAAATCTGGAGTAAATCTACAAATTACTGAGAGCACACAAGCTGCCAATGCACAGAGCCTGAGGGAAAACATTTCGACAGATCAGTAACAAAAGTAGCAACTGAATAGGTCTTTAAAAAAAAAAACTTCCAACAAGAAGTTCTAACTTTGCTTGGCCATTGAAGAATGCTATCAAATATTCAGAAGAGTTGACACCAATTCCATTTAAATTATTCCAAGACATAGAAAAGGATGGACTAATTCTGAATTCATTTTAAGAAGTAAATATAACTCTGATATCAAAGCCAGATGAATACAACCACAGCTGAAAAGATAATTTAAAATAATATCCTTCATGAGCATAGATGCAAAAATCCTCAATAAAAATCCTAACCAATAGAAACCAGCACTATGGTTAAAAAAACAACAAAGACATTATGACTAAAGTATACAAGGATGGCTCAGGATTAGAAAAGCAATTCATGTAATCTATATAGAGCACACAAAGAAAAAGAACCACGTGGGGGAAAAAAGTTTTTGATAAAATTCAACACCCATTCCTGGTCAAAATGCTCAGAAAATAAGAATAGAAGGGGAATTCCTCAACATAATTAAGGGCTTATACATAAAAACCAACATTATTCACAACAGAGAAAGACTGAGAGCATTCCGCTTGTGAATCGGAGCTAGACAAAGACGCCCTGGACCCCCATTCCTACTCCGTGGCCACCAGGCCACAATGGGAAATAAAAGCTTCTAAGTTGTCCAGGGAAAAGTACAGCTGTCCCGATTCCTTTTCATGGAAAGTCCAGACATGCAACAAGGAAAGCGATGGAACTACTGAAAAAATGGCAGGGTACAAGATCAACATTCAAAATGAGGTTGGATTCCCTTACACCAACCAAAAGAATGCTGAAAAGGAAAAAAATTAAACAATGGCATCTATAAAGTTACCAAAGGATACAAACTTAGAAATAAATTTAAATCTAACCATAAATGACTTAAAGAAAGCGACGCAATACCACTGTAAGAAACTGAAAAAGACCTACGTTAATGTAAGAATAAACAATGCTCACTAATAAGAAGACTTGTTATTCTGAAATGTCAGCATCATCCAAAACAATCTATACATATAATACAATCCCGATCGAGTGCCCATCAACATTTTTAAGAAGGGAATAGCCAATCACTAACTTTATATATTAATTCTTTGTATAATATCAAGGGTTGCAGACTTTTGTATGGATTACAACTCAATGTGAAGACCAACATCCTCACAAGTAGACCACTAGAAAACGTTATCATAAACAGAGAAAAGATTGAAGTTGTCAAGGATTTTGTCTTACTTGGACCCACAATCAATGCTCAGAGAGGCAGCCGTCAAGAGGTTAAAAGATGCATTGAATTGGGTAAATGTGCTGCACCAGACCTTAATGTAGAATTGAGTATTGAAAATCAAGGATGTTACTTTGAGGACTAAGGCGTACCTGACCCACGCCTGGGTATTTTCACATGCCTCATCTGCATGTGACAGTTGGACACTGAATAAGGAAGACTGAAGAAGCATGATGCACTTGAATTGTGGTGCTGGCCAAGAGTATGGCAGGTATCCTGAACTGTCAAAAAGACCAATTAATCTGTCTTGGAAGAAGTCCAGCCAGAGTGCTTCTTAGATGCAAGGATGGCAAGACTATGTCTTACATACTTTGGGCGTGTTCTCAGCAGAGACCAGTCCTTGAAGAAGGACATCATAAAGTAGAGGGGTAGCCAAAAAGAGGAAGGCCTCAACAACATGGATTGACACAGTGGCTGCAACAAGGGGCTCAAGCATGGGGACAATCGTGAGAACTATACCGTGTTTTGCTCTGTTGTGCACAGAGTCACTATGGGTCAGAACTAACTCGATGGCACTCAGCCACAACTTCATATAGGAACAACGAAGGAGGCTTTACAACTGGAGTCTGTGAGTCTGATTCAGGATTCAGACGGAGCAAAACAGAAGCAAGCTTTTTCACAGTATCCACTTATATTGGGAGCAGGACAGATGGCTGATGGAACTTTCTTTCGATTGCTACAGCGGGGATATGATTTAGGTAAGGCTGTTGCATCCCATCCTAATCTTTTGGTGTTTGGTAAAATTAAAAAACAACAACCCAACTTGTTGCCATGGGATGGATGCTGACTCTACAGCACCTTGTACAAAAAGGTAGAACTGCCTGTGTGAGTTTCCAAGACTAGAACTCTTCACGGGGTAGAAAGCTCAGTTTTTCTCCTGTGGAGTAGCTGGTGGTTTTGAACTGCCTACCTTGTGAATTGCAGCCCAATGAGTAACTATGATGCCACCAGGGCTCTTGATTGTTCAGAGCAGATCCTATTATGGCTGCAATTACATTGTATTAGATAGCATCATGGGAATTGCTAGTTCTTAACTTCCAAACCACAGAGAATTCTGGCAGAGACAAGCTGACACAAAACATTTAACTACCACATTGGTTGAAAGAGTATCAGCAAGATTTCACCTGAGTTTTATGAAGATGTTTGACTGTGTACATCATTACAAATTTTGAACAACAGCAAACAATAGAAATTTCAGATACGGAATTGTGTTCATATAGAACCTGTACATAGACTAAGAGGCAGCTGTTCAAACAGAATAAGGTAATGAATACTGCATGGTTTAAAATTAGGAAAAATGTGGTTCAAGATTTATTCTTTCACCCTGTTTATTTAACCTGTATTCTGAGCAAACAAACTGAGAAGCTGGACTAGATAGAGAGCATGGCATCAGATTGGAGGAAGACTTATTTACAACTTGTGATATGCAGGTAACAACCTGGCTTGCTGAAAGTGAAGATGACTTAAAGCATTTTCTGATGAATATTAAATATTCGTCTGAGTATGGATCACATCTCAACACAAAGAAAACAAAAATCCTCACAACTGGCCCGATAACAAACATCATGGAAACCAGAAAATATGGAAGTTGTGATGAGCTTCATTTTACTTGGATTCACAATCAATACCCTTGGAAGCAACGGTCTAGAGACCATACAACTTGTTACATTGCACAGATCTGATCCAAGAGATTTCTTTCCAGCATTGAAAAGTGAAGATAGCACTTTGAGGACTCAGGTACGCCTGACCCAAGCTATGATATTTTCAATTGGTTCATATGTAGACAAAAGCTGAGCAATGACTAAGAATGCCTGAAGAAGGATTGATGAACTTGAATTATGGTGTTGGTGAAGATTATCAAATATGCTATGGACTGCAATGGTGTAATGGTTCCTAGCTTGGCTACTAACAGGAAGATCAGAAGTTCAAATTCACTAGTCGCACTGTGGGAGAAAGATGAGACTCTCTGCTTCCCTAAAGATTTACTGCCTTAGAAACCCCAAATGGACAGTTCTACTCTTATTTATAAGGTCACCATGAGTTGGAATAAGTTTGATGGCAAGTTTTTCTTTTCTTTTCATCATGTACTTCCAGAAGAACAAATGATTTTATCTTGGAAGAACAGAATACTCTTTAGAAGTGAGGATGGCACATGGAAGAAGCATGCTAGTCTGTGTGATCATGAGGTGTCGACAGGATCAGGTTTCAGGCATCAAAGACCCACAACAAAAACTCATATCATTGCGAATGAGGGGGAGTGCGGAGTGGAGATCCAAAGCCCATCTGTAGGCAACTGGACATCCCCTTACAGGATGGTTTTGGGGAAGAGACAAATCAGTCAGGATGCAGTATAGCAGTGATGAAACATACAACTTTCCTCTAGTTCTTTAATGCTTCCTACCTCGCACCCACACTATCATGACCCCAATTCTACCTTACAAATTCTGGCTAGTCCAGAGCATGTACACAGGTACAGCTAAGAGCTAGAAACACAGGGAATTCAGGACAGATAAACTCCTTGAGACCAATATTGAGAGTAGCCATACCAGGAGGGGAAGAGGAGGTGAGAGGAGATAGGGGGAACCGATTGCAATGATCTATCTATAACCCCTCCCAGGGGGATGGGCAACAGAAAAGTGGGTGAAGGGAGACATCGGTCAGTGTAAGATAATAAAAAACAATAATTTATAAATTACCAAGGGTTCATGAAGGAGGGAGAGTGGGGGGGGGGAGGGGAAAAATGAGGAGCTGATACCAAGAGCTCAAGTAGAAAGAGTGTTTTGAGAATGATGATGGCAACAAATATGCTTGACACAATGGATGTATGTATGAATTGTGATAAAAGCTGTATGAGCCCCCAATAAAATGATTTAAAAAAAAAGAAGTAAGGATGGCATAGCTATGACTATATTTTGGACCTCTTATCAGGAGGGACCAGTCCGTGGAAAATGACATTGTGATAGTTAGGTGTATTGTGCCAACTAGGCTTCCGTAGGAATATGGGGACAGAGTTTAATCAGGTTGCAGCTTGATTGGAGGGAGACTCATTCTCCCTGGTGATTGGACCAGGGTGCTGCTGCTTGAGCTAGTTTTTTGCCTCAACCAAGCGCTGCACTATCTGTGGGATGAGCCAACCCATAGATTGTGTTGTCTTGCCATGTATTGCTAAAGCTTGAGACTCCTTCAAGACCTGCTTTGCCACGTTGCTGGTGGAATGTGTCGCCGTGTGTCCATTGCTTGAACTCAAGGCCCCATCAGGGACTGCTTTGCTATTCTCCTGCACTACTGACTATTTCTGCATACCTTGCTGCCTGCAGGCTGACTCTGCCTGTCTTGCCTGAGGACAGACTCAGCTGTCCACTTTCTTGAAATTGGACTGGCAGCCCTCGAGAGTTGAAGGACAACCTTCAGTAGATTAGCTGTTCCACAAAAGTGAGTTGAACTGAGCCCTCTGTACTGCTGTGTGGACTAATAAGCTGTTATATTCCTTCTTGCTGTATAAACCTATCATTAGACATAGCTGTATAATCATAAGAGTACTGGTTTTGTTTCTCTAGAGAATGCTACCTAACACAGACCTCATGCTTGGTAAAGTAGAGGGTCAGACAACAGTAGGAAGACCACCCATGAGATGGACTGAGATAGAGGCTTTAACATTGGGTTCAAACATAGCAATGATTGTGAGGAAGGTACAGGACTGAGAAGCATTTTATTCTGTTGTTATAACATAGGGTTGCTAAGAGTCAAAATCTACCCCGTGTCTCCTAACAACACTGGAGACATTAAAGTGGAGTGCTAGAGACAAATGAAGAGACACCTTGAGTACTTGCAAGACAACTGGATTGTGAGCTACCTACAGGCAAAATAAAGAGTGTGAAACTTTGAAAGAAGATTGAGAACCCATGCACCCTTTCCCAGATGGCATTGTTCACCACGATGGAGTCAAGAAGTCAAGATTGAGGCGACAGTGTTTCCAATAATAGGGGCAGAAAGCGAAATCCCAGATGCCTGTTTGTCTGGAGAACAACACACCTGATTAGAACAAGGTAAGGAGGGTCTGAGGACTGAGGTCCTCAGGAAAAAGGAGAAACAGATGGTCCATCTGATCCGCTTAAATATTTGAAAGAAAATGGTTATGAGTGAGTAAGAGATTAGAGGGATCCTTCGGGGCAAAAATACAGGGTTGGTGCATGTAAAATAAATTAATGAAAAGATAGATTACCTTTGTAAGAATTAAGGTCTCTATGAGTTGCAGTGTTTATAGTTTATAGAAATAATGTGCTTTGCTTTGTAAAACCTGGTAATACAATGAACAGGATCAAGTGATAGACATTATTTACTATTGATCCAACTGAAGTTTAGATGTAAATAAATGTGTTAGATGGAGGGGTGAAAGGGGTAAATGGAAGTGATAGTTCTCACCAGCCATAACTATTGAGAGGAAATCAGTTAATAATGTCAACATTTGATAAATTTATTAATGGAAGTATATTATTTGAATCACAAGTAAACATCTTTCTGGTATTCTCTGCTTTGCGCTAAGATCTATCTGACATCAGCAATAATATCCCTGGTTTCACGTCCTCTTCTGAATGCAGCCTAAACTTCTGGCAGTTCCCTTTCAATGCACCGATGCAATTATTGTTGGATGATTTCCAGCAAAATTCTGCTTGCATGCGATATCAATGATGCTGTTCTGTAGTTTGAGCATTCTGTTGGGTCACCTTTTTTTGGACTTGGCCCACATAGTCATCGCTTCCAGTCAGTTGACCTAGTAGCTGTCTTCCAAATTTCTTGGTATAAATGAGTGATGGCTTCCATGCTTCATCAGCTTAGTGAAATATTTAAATTGGTGTTCCATCAATTCCTGGATCCTTGTTTATGGTTAATGCCTCAGTGCAGTTTGAACTCTTCCTTCAGGGCTATTGGTTCTTACTCACAGGCTATCTCCTGGAATGGTGGAATGCCGACTACTTCTTTTTGGTTCAGTGACTCTGTGTATTCTTTCCATCTTCTCTTGATGCTTTCTGCATCATTCAATATTTTGCCTATGGACTCTTCCAAGATTTCAGCTTGAGGCTTGAATTATTTTTTGAGTTCTTTCAACTTTGGTTATGCAGAGCGTGTTCTTTCTATAGTCTTTGACCGTATTGTCAGGAGAGACCAGTCTCTAGAGAAAGACATCGTAGTTGGTAAAGTGGAGGGGCAGTGAAAAAGAGGAAGGTCTTCAATGAGATGGATGGACACAGTGACTAAACAATAGATTCACTCACAGGAACAATGACAAGAATGGCACAAAGCCATGCAGTGCTTCATTCTGTTGTGCACGGGGTCGTTGTGGGTTGGAAACAACTTGCTGGCACGTAACCACGGCATCATTTAGAAATTATTTAGAATGATGGAGATCAATACAAGCTGAATTAGCTAGAAGAGTTCAAATGTTTGCTTTGGGGAAGTATTATTATGGCATTTGGAGGGTGTAAATGAGGGGCTTAAAATAGTTCATGGGAAAAATGCCATTAAAAACAAACAAACTTCATTTCCAGGAACTTTTTGAATCTCCTTTGTGTTATTAGTTTACTAAAAATAATAAAAAGAGACAGACAGAAAACACCACCCAGACACATAAAGAAAGTGAGAAGTTGGCCTTCTTAGTCACTACTATAGAGGGACTGTATATTTCTATATTCTTCTTTTCCAACTCATAATAGCCCTGTAGGACAGGTTAGATCTGTCCCTGTGGGCTTTCAAGATTCATGCATGCAAAAAATTAATAATTTCTTCAATCTACAAATATTTAATGAGTTCTTAGAACCCAATAACATATATTGACTGCAAATAGCAGACATCCAAGAGAAAATTTTCTTTTCCTTCATTAGCCCTGCAGTTGACAGAGGAATTACCAGAAGTTGGTTCATGCTCTTCCCCTTGCCTGGAGAAGTCATCTTTTTTTTGACACGGAGAACTCCTATTGAGACTTTGAGGCCCCGCTCAAATGTTACTGTTCTTTGAAGCCTTCCTACCCTCTGAAACAAAACCCATTAATTCAGCACCATGTTCTCTGTGCTACAGAGCAATGTCTCTGAAGCTACCATGCCGAATATGATGCCTGAGATAGAATGCTTCTTTAAGGAGTAATTAGAGGCATATGTGAATCCGTGCATGTATGAATGGAGTTCCTCAAAATTTAAATTGTTTTTGTGAACTTTGTGGTTCACCGAGGCTTCCTGCAGCCTCTGTGAATGAACTAGTAAAGACTCCCAAGTGTTAATGATACTAACCCATTACACCTTTATCACGATGCCAGTGACTGCATATGTGACCAAGCACAGTTCTATTCTGACACAGCTGGGACCACCATGGTGATGGCATCGACAAGATGGTCACAGATCATGCACATTTGTAAAATGAACAAGCTGAATGGTGAGCAACATTCACTATCTGTCCTCCCCATTTTACCCATTGGCTTTGGTCCTGTGCTCAGGAAGTAGACGCATTTGAATTATGGCGTTGAAAAGGCACATGGACTGCCACAAATGCTTCCCTGTGCTCCTGCTTCATGGCGCCTGGGTTAGTTAGGAGAACAGAGCAAGGGGACAGACACTGCAAGGTTTAAAATCAGGAAAGGTGTGTGTCCGAGTTGTATCCTTCATCCGTACTTATCCAATCTGTGTGCTGAGCAAATATTCAGAGAGGCTAGATTATATGAAGAAAAACGTGACCTCGGGTTTGAAAGAAGGCTTATTAACAAGCTGCAAGATGCAAATGACACCAACTCGCCTTGCTGAAAGTGAGGAGGATTTGAAGCACTTGCTGATGAAGGTCAAATATTTCAGCCTTCAATATAGATTATGATTCAGAATAAAGAAGACAAAAATCCTCACCACTTGACCAATAGATAATATCATGATGAATGGAGAAAAGTTTGAAGTTGTCAAGGATTTCGTCTTACTTGGATCCATAATCAATGCACATGTAAGCAGCAGTCAAGAGAGCAAAAGATGGGTCGCATTAAGTGAATCTGCTGCACAAGACCTCTTTGGATTATTGAAAAGCAAGGATGTTACTTTGAGGACTAAGGCGCACCTGACCCAAGCAATGGTGTTCTCCAGTGCCTCATAAGCACGTGAAAGTTGGGCATTGAATTAGGAAGACCAAAGAAGAATTGATGCATCTGAATTGTGCTGGAAAACAAATGTCGAAAGTACAATGGACTGCTAAAAGTATAAATCGATCTATCTTGGATGAAGTCCTCCCCGAGTGCTGCTTAGAGACAAGGATGGCAAAGCTTTGTCTTACACATTTTGGACAAGTTGTGAGGCGAGACTATCATGCTTGGGAAAGTGGAGCGGTAGCAGCACACAGAGGAAGAACCTCGATGAGTTGAATCGACACCGTGGCTTCATTGAGGTGTTCAAGCACAGGAAGGCATGGCGCAGGACCAAGCAGGGCTCCTTCTGTTGTGCATAGGGTCGCTATGGTCAGAACTGACTCAATGGCACCTAACAACAACAACAACAGGAAGTTGTTGGAACGCTAGAGCTATAATCTGATTGTACCCAAAGGAAATTCGTACATTGTCCATAGTCTTCACTCAAGTCTTCCTTCAAAAGAGTTTCAGAGTTGTTTACTAGCTATATTGTCCTTAAAAGAAACATTGAAAGGACACCCCTAGAAAAGATAAATGAAGACCTGGAACTATTTATGAGCCCTTTTCTTCTTCTTTTTCCATGTCTATATAAGATAGGCAAGATAAACAATCCTGAGGAGAAAACAACAGGACCAATGGTTCCAGGGGAACAAGGGAGAGGAGGAGGTGGGAGAAAGGGAGGGAGGAGCCAACAAATCCAGGGACAAGGGAACAACAAGAGATCTAACATTGAAGGTTTGATCAAGTGCAATGTAGCTAAGAGGAATTACTGAGAGCCGAATTTAGGTCAAACATGATAGTGAGACAGGAGGAAAGTAAAAGGAAATAGAGGAAAGAAGTAGGAGGCAAAAGACATTTATAGAGGTATAAATATAGGCATGTATATATGTAAATATATTTATATATAATGATAGGGATATAGGTCTAGGTACATATATTTATATGTTAAGTATCATGGTAGCAGACAGACATTGGGCCTCTACTCAAGTCCGCCTTCAATGCAAGAAAACTTTGTTCTCATAGCCTGGCATTCTCTGATGCTCCCTTTCTGACAAGATTGCTGAAGAAAAAATGGATTTATAAGCTAATGTGGTGAAGAAAGCTGATGGTGCCTGGTTATTACAAGATATACCATCTGGGGTCTTAAAGGCTTGAAGTTAAATAAGCAGCCATCTAGTAGGGAAACAACAAAGCCCACATTGAAGAAGCACACCAGCCTATGATCACGAGGTGTTGATGGGATCAAGCATCAGGCATCAGAAGAACCAAAACAAACAACCATTTTGATGAGAACAAGGGAGGGTTGGAGTGGAGCCCCAAAGTCCATCTGTAGACAATTGGGCATTCCCTCTTAGAAGGGTCACAAGGAAAGAATGAGCCAACCAGGATGCAGTATAGCACTGATGAAGCACACAACATTCCTCTAATTCTTTAATGCTTCCTTCCCCACTTATCAAATCCGGCTAGACTGTAGCATGTACACTGGTACAGATAAGAGCTCTTAATACAGAATCCAGGACAGATAACCCTCTCAGAAACAATAATGGGAGTAACCATATCATGAATGTAGCAGGAAGGTGGGGGGAGAAGGTAGAAAAATGGGAAACTGATCACAATGATCAATGTATTAACAGCCCCCCACCCCCTGGGGTCGAACATCAGAAACATGGGTCAAGGGAGACAGCGGATGGTGTAAGATATGAAAATAATAATAATTTATAATTTATCAAGGGTTCTCGAGGGTGGGAAGGTGGGGAAGGGAGGGTAAAAAGAGGAGCTGATACCAAGGGCTCAAGTAGAAAGAACATGTTTTGAAAGGGATGATGGCAACAGATGTACAAATCTGCTGGATACAATTGATGTATGGATTGTGATAAGAGCTATAAAAGTCCCCAATAAAATGATTTGCTAAAAAGAAAAGATAAATGAGCTAGATATAAGTCTGATTCATTTGGAAGCTAATCGGTTTGTTATTATGAATTCCCCTGCTATCTTCTCTTAGACCAAACACTGCAACGAGCAGAGCACACATTCTCCTACCCGAGACACCGAGGGTTAAGAGAACGTTACTTCTGATCTCATTTAGATTTCTGACCGCTGGTTTTTCTGTTTTGTTTTGTTTACTTTGTGCTTTCGTGGGCAGTCACATCTAAGTATTCTCAGTTTTCAAATAAATATTTAAGATCCAGAACTATATTTGGATGCATGCATAATCAACATCACCTTCAGTCAAACCTTCCTCATTTTGCAACAAATGGCAGAAACTGACCTTGATGTTTTCCAGGAGGACACATTCAAAAATACAAAAACAGAGACGAAAGCTCTGCGCCGAGATAGCTAATGGCTCAGGGTAGCTTCGGCAGCAGAGAAATGAAGACAATTCACAAGGCCAGCGCATTTACAAAAGGCACAATACATTACATAATGCCACAAATAAACACAGATAAGAGGAGCCCCACCTGGGTTTTCTCAGTGCTGGTAATTTTTATGTATCCAACCCTTCATGTGCTTCACCTTCAGTGAGTTTTGCTCAGAAAAAAACCTTACACGCTCTGGAGAGACCCCCCCAGGGTGAATCTGTCATTTAAAATTCTGCTAAACCCAGCTTTGAGACAACTGGTTTCTGTGGAAAGGAATTAAACATGCCTCCATCCCACCCTCCCTTTTTTCATGTACAGAGGGAGTTTGTGGGAGCAAGGATAAAAGATCTCTATAAATAACTTTTGCTAAAAGCCCATCAGTGACCTTCCGGATTTGGTAAACCTTTTTAGCAGAGCAGATAGATGCTGGATGAAGAGATTCGCTTGAGCTCTGGTATGCTTTGTCTGATTTCCCTTCCTTTCCCTAGCTCATCTTTTGGTAAACACAGACAGCAAGACAGATGAAGATGTAGACAAAGAAACAAAGTATGGATCCCATGTCAACAGAGGCCCAGGCCAGGCGTCTGCACCTGCACCTCGTGGATGCTCCGCCGGAGAGGGGGAGGGGGGCATACTGATTGCTGAATCTCAGGGCTCTCTCTCAGTGGCAGGCCACTCCCTCTGTCAACCACTCTTCCTTCTTGTAGCCATCCTCCTTATCTGCTTCTGTCGTCTTTGCTTTTGTTTGTAGCTGTCGCCACCAGCTCACTTTATTCCACAAGGTGTCCTGCCTCCTCCCTCCTCCTTGAGGACACACGAGCGTCGCCCCAACGCCAGCTGCCCTGCCACTTGCTGCTTCAGAGCACAGGCCCTGGAGGGGAGCGCACTTAGTGCCCGGGCAGCACCTCACTCTCACTGTGGGGTGCCGTGTGATGAGCACGGTGCTGGGATGGCTAATTGCGATCTAGTTGACCCTCCCTTCGTGATGATCCTGCACTCTTTGCGGTAACATGCTACCTGGTCCTGCGCCACCCCCACTATGGGTTGACAGTTGTGATCCTTTGGGTTTTATGCACTGGTTCTTGGAAGCAGATCACCAGGCTGTTCTTCCCCTCCTCTTGGTCTGGAAGCTCCACTGAACCTGATCAGCATCTCGGCCAAAACCGCCACTGACAATTGGGGGTGGCTGCGCAAAAGGTTCATTGGCTGGGAATCTGCCTGGGCCCCCCACATGGAGGATGTGATCCCAGGGGCTCCACATCCATGGCCTCTTCCTATCTGACGGCCAACCGTCAAGGCAGGCATGATTATCCCTTGGTGAAATTATGGAAGTCCTTCCAGGTCAATAGGATCTGGCTAACATCCACATGGTCTCCATATTATATCATGTCCTGTTCCTCTGATGGGAGTCTTAGACTCAAATCAAATTCTGGCTCCTGCATCAAGTCCTCAAAGCCCCCCCCCCCCACGCCCCCCCTTACCTGTGCTTTGATTTCCTCTCTTACACAGCATCGTGATGCCTAGAGATGACCACTAAGAAGGATAAGACATGACCTTAGCTCCTTGAAATGATGTTACAAAGGGAGGAGGCTCAGGAGCTTACAGCGTCTTCCCTCCACCACAATGTTGCTCTATTCTTTGTTTACTTGTCCCTCTGCCCCTACCAGCAGCTCAGGCCTCAGGACTTCCATGGTGGTTGAGGAAAGTCATCCAAAGCCACAAAGGACACCCCCCTGAAGGCAGAATGACTTTATGAAATGAACGTTGACTGCAAAGAAGGCTTTAACGCCCCCAGGAGACACAGTAGCGTTTTCAGGCCATTTTTACAATGAATATGCCCCAGACCGACAAACCCACTGCCATGGAGTTGATGGTGACTCTCTAGGACAGGGTAGAACTGCCCCTGTGAGTTTCCAAGAGTGGAACTCTTGATGGAGTAGAAACCTTGGTCTGGTAGTTTTAAACTGTGGGCCTTGACCGTATTATAGGTAGCCTCCCAACTCGTAAGCACTTTATCACGAGAGACAGAGCTGCTAATTTGGTCAGGAAAAATATGTATCTCTCAACAGATCCGTGTCTCTTATGGATATGATTATGTCTTCCCAAAATATGTGTTGGAATCCTAACACCTGTACCTGTGGATATGGCCTATTTGTAAATAGGGGATTTTCTTGCATTGCATTAGTGAAATCATGCGAAAGTAGGGTGGATCCTAAACCTAATCAACTTCTTTTTGCTTGTTTGTGTGAGATGAACTTATTTGTCACTAAAGACTTCCAAGTCCACGCCAATTTTGCTTTTTCTTCTATTTTTGAAAAGCCACTTGGACCACTATTTAGGTTTGAGGGATAAGAGATCTGGTTGAAGGGTTTTTTTGTTATAAGATGTATACTATATATATTTATATATCCCATCTCAGGAAATGAAATCAACAACAATATTCTGTTAAACCCTTCACATATGTGGGTCTTCTTCTTCCCCAATCTTTCCTCTCGCCCTCCTGAATAACCTATCCACTTCAATCACCTACTCAACTTCTGAACTATGAACAGATGGTAAAGACAGAGAGACACACACAGTGGGTGCATTAGAATTGCCAGCCTTCTGACGCTTAACCCTCCCCCACTTGGGGACCCAAGGACTCCGGTCTCTTCCTTACATCTTCTTCTTTCATTTACTCTCGTTGTTCACCGAGGCTCTATTACCCAGAATCCAACTTGGGAAAGGAGCAAATGTAATGTTGTTTCCCAAGGGGCCTGAGCACCTCTCCAGGGATGGCAGAAACCTTCAGAGTGTTCTAGGATTGAACGTGTTCCTCTTCTGATTCACAAGTGAAGTGGGGGCCAAGGTGTAAAGATGCTGACTTCACCAGCAGGACGCATTTTAACTTTACAAGGCTGCTTCCTCAGCAAACACGTATTTATTTAGGTGCCTGGCATCCTAGCAGAAGCAACGCACCAGACATGTTCCCAAACGCCAAAGACTGCCATCTGGCTCATCGCAGGAAGCATGGGGTGCGACACAAGGAGCAATCAATGCTGCGAACGCTGGCTGCTTTTACCCTTCCCATCTCGGATTGATAGTTTTGTTTCACACCTCAGATGCCGTCGTCTCTGCGAACTTAGCTCCTTTTGTTCTTTTCTTCTGTCTCTTTACTCCCTCGCTCGTGGTGCCAGATAGAACATTGATCTCTCACTGCATGATCTGGGTATTTTCATAATTTTCTGAAAGGCTCCCATTTTGCCTTTCAAACGTATTCTCTGTATGACCTTCAGTTGCTTGCTTTGTCTTCCTAGGGTGGGCTCCTCTTTCTAAGACTTCACATGAAAGTAAGAGTAATAACATTGAATCAGAGCAACAACATTAACGTAAGAGTAATGATATTAAAATAAGAGTAATACTATTAAAGTAAGAGTAATAATGGGAGAAAGAAAGGGCTTTCTACTCTCATGAAGAGTTAGTCTCAGAAACTCATGGGGGGCTAGTTCTGCCCTGTCCTATAAGGTTGCTATGAGTTGGCAATCATCATCATTAAAATATATCTTGTACATTTGTCTTAAAGATAAACGTATTTGTTTGTAAACCTTATCTTATGAAGATGAACATATTAAAAAAAGAAGACCCCTGTGACGATCCTATCTCAGTTCTGGATACTTGGTAAAAACTCAATAAAAAGCTCAACAATGATTGCAGCAGCACAAGCTGTATTCAGAAGACGATGTGGCCGGAAGGATATTATTGCTGATGTCAGGTGGATCTTGACCGAAGGCAGCAAATACCAGAAAGGTGTTTAATTGTATTTTAGGGACTATGCAAAGGCATTCGACTGTGTGGGTCCTAACAAACTATGGGTAGCCTTGAGAAGCATGGGAAGTCCAGAACACTTCATGTGCTCATGTGGAACCTGTACATGGAATAAGAGGCAGTCCCATGAGCAGAATAAGGGAATACTGAATGGTTTGAAATCAGAAAAGGTCTGTGTTAGCATTGTATCCTTTCACCATACTTATTCAATCGGTGTGCTGAGCAAATAATCAGAGATGCCAGACTATATGAAGAAGATTGCATCATCAGGATTGGAAAAAGGCTTATTAACTTACTTAAAATAAGGATGGTGAGACTTCATCTCACATACTTTGGACATCTTATCAGAAGAGATAGTCCCTGGAAAAGGACATCATGCTTGGTTAAGCAGAAGGCCAGTGACAGGGGGAGACCTTCAGCAACGGGCTCGATCATGAGAACTATTGTGAGGATGGTGTAGGACTTGGCAACGTTTGGTTCTGTTGTGGTGGTAGTCACCCAATCTGGTATCAATTTAAGGAATAAGAGGGTAGGGGTGGAGTCTAGGCTGTCAGTCTGGAGATAGCCAATGAGACTTCTGTGGGCATGGCCTTCTGAGAATTCTGGGAAATCTGGTACTTCCTCCTTGGAGGTGGAAGACACCTCTCTCTCTCTGTTACTCCCTGGGAGACATTGCAGAAGACAAGCCAACTGGACCAATCTGACCTTGGAAGCAGGAGAAGCCACAGAGAGACCCCTGCCAGCACTGAGATGTTTCCAGTGACACTGGATCCAAAGACTTTCTACCCACTGGCCTGTGATCTTCTGCATTCAATGTCATTGCATGTGTTTCATGAGTCTGAAGAGGACTTTATAGGTTGATTTTGAAATATGGGCTAATATCGGACTTGTGGACTTGATCTGGACTAGGCTGGGATGTTTTCTCAATGTTCAATTGCGCTTGTATATAAAGCTCTTTCTTATACACATATGTGTGTCCATGGATTTGTTTCTCTAGTCCACCCAGACTAACCCAGTAGTGCGTAAGGTCACGTCGAGTGGACATCCAGGCAGCAGCACCTAACAACCAATACATTGCATGTTGCTTCAACTATGGTGGGCCACCGCCCTCGTTGTGTTTAGCAATAGCTCTCATTGGCACAAGGATACCATCCTTTATGGACGCCCACTGGATGTTGTGCACATTATCTATTTGGAGCAGTGGCTGAGATGGTGACTGACATTCAAAATCCCGAAAGAGGAAGGGGAGAGAGCCAGGATGATATTACAAATGGAATCTGGCTGCCATTTTCAGCATTGGACCAGGTGACTACTGATCACCCCACATTCATGTAATTGGTCTTTGCCCCTGAGCATGCACCACTACACATGCTTTCTCCTATCAAATGTCATCTTAAAATTCAAATTAGATGGATGCAGCACTGGCCTTTGCAAAGCGCCATCCACACACATTTCCTTATCCTCTTTTGCAGGTGAAGGCACTGAGACTCACAGAAGGGACCGAGTCCCCGTTAGGTCCCCCCTCCAATGCAGAGTGGAAGCAGAGAACAGGTCATTTGAAATTTGGCTGAGAAATCGCTTTCTTTTGAGGTTGTAGCCTTTTCTGCAGAACCGGGTCCCACGGTCACTCCCTTCTCTCTGCAGTTCCTTCTCACTGCAAGTGTTTCTCTTTCTTTCGTCAGAGTAGCCTTAGTTTGGATTGTAAGAGATTTCACAGCAACCACCGAACTGATGGCTTGGACACTCCTCTTATTGGTCTTCGATGAGAAGGAAAACCTGTCTGTAGGGAGAAACCCTGAGTATGAAAATAAGTGATGTGCGCAGAGCAGAGGCGTGCTTCTGGTCAGTTGTGAGGTGAGCCCTCGGAGGAGAACCACGCAGCCCCTGACAGCCCTCAGGCTGCTTATTTGGGGTTCGTTGTGACATGCCCACTACTACATATCTTGAAAGCAGAGAATACCCAAAAGATGTTTACTTGTGTGCGTCATACCAAACTAGGGATATCTTTGAGAAGAAGGGGGGTTTTAGAACATTTCACTGTGCTCGAGTGGAACCTGTACATGGATCAAAAGGCAGTTGTGTGAACAGTGCAAGAAACTAGTGGGCGATTTAAAACTCAAGAAAGGTGGAGAGTAAAGGTAGGGCTGATCCCCACCTCATAAGCTTTGGGTAATATTGATACTTATTCTTCCTGAGGTTGGACAGATTTTGTTGTCATTAGTAGTATATACTCAAAACTCTCATTGTCATCAATTTGATTCACACACACAACTAGCATATTTATATAGTCATATGATATTGATCCTTATGTAAAGATAAATTAAGTGTATTGCTACAAAATACAGTGAACCCTCGCCACTTCGCGCTTCGACTTCCGAGGCTTCACTCTATCGCAGTTTTTGCGTAACAGCGCATGCTCTGTCATTACTGCCACTGATTGGCTCATACTGTACACGCTTCTGTCTGCATTGCTATGTATCGGAGCTACGTATCAGATGCATTTTTGCTTTTGTACAGTGTACTGTAATTGTTTGCGATTTTTAAGAAATTTTATCTAAGCCCTATGATGGCTCCTAAACGAGCTGCTTCTTCTAAGCCTTCTGACAATAAAAATAAGCGCCAGAGGAAGATGCTCACCATCCAGGAAAAGGTAAAACTTTTAACAGAAAAGTATTAAACAAACTATGAAAATGAAAAGGCATTGTTTCTGAAGGTGATCTTTCTCTCTCTCTAATCTTTCCCCAAGGGGGTCTGGGCTCATCTCTGAACCCCAAATCAGAACAGAAGTTTGGGCATCACTGAGAGATTCATATCACAATCTTTTTAAATAGTCTTTGGATTTGTGGCGCAAAAAGGGAGACAATATCAAGTCTGTAGGGTGAATGGGGTACGGTTTCCCGGTGAAATTCTCATAGGACAACCCTTGTTACCCTCAAAGAATGACCAGTACGTTGTGGCAATGCCAAACAATCCCTCGTTATGACTTTCATGCCTTTTTCCCACCCATGTAATTTTCTCCTTCTTTTCAACATTCCTTCATAATAAGTCCTCGTGATTGTTCTTCGAGAGAATCTATCAAGATTAGCCCCATAGAGTCCCCTAAAAACACTCATCATAACCTTCTGAGCTGATCTCCATGCCTTGAATTTAACCAGCAGATCCCCTGTTTTGATGGAACCTTTCTCTTTGAAGGCATCCCAGCGAGCCTAAGACAAGTGAGCTACTGAGTGCATTCACCTGCAGTCATCCACTGAGGGCTCAAAACACACTTTGTTTGGAGCGAATCCATGTACATTTGAACAGACTGAAACCATAGTAGCAGTATTTTTAGATTTATCCTCCTATAGGTGTAAATGTTTCTCTTCATGTGTGTATGCATGCATGAACACATCCAGGAATCTCACTCCCTCACTGCCACCGAGTCCATTCTGAGCCACGACCACCCTACACGTATGTCTAAACAATATAAACAAATATAAACAAATGCACATGTTAACATACAATCAAAATGTGAATGGCTCTGGTAGAACATCATCTTTCTAAACTCAATATATTCTTGTATAACATTTGAGGCGCATGTTTGCTTTTCATGGGCACATCTCTGCTCGATGTCTTTTGTAATGTAGAGCGTCACGATGCTGGGCTCTTGGTCCGCATAGCCATTGCTCTCCGTGTGACATTCTTCTGATGACTGCCTGCAACGCTCTGTGACTGCGATTGTTTGAGGAACACGGCACCACACAGATCATGTTAAATAATGCAACATCCACAGCTGGAACGTCCCCCAAAGTCGTTTCCCCACATGATGTTGAAGGAGGAAGTAGAAGCCCAAGCATGGTGATAGTAAACAGATCTGAGAGAACCCAGCTACCCAAAGTTAAAATTGTAACGTAGGGCAGTGTTCTTGCCATGATTTCTTACAAACAGGTGGGATCTTATTGACTGCTTCCAACCCTGAAGTTCCTGTAAACGCCAACCTAAAAAGAACAGACGGTCAGATTTTCAGATTCTGCTAGGGATATTTTTAGAATAGGTTCCCTAATGTTTACTAGAGTGTCTAACTCTTGACACCCTTTGAGCCAGGCTATTTTTAATCTTCGGCACTGATTGTGCTTTAAGACTCTTGATTTCTGTGTGTCGGTGTGAAGCTCCCAGCTGTTTCAGCTCATAGACAGGGGACAGAGTTGGTCCAATTACGAGAAGAGACTGAGGGTTAGGAGTTGGAGTTGCTGCAAAGAGAAAGCGCTCAAGGAAGAGAGGGCTCTGAGGACTAGACTCTTGTCATCTGCCTCACGTGGGGCTGCTGAAAAAGCAACTCCCCTGGAAAAGTTCGGTCTCTTTGGGGATTTGGAAGTGACGCCTGATGAAGTTGGTCCCTCTTCTTGATGCAACGTTTCTAGGAATCAAATATACTAAGATTTCTTAACCTCTCCATATTGACACTTTGTTATGGGGGCGTGGGGGGTGGGGTGGGGGTGGGGGTGCTGCCTTTTGCATTGTGGCCATATCTCCTAGAATTCCTAGGGTCCCAAACTTATTTGGCCTACTGCTTCCCCTTTTTCGGGAAAAAAATTACTTCGTGCAACCAGTAGATAAGAACTTTGTTACCATAGCCCATACTCTAGGATAAAGTATCAAGACTGACTTCGGCAGCCCCCTCCATCCTGGATTATTTCAGTGTCCCTCAGTGGGGGCGGGGGGCGCACTGCCCTAGATACTTGGAACCACAATCTCCACTCATGGACACCGCAGTCAAGAAGTCCAACAACGTACCGTCCTGGGGAAAGACCTCTTTGAAGTATTGAAGGGCAAGGATGTAACTTTAGCGACCAAGAAGCGCCTGCCCCAGGCCATGGTATGGTCAACTGCCTAATATGCATGTGAAAGTTGGATATTGAATAAGGAAGACTGAAGAAGAATCGATGAGTTTGAATTCCGGTGCTGGCGAAGAAGACTGCCGAGAGAACCAACATTGGTCATGGAAAAAGTATAGCTAGTCGGGTCCTCAGAGGCAAGGATGGCAAGAGAGACCAGTCCCTGGAAAAGGACATCATCCTGGGCAAATGGAGGGCAATGAAAACGAGGAACACCATGGACAAGATGGATTGACACAATGGCTGCAACAAAGGACTCAAACATAGCAATTGTGACGATTGTGCAAGACATGGCAGGGCTGCATTCTGTTGTACATAGACTTGCTAGGAGTAGGAACTGATTCAATCATGCCCGAGGGAAAAACCGACCTATATCTAGTCCTTATTTCTAGACGTCAGTAGCACTCCCTCACACTTACTCGCGAATTGTTCTTTGCCTGGAGAGCGACAGAGACTTTACCAGGCATCTCTAAGTGTTTTTTGTTTCTATGTTTCCAGACAGGCCATTAATGTCTGTGACATTTTTAGCAATGTAGATTGTTTTGAAACATGCTGATGAAAAGACCAGATTTAATCTTCTACTCGGGCAAAAATGTATACGCTTATGAAGTTTCAAATGACACATATAACTTGTTATATTAACCGAGTCAGTTCATTTGGTCACCTCATCATTCTCACTCAAATCACCCAGAAAATTAACAAGGAAATTTGTCTTGGATCAAATAAAAAACATTTCAAAATTCTGAGGACCATAGCAACGCTTTCAATAACACAAAAGGGTGGAGATGCGTATTGCAGATAAAAAAATCTAACCAGCATGGGACCATAAGCCACACCCACTGCCAGTGAGTCGATGCTGCCTGATCGCTGCCCTATCTAGGAAGGAGTAGACTGCTCCCTGGGGCTCTCGAGACTGTAAGTCTTCAAGGGAGCACACAACCTCATTCTTTCCCCCAGGAGTAGCTGGTGCGTTTGAACCATAGAGTCTCATAGTCAATAAGAATTGGATACTACACCTGAAAAGAATAAGACTGTATGCTATTCTCTATACAGAATGAATAGATGAAAATGAGTCTTGAATTTTCCGGGGATTTCTTTCTCACACTGTAACAAAGCACTTAAGGATTTTATCTTAAGAGAGAATGGCTTTTGAAATATTTTGTCCTTATGCAATCTTCAAAATCCTGAAGTCAGGATGTACGGGCCCAGGGGTGTGAACTTGAGGCAAAACAAACTCTGCTCACCTGGACAGCTTGAAAATGCCCTGACCTGAATGTTCCCAGGGCTCCTGCCTCTCCCCGGGAAGGGAAAGTCGCCCGTGTTCTGGACCAGGAGGCAAAGGCAGAAAGAAGCAAGTGAACCAAGTGTGGGTCTCTCCAAACCTGGGTCCTGTGCCTCTGCACAAGCCCCGCACCCTGGTATCACAAAGACAGATGCCCAAATATCAAAAGGGGAAGAATTTACACTATCGAGAGCCACTCAGAACACATCCCTTTCCGCTAAATCTCAGAGCAAACTTCTAGCTAGTTCCTGGTTTGGGTAATGTTGATGCGGTTGTGGGAAGTTCAGGACATGTGGCTTCTTCTGTCTACATTTCCCTTGTTCCCTTCTACCTCGTCCAGGTGATTCATAGCCCTTGCAGCAGCCATCAGTGGACCTGGCCTGCTCTTCGTTTAGTCCCTGTTTGGGGGACAGGTCCGCAGAATGATTTCAGCTACTGAGCTTGAACCGGTTGCCCACTCCTGATGTCCTCACGCGTTGTTAGATGGCTGAGTCTGTGGAAGAGCACGAGACGGAGGGGCCGTGTACAGGCTCCCCACGCAGTGAAGAGGCAGGCCAAACAGGCAGCTAATGCCAGGAACTCTCTCCCTGACATCATGTCAGCATCACTGAGCTCAGACACAGGAACCATCATGATGATGGCCCAGCACCGGGCAGTGGGCTCGTTCTCTTGCACACAACATTGCTATGAGTCAGAACCAACTCCACAGCACCTAGCCACCGTGACCACAACTCTTTACAGGAGTCGAAAACCTGATCTTTCGCCCATGGAGTGGCTGGTGGTTTCAAAGTGCTGACCTCATGGTTAGCAGCCTAAGGTAGATCCAACTACACCACCAAGCCACATCCCCCAAAGGAAGCTAAGTCACTGCCTTTGAGCCGATGTCAACTCATAGGGACCATAGAGTACAGGGTAGACCTGCCCCCATGAATTTCTGATTCTGTAACTCTTTATGGGAGTCCTGTCTTTCTCCTGAGGTGGTTTTGAACTGCTGACCATGGGGATGGCAGCCGAATTTGTAACCTGATCAAACTCTGCCCACATCTTCCCATTGGCCTCGTTGGCACAATAAACCTAACTATCGCAGTACATGAGTCAGGAGAAGCCTCTGGGTTACATCTGGACTGAACGTACCCACTTCTACTAAGATGCCATGTTCCGATCTATATTTCTTTCTATATACATACACATACATGCATCCCTGGTTTTGCTTCTCTAGGGTACCCAAACTCACACAGCCTCCCATATGGAAGGCAAAAACTTGATCTATGGATCAGCTAAAGAGGTCTTGCAACACTATAAGCGCTATACATTATCTCCCTGCCATACGATTTTATAAAATTGGATTTTAGAATAGAAATGTGTACAGAAGGACTAAGGGAATTTGTTAAGGTCACATACCCACTTAGGGGTGGGTTGGTGGGACGTGAACCTTTAGTGCTGAGCCTAGTGTGCCCATCAAAAGAGGCCATCTTGTTTTCATAGTGGGATCTTTCCCTGGGTGAGAGAAGATTGGATGCAAAGAGAGAATAAAATTACAGGAAACTACTGAAGAAAAGGGAAATGGGCATATAAACATCAATCTTTTCCTTTATCATTTTCCAATTGCCTTTTTTTAGTACTTTAAGACATTTTGGGAAGCAATTTTCTGTGCATGTTAAGTCTAATCAGTAGTTTGGGTGTTTTTTTTAATATCTTAAATCACATTGTGGGAATCAATTTTGTGGGTGTGTGTCAAGTCTAATCAACTTATGCCTCCTCATTTTAAATTAGCTTGAAGTTGTTGATGATAATATATATCTTATACCAAGCTGTTGATTTATATATGCATATACATAAGCATTTTGATGAATTTCAGGTTGAAGAAGTTGGTAGAATCCTTCAATTTCTTTACCAATGGTTTTTGTAGTTGGTGTGTAAATCTGACTAAGAGATACATTACCTGGACTTCTCCATAGGTACATAGTCCTATCACAGGCAGCACTGTATTCCAAGCTATAGCTTGAAGAGTTCTTTTTGATGATAGATATAACCTTGTTCCTCTTAAATTTGCCATCCCAACAGAGCAAATCAGGATCCTCCAACTCAAAGTGGTCAATACTAGTCATTGTCAGCTCACTGATACCCAGGAAATCTATCTTTATGTGTTCTGTTTCTTTTTTGATGATTTTAATGATTTTTGACAATTTAATTTTGATGAAAATACCCAAACTGTGCATGTAAAGTTTGGACCGTGAATAAGAAAGACCCCAGGTGATTTGATGCATTTGGATTGCGGTGTTAGCACAGAAAAGTCACAGGATCATGAATTGCCTGCCTCAAGAAGATTCACCTCTGCCTTAGAGCAAGTCCAGCCAGCATGCTCCTTAGGAGCGAGGATGAGATGGCAAGACTTCCTCTCACATTCGTTGGAGGTCTTACATACATGTCAGTAGAAAAGACCAGTCCCTTGAAAGAACATCGTGCTTCGTACAACAGAAGATCAGTGAAAAAAACAGGAAAGCCCTTAATGAGATGGAATCACCGGTGGCTGCCACAAGGGGCTCAAACAGAGCAACAATTGGGAGGATGGCGAACGACCAGGTGGTATTTCCTGATGAGTCAGAACTACCTCAACCGGCCCGAGCAACAACGTACAGAAATATCTTGTATTTTATTTTGGAGCAGTGGTGACTATCTTCGTGCAATAAACAGCATGCAAGCTCAATGCAGACCTGCCCATAAAGTTGGTTATGACGAGGAAATGCCATTCTGTACACAAGTCACAAGGCCCATTAAGATGCTATCGCCCTTGCCATTGTTTAAAGCGGCTTGCTAAAAGGTATGTAACCCGGAATGGAATTGCAAAAGAGCCTTTTTGAGAGAGTTCCCAGAAGTGATTTCCTCCTCATTAGCACCCACTTCCCTAACACCAACACACATGCACTGTGCACACACACAATGTGAGCCCACACCCCCTGCCTAGGCCTCCCTTGCAATCTCACCTCTCATAAATGAAGTCCATTGTGTGTCGGAGAAAGCAAAGAAGCCTAATATTTCCACTACTCAGGGCGCTCTCCCTGAGAGACGAACAGTGACTTTAGAATATAAACTCTCCACGAGAGCCTTTCGTTTCCCTGGGTAACTCCTTCCCACTTTGGGTGAAGGAGGGTGCAGATGGCACTGATGCCTTCTGAATCCCAGGGCCTCTGGGCTCTGTGGCTTGTATCTGTGTGCCAGCAGTGATAGCTCAGAAACCCGATGCAAAGACCTGGTGGCATCGTGGGTTACATGTTGGCCTGTTAACTAACCGCAAGGTCGGCAATTTGAAACCACCAGTTGCTCCTCTGGAGAAAGATGAGGCTTTCTATTCCGATAAAGAGTTGACAGCCCTGGAAACCCACGGGGGCAGTTCTACCCTGTCCTATGGGGTCGTCGTGAGTCAGAACTGATTTGACAGCAGTGTGTTTGTTTTTTTGGTTTGATGCCAACACTGAAACCAGTTGTTTGGAAGGAAAGGGGCAAAAGGATTAGGTGTGGAGTAAAGCTGTTGGCCCCGTGGCTTTTCAGGCTCAAACAAGGAAAGTCATTGTCAAGCTTCAGTCTTCCAGAGAGATTTCCTCTTCCCCTTCAAAGCCACCAGCGGTGGACATTGGCAAAAAGCCCTGAATAGCAGGGAACAGGATCAACGTTAAATGGGAGTCATTGAATAACGAAGGTGTTAGAAAATAAAGTTGAGTTCCTGGCTCCCTCCCCCTTCCCTTCTGCTCTCTCCGTCTCTCTTTGGGAGGACAAACGCACACACAAGCAAAGGGAAATCTGTTATTCCTTCATTTTTATCTTGTAGCTCATGATCGCAATCAGCAGTTCACAGCTGAGTGCACTGATGTCTGTGGAAAGTTCCAGCCAGCTCTTGGCGCTCTCCGTGAGCCACATGAGCTAATGGCCACTGTTAAGTTTTTCTATCATTACCTGAGGTGGATTCTAAGCCCTTGATTGACTGCAGGATTCAGTAAAGATGTAGTATACCGAAATGATCATTTTCTTTCTTGGCTCTGGGGATCTGGAATGGGAGAAAGGAAACCAGGGATCACACCACAGCAACCTCCTGAGAGCCATTAAGGAACCATTTCATGGAGCTGGAATTACATCCCAGGACAACATGTGCACACTGAAAACCGGGTACCCGAGGCTTTGGATTCCAGCATCTTCTGGTGAACATGGGGAAGAAGCTGTGCAAAAAGGCGAAATTAATTCGCAGAACTCAGCCATCGTTAGTGCTAATAACACCACTGCATGATGCTAACCATTTTTGCTGTGGAGCAGGGATTGCATGCCTGCTAACTGACCCATTTGTGGTTCAAACCTATACAGTGAAGGTGTTCCCTTCTGGAAGGGAGAGCCTTAATCATCAGTCTGCTCTCTGTCGTTGGCATTCAACGGGCCGAACAGGCATGCATGGTAATTGAAGGAGATTCAAAGACGTGTTGCATTGGGTAAATCTGCGGCCCAAGATCCCTTTTAAAGGGTTGAAGAGCAAAGACACTACTTTGAGGAGTAAGGTGCACCTGACCCTAGTTGTGGCATTTTCAATCCCTTCATACGCAGCTGAAAGCTGAGCACTGAATAAGAAAGACTGAAGAGAAATGGATGAGTTTGAACTATGCTGTTGGCCAAGAAAGAGTTGCCAAAGGAGATAGAAATGAAGTACACGATGGGAAACGTCCTATGTCAGCAGACAGAGTCACAGACTCTCCAGGTGTACTCAGTGGGGGGTTCGCTAGGCCTGGGGTCACATGAATATGCTAATTCATGATGTCACCCTCTTCCTCTTATATAGAATAGTTAGTAATGTTTATGATCAACTCTAGTCATTGAATAATATGTGATGACATAGTAGAAAATTTCTTGATTTCCTAAAGTGTATGAATATTCACAGCAGCTTTGTTTTGTGAAAACTTCTACATTGACTTACCATTAGTAGCTCATAAAATTATTTGAAATGAAGCAGAAGGCTTTTTACATTTTTCTCCTGCTTTTCCTTCAATTACTGCTTCATTCTCAAAAAAGTCACTGATATAAGTTCACAAATACCACTTGCTACAATATCAGAACTAAACATAGGAAAATAATTGATGGAAGCAGAGACTATCAAACACCAGCAGCAATGGCATTAATACCAATATAAAATTGCAGCCTATACCAAGGAAAGCGTGTGGTTTGAGGCATCAGGTCAGTTGGGCAAAGACGACAGCGCCAACCCTTGGAAGGCCTTCGGGAATCAGCAGTGAGTTGTAGAGTTGTCAGAATATTGATATATGAAAAAGCTGGACTTATTAAGAAAGTGGCATTCATTGCTATAACTAACTACAGGAATACTTGTATAAAAACAATACATTTATGCTGAAAATACCATCCAAAATTTTAAAGAGAGACATTTTTGGGGAACACCCATAGACACTTGCACCCAGTGGGGTCCCACTCCCTAGCAACACCACTGGGTACACTTCCCATTGACACCCAGGAGACTGGATTCTGTAGAAGTTCAGCCGTTGTCCTGGTGGAAAACATAAACCGGACAAGGTAGAGGCAATTGCAAGTGTGTCATCCCAATAGTGAATCCCCGAGGCCGTTTCCTGGTTCCAGGTGTCAGGAAATTAGCAGCCAGGCAGGTAGCCTGCAAGGTGAAAGAAAGAGTCTTCTCTTGAGAGACTGGATGACCCTGACCAGAGGCCACTAGTTCCCCACGCAGAGACCTTGATCTCTGTCCAGTCACCTTCTGGTTCACTTCTTCTAAAAATCAGGCTAGAAAAACCTCACAGGAAAAAAATCTTCACACTGAAAAAGGCTTTATTTCAAATGCTTAGTAAAAAAAGAAGTAAAAGACGTGGTTGTTTTTAAAAGCTTTCTACATCAAGACTCATCAATGAGAAAGCTTCAGAACATGAAAAAAAGAGAAAAAAACGTTCCCTAGCTTAAACACCACCAACAAAACACATCACATACAACAGAAGGATGAAAGAGACAAAAGTGGGAAAATGGCTTCAAAATCAAGAGGAACAAATCAATTCTTTATTTAAGTTCTTATACCCAACAAACAAACAAAAAAAACGAGGCCTAGAGGCTTTGTTGGGTAAGTGTTGGTGGATAACCTAATGGTTGGCAGTTCAAGCCCACCAGCTGCTAGATGGGAGAACACAGAGGCCATCTGTTCCCATAAAGTTTTGCAGCCTCAAAAATCCAATCCAGGGCCGCCATGAGTCAGAATGTAATGGAGGCCAGTGGGTTGGGTACCTCGCAACCAGTCAATGAAGTGTGAGGGCAGAACTTAAATATTTCCAAATGACTAAGGATATTTTTAAATGTAATAGTGGAATGAGCCCAGAACACAGGCCTGCAGCCCTGCCGTTGCCCTCAGCCCTGCCATTCTCCCCAGCTCTGGGTCGGTCTGGTCACGTGCTTCCTGTTTCCGTGACGGACTGTGCTCCTTCCCTGAACACCCAAGGCCAAGTGGCAGTAAGGAACCAGCCTGTCCCAGAGGAAAGGAGCGTAGCAAATTTGACAAGAAGGAGAGATGAGAGATCTTGGAAGGATACCTCGAATGAGGTGACTCAGACCGTGCACTGACACGAAGCCAGTGTGCTGTGCTTTCCAGTTAGGATCAATGGTCACTGGATGTTTGATTGAATTTGGTTCGAAATATAAGTCAATATGACCTCCATGGGGTGATCATGATAAGGATGGTTATTAACACGGTCCTCAGGCACAGAACTTAGAAAGATAGGAAGGAAGAAAAGGGAGAAGCGCAAGCACACTGCAGTGCAGTTCGGACTCTCAGAAGAGCTGAAGCTGTGACCCAACACTCACGCACATGTGTGGACACTGTGCTTGGTGATCATATCATTTCCCACATCGACACGCTGCTTTCAATAAAACCTTGAAAAGGAGGACACCACTCCCTTTGGGCGAGTACCAGTTGACAATAAAAGCATAAATTGGGAATCCTGTACAGAGATTGGGAGCCTCAGTGGCCAAGCCGTGACTCCCAGAGGCAGTTCCACCCTGAGCCCTGGGTCGCCATGAGTCAGAATGGATCCCAGGACAATAAGTGTGGGTGCAATGATCAGCCAGGTGAATCTGTTTTTCTTCAACCTGAAAGTACCCCCTAGCCACCGTACATGCACCAGATATGAAGACAAGACTGTACCAGATATGAAGACAAGACACGTGGAAAGGGTACAATTAGAGATCTTTTCCCTTTAGCTTGAGATTTGGATCCCTGCTATAGGATGAAAGCAAAGAAGCACTCATTGCCATTGAGTCGATACTAACTCGTAGCTAACCCTGTGCGTTTTCGAGACTGTAACTATTGACTGGGGTAGAATGTCCAGTCTTTCTCCCAAGAAGCTGCTGTTGGTTTCAAACTGCCCACCATGCGAATGGCAGCCGAACACGTAGCAACTACACCACCAGGGTTCCTACAGCTATGGCAGGTGCTGAGAATGCTGTCATCTGCTTCTTCCCAATGGAGGACTATACAGAGAAGGTGTTCCCTTCTGGAAGGGAGAGCCTTAATCATCAGTCTGCTCTCTGTTGTTGGCATTCAAGGGGCCGAACAGGCATGCATGGTCATTGAAGCTCACTGAAACCTACCAGGTAGAAACAGTCCTGAGAAGTCACACGTGGGAGCAAGAATTCACATCAAGATGGTTCAATCTTGGATGGAACAACCACGCTTTGAAATTAGCTCTCTGTTCACGTAGGGTTCTCAGATCCTTCATTCATTCATGATTTGTAACCAAACCTGTATGCGAACACTGGGAAAGAAGGAAGTGCCCCCAAAGGTCACAGTCTGCCCAGTGCAATTGCTGAATGAATCTCCACACAACCTGAAAGTGAGGTCCTTGGTCCCGTGAACATGCCACAGATTTCTGGGTATAGGCATCAGGGTAACAGGTGGTCCTCCAGCGGGAAGGCCTTGAGTTTGAGGTACCTCTGAGACACCGGTGATGAACACTGCTCATTTGAGGCCAGGGGAGTGGTGGGTGCTGCCTAATAGGTATTCAACTTCAAAGCATAGTTGTATCCCTCCAGTTAAGAATCATCTTGACTTGAATTCTTGATCTTACTTGTAACTTTTCATAAACATTTCGACCTGGTAATTTTGATCAAAACACAGCAGGCATTCTACACCATCTGTGCCATTTTAGTTCGTTTGTTGTTCCCTTGTCCCTGGGTTTGTTGACTTCCCCCTTTCTATCCTCATCCACCCCCACCCCATGTCCCCCCTGGTACCATCAGACCTGTTGTTTTCTCCTTGGGATTGCTTATCCTGCCTGTCTTATATAGATAGACATTTTTTTTAAAAAGCCTATAAATAGTTCCAGGTCTTTTTGCTGACCTTTATGAATGTTTTCTGATCAGGTCTGATGAGGTGCCAAGTCCTGCCCCTGAGCTAGAAATCTGTTTTGGGATTCCTGCGGGACTTTGTTGCTTTGCTCCCTTGCTGCTCTGTTGCTCTCCCTTCGTGTTTTGC
Organism: Echinops telfairi; assembly: GCF_000313985.2. Classification (NCBI taxonomy): domain Eukaryota; kingdom Metazoa; phylum Chordata; class Mammalia; order Afrosoricida; family Tenrecidae; genus Echinops; species Echinops telfairi. The sequence continues at coordinate 1,663,065 of NW_022103908.1, read as the reverse complement.
CCTGGTATGTGTTTGCGTGAGGGTGGGGTCAGACTGGGCACCATTCCTGCGCTGTGTCTCCAGTGCTGTCTCCCATAGTGCTGTGAGTCTGTGAGGGGATGTGTCTCACGGTGGGGCTGGCCCCACAGTCCTCTCTGTGCATTGGCTGCTCTAAGCAGGCATGTCATCCTGGAGGCTTCCTGGGCCAGAATTCAGACCATGCTCTCTCTCTCTCCTTCCCTCTTAGTTTGCTTCTGTGGGGTCTGGGCAGAACTGCCACTCTCCCTGGGCTATATCTTCAGTGCTGTCCTTTGTAGTGCATTCTTCTGGGGAGGGGGGTCAATGGAGTTGGGATTCTCCCCCACCCCCCCAATTCCTCTCTTAGTTCACTGCTCCATGCCACCATGTTGTCCTCTAGACTTGGCACACCGGGATGAGGTCTGGTACCTCTCTCCCTTTCCCGTGGAGACATAAACAACACCTCTCCATGGGTGAGTTAGTGGCCTGTGCCTCCACTAACCCTCGTCTTTTCCTCCCTCTCCTGTTCCCCTCCTTTTTGGTTGGTTGTCATATTCTTTGCCTCTTTCTAGCTTCTGATGGTTCCTGGAAATTCTTGGAGTTCAGTGACTTATAGACTCCTCCCTCTAATCTCTTCTATCTTCACATAGCTGCCTTCTCTCTGTGTTGATGGCCCTGCGTCTCGTCTCCACGCTTAACAGTACAACCCTGTTAAGAGGCTTAGGACCTGCCCTACTCCAGTATGATCGCTCATGTTTTGTGATAACATCTTCAAAGGCCCTACGTCCCAACATGCTCTCATAACAGGACGTTAGAACGTCAATATACCTTTTGGTGGACACAGTCCGATACAGGAGAGAGTAAGCGTCTTTTACATTCTAAACGTTTTATATACCTATATTGCACACCTCTCTGCCTATCATATTACTTCTCTAGCTTCTCCAATGCTGAGCTATGACCCAGGCAAGCACAACATAGTAAGTTACTGATTTGGAAAACTCGCCAAGATCAAACCTTATTTTCAAGGTAATCTGAATGAGCAGTAAGCTTTCCCAGGCAAAGTCCATGGCTGATGCATTCATTCTTTTCAGCGTGTGAGCAGGTAGCTGAAGGAAAGGCAAAGGCATTCTAAGTCACCAGCCTACAGGTATTTGGGAAATACCTTCCCTACCTTCAGTGCCTTCCAAGGAATCTCGAAATAGTGTTCTCAGTCACATCTGACTAATTTGGGGCTTTCAGGAACGCACCAGGCTTGTCTGAGCCACCCATGCATAGATTATTGAATGTTTTTCTTTGAAACCTGAGAGAAGAGACAGAGCAGAGAGGGAAAGTGGTCCTCCCATTTCCTGCCAGCTTGGCCTTTTCTACACTGATAAGGCCACATTCCTTCGTCAGCACAGCAGGCAGATGCATCCTGTGCAGATGGGCAACTACTCCTACACCTTTGTGTTCTCAGCACATTTCCCTTCTTGGAGCCCTTCTCCAAAGGGGTAACTCCCCCACCCCGCCCCACGTACACACCCAAAGCCATTCCTGACTATAATGGTCAAAAGCACTAGAAACGGAAAAATGTCCTGGCTGGAGTGCAATCTTATCTCAGTTGAAGCCGAAAGGAGCTGGAGAGAGTCGGGGAGAGAGGGAAGGAGACAATTCTAAATGCCCGACCTTGCTGACTCTCTCATCTCCTTAGGGGACGTATCACCCTTAAATCAAGAACTCATGCACTGGGTCTCGGATGGCTTTTGGACACGTCTTAGCACCTGTCAATGAAGGCTTGTGCTTATCATGAACCATGGTCATGTTGAGGTCTACAGATGAATAGGCAAGGCTGCCTGTAAGTTCAGAATAGCAACTGGGAAGTTTTGGGGGTTTTTCAAAGTCCTTGCATTAAAGGAGATGAGGACATGGTAATTCTTTCTAGACTGAGAAAGAAACAGTGCCATTTCTGACACAACAACTGCCCTGCACAGTGCTCTGTTTTTCTACGAAATTTAAGGTATTAGGGTCCCTACAACCCTTGAAAGTGAACCCTAATACTGAATCCTATGCTCCTCATTGGAAAATACTTAAAGTGAATCTTTTTTGCAACCTTTGAATCCTTGAATTCGAGGGGCAGGGGAATTGTTTATAAGCAGATACTCACATGGTGGCAGATGACATATTTGGCTTAAAAGAAAGAAAGAAAGGCTTCCTGCAATCTGGCCCCTGAAATAGCATTTTAAAATGATGCATTTGTGTGGAACGGAACAATTTCCTGTAAATCAATGTACCTTACTTTAGATTTCAGTTGGAAAAAAAATCCTGTTCTTGGAAAACCAATGACATACAAATTACTTATGATCTTCCTAGGAAAGGCCTTATCGATGTTATTGAGGGTGATTTATCTGGATATTCATTCCTTTCTCACTGGAAACATGTGCTTCTCACTAATGTTCCAATGGAGCTAACACAGCAGAATAAATATGGGATACCTGTGTTGATAAGAAACAGACATAAGTTGATTCTTTGGACATTTTTAGTGTAGGGTGCACTCTGAGAAACAAATGTCCACAAATGCTTTCAACGATCGCATCGCCATGAAATGGCTTTTGTTTTTCCCATGTCAGACCTGCTCTGAGCTATTCCAGTTCTTACCCAGAGGAGAAATAAACAAAGGCAGCTCCCAATGAGGGAGCACCAATATGTTGGGTTCATGCATAGCGCCAGCCTTTCCATCTCAGCCATGTTCTCACAGGCAGGGAGCCGATAGCACTCTGGATGGTTTAAGGGTATTAACATAGCCGCCTTTGGGTGGTCCATTTGTCAAGACCCTTGTAGAATTCTTGTGTGATTTTATGCTTCCTGTCAAAGAAAATATGGGCAGGAGTATTATCTTACCTAATGGATATTATTCTCCTGAGAACCAAGTTCTTCTCGAAGGAGACCATAGTTGTGTCCCGTCTCTTGGGACTATTTGCCCCCATGGAGAGGAGCATGAATGGACAAAGGGAGCGTTTGACTTCGGTGTAGCTGGTTATAGCCTAAGAGTTGCAGAGGAGAACAGTGGGGATCCTGGAATTGGTGTTTAAAAAGGCTGTGGCGTTGACTGTGACTCATGAAAACCTTGTTTGTGTCTGGGCAGATCTGGTACCACTGGGCTTTTAGTGGCTGGTTTTATGGAAATAGGTTGTCAGGCCTTTCTTCTGCGCGGTCTCTCACTGGACTAAACATCCAACTTTCTTCTAGAAGTCAAAAGTGTCCACTTGTGGCACCACGAAGGGACGTGGTGCTTTCCATTGGCTAGCAGAGCAAAGGGCAGTACCAAAAGCAAGAGATAGGGAGCTAGTCTTCAACTTCGTGTACTCGTTGTCCAGAAGCACTGTCTAAAAATGTCTTCTCTTTAGAATTTTAGGAACTAAGAATCATCTTTCTTCCTTCAATCTCTTTCTCCAGTAAATATACCGACAATTGATGCCAGGGGTTCTGAAACAGGTTTCTTTAATACCATATTCTGAATCTTAGGGTTTTCTTTAATGCATGTTTATCTGACTTTTGACAAGTTGTTTTATTTGGCCTTCTGTCGCGGTTAAGATTGGGTGTCAACTTGGATAGAACATAGTTTTAGTCGGGCTTGAGAGAAACAAATCCAGGGACACTCATGTGTGTGTGCAAGAGAGAGCTTTATAGCAAACAGCAATGGTGTACTGAGAAAACATCCTAGCCCAGTCCAGATCAAGTCCATAAGTCCTATACTAGTGCATGAATACCTCTTTAGACTCAAGCAGCACGTGCAATGATGCCAAATGCAGGAAGATCGCAGGCCACTGGTGGGTCCAGCGGCAGTGAAAGCAACTCATCCCTGGCTTGGATCTCCACATGGCTCTTCTAGCGCCAGGACTCTGGCTGCTGTCCGCATAGCTCCATCTGGCTTGTCAATCGATTGTCTCACAGGGAGTGTGTGTGTCCCGCCCCAGGAAGGAAGATCAGAGTTCCCAGAATCTTCTGGAGAAGGCCAGGCCTACACAGATGCCACCATTGGCTCTGACCTGCTTGACAGGCTAGATTTCACCCCCTTCAACCAAGTTGAAAGGAGATTATGTAACTGCCACAACCATGATTTTCAGTGAGTAGCCAATAAATTGACAGGAATTTTCCAAGACTGTGTGGGCTACTTCTAAGGTCTCTTGACATTGTGGTATACCTTTTAACGTTTTTTTCTGGATTAGGATCCTGAATCTGGCCTGATATCACCTGACCTCTGGCTGTTTGGGACTTAAGCTGTTGACAGGCCATATTGCTGCCAGCTGTGGGAATCTTTAGCCTCTGCAGCCTATGAGTTAGCAACTTGCCCTCTGACCATCCAGTCTTGAAGTTTGCAGCTCCTGCGGCTCCAGGAGTCAAGAGGAGCAGTCCGCCTGACCTCTGAGCTACACACGTGCAATTTGCCAGCCTCTGCAACCATGTGAACTCTTTCCTTGAGATAAATCTCTCTCTCTTTTTCTCTTCGTAGAAGCTTCACTGTTTTTATTCTCTAGAGAACTCAGCCTAAGATAGTCTGGATTTTTGCCTCCAACAAAGAAATTGCAACACTTTCTGCTGCAAATAACCTCCAAGGAGCCTTAGAAAAAAAAATGAATGTGACAGGTTATATGAAATATCTTCTTGTATAAAAATATAAATGCAATTAACTTACAGTGTTATTATTTTCAATAGCAGAAATGCCAAAATAAACATAATTGTAATCACACTGTCAGCCAACTCACAGTGACCCTATCGGACAAAGTAGCCATGGTCCACAGGGTTTCAGAAGCTGTGACTCTTTACAGAAGCAGTGTGTCTCATGCTTCTCCCGTGGACTCGTTGGTGGTTCGAACCATTGACTTTTCATTTAGCAGCTCAATGCTTAACCCAACGCACCAGCAAGGCTTCTTAGCATGATAGCCGTGTCTTGTAGTTTACAGTGCTCCCAGTTTATAAAGTATGTTTCAAAATACATTTATTTTTTTGATCTTTACAAAAATTACAGATGGTGTATCAGGTAGATGTTATCTTCCCTACTTTATAAATAAAGAAATAAGCATCAAGAGAGTTAAAAGGTTTATTTGAGGTCATCAGGCTGACTGAAAGGACCCTTAGTGGTGTGGTGGGTTTTGCCTCGGGCTGCTCACCACAAAGTCGCCGGCCATGAGACTGTCTGCTTCCGGGAACATTCAGTCTCAGAAATTCAACCGAGCAGTTCTGCTCCATCCTACAAGGTCCCTGTGAGCTAGAATTAACTTCAAGTTCAAGAGTTTGGGTTTGGGGATGGTCACGGTTGGGTATCAAACTGCTGACTGGGCCATGATTCTCGGTGGTTTGACAGTTATGGTGTCATTGGTCTCAAACAATATCCCTGTCATCAAGTTTGACTCCTGCGGACCCTAAAGGACAGCATAAAACTGTTCCCTATGGGTTTCCAAGGTTGCAAATCTCTGTAGGGAGAAAAGGCCTCATGTTTCCTCATAGGTACAAAATAATGTACCCACCTCCACGATGAAATCTGATATCAGGTGACCACCACCACGATGAACTCTCCTTTGAGCAGCCTATGTCAAAGACACAGCTATAGCTGGACACTCTGGCTTTGGACTCACCCTGGATCCTGCATCCAGCTTGTCAGCATCTGCTCTCTGGTTCCCAGGACTTGAGCCAGAAGTCTGTCTGCTTCCCTGTTGCTTTGAGTTTCTGAGTCAGAAACTCCATGAATCAGAAGAAGCCTGCAGCCTGATGTCTGACTGGGGATCCTGGGGTGTAATTAATAACTTTTAAAACTGCATGAGCCATTTAAAAAAATATAAATCTTCACACACACACACACACACACACACACACACACACACACACGCCACTGTTTTTTCATCTCCCAAAAACCCAGCGTATGACCGTCACATAGTCTAGAACAAAGAATTTAAACCCAGGACTCGTAATTGTCAATAGTCTTTCATTTCTCTTGGATGTAATTTTGGTCAGATCATTAAATCTGTCTGTACTTCTTAAGCCAGTCAGGGGAAAATAAAATATTCTGATTTCACATAGTACACTTTGAGTGCAGAAACGAGACTGTGATGAGTCTGTTGAGCTGTGGGTCTAAATTGGAAAGATTTGACAGCGTGATAAAAGTCAACCTTGGCATTGTCTCCTCATAAATAAACTGACTTAACAGACAGTTTGGACGTTTTCCTTTCCAAATTCATAATGGAAATACATATTAAAATCCAACTATTTAGTCTGTGCAGAAATTATTGGATTTCTTTTCAGCTTACCTTTTAGATGTTTCTCAGAGTCTTTTTTTATAATACATGCCTCCACTTCCCTGTCCTCAATATTTTGGCCTAAGGGTAGTCCCTGAATGGGGTCAATCCCAATCTCATACCTGGGGGTTGATGTGCAGAAGGAAGACTCAATCTTCCCCAGTGGAGAGACCTTTTTTTAAGATTCATTTCTGGGACCATGTTTCCTAGCACAAGGGTTCTAAGACCGAAAAAAAAAAAAAAAGATTTTGCAGGGAAGGTTAATCTCGAGTTGACTCCTAGGAGAAGCGAAAACAGAGGGAATTCTGACAGTTTTCTAAATTTTATTTTTAGTACCTTCTTGTATTTGTGGTAGCCCTACCCTTGAGTTCTTCTATAAAGCCCCGGGTCCTTCCTAGTTTACAGACCTGAGTTCCATGTGCTTCAGATCCCCTTTAAATTCAACTGCAATAATTGTTCTAAGTAGTTGTTTTCTCAGACAGAGATTTTATGTTCAACTCTAACCCATGCCATGTGTTATAAGCACAGTGAAGTATTGATGTGATTATGTGGAGGACATAGTGGAAATTACAAAGAGGAAATGTGGTTTGGTGGTTAGATTGGCAGGCTTAATGGTAGGAGTTTTGCTTCTGTTTTTCATGAAGCCTCAGACTCTGGGACTCGCTCAGTCCTTAGCTCTCCATGGGGAACACCAGAGCTCAGGAGACGAGGGCCTGTTTCCACTCAGATGCGCATTACTGTTTGAAACTCAGGGACCCCATTGGTAGTAGAGAATGGCCTTAAGAAGTCAGGAACCACGCAAAGTGACAGGCTAATTTCTATGGATGTTCCATGAGACAGAGACTAACATAAGCCATGTTCCATTGGTGGCTAATTTCCATTATGGGAATTGCAGCCTACTTTTATAGCTTATCACACATCTACCAGCTCGGCACAGAGCAAAGTTGAGATGAAACTGATTTTTTTTTCGCCTATGCATTGGAATGAAGACGAGTACCTTTAATAAACCCCCCCAAAACCCAACAACTTTCATCCGCTTCCCTACATCAATCATCTATGTTCTGAAATGATGAGGCGGTAGTGCTCTTTAGTTTAAGCTTTCCTAGATTTCCTAGAAGGCCCCCAGTGAGATGGATTGTCACAATGGATGTAACAATGGGCTCAAGCAGAGGAACAATCGTGAGGATGGTACGGGACCTGGCAGTATTTCCTTCTGTGGTGCATAGGGTGGGTCACTATGGGTCAGAACTCAATGGCGCAGAACAGGTTTCCTGTTAGATTGTGAGCCTCAAAATGTCATGGTTGCCCCCAATATTTCATCCCTAACACGATGTCCCAAATTCTAGACTTGATAAGTGAGTTCAATAATGTTATAATGTACAAAAATATTCATCTCATTTCTCTGTGCTAACACTGAACACACAAAAACTAAAAATAAAGCAATTATCCATTTAAATGAATCCAAAGGAAATTAAAGGGTATAAATTGAAGCATATACGAAATTTGTATCCTGAAACTACAAAATGCTGATAAAGGAAGTCAAAGAATACCTAAATACATATAGAGACATATCTTATTTATCGATGGAAAGATTCGACATAGTAAAGATGTCAATTCTGCCAAATTGATCTATCAGTTTGATGTAATTCCTACTCAAATCTCAGCAGGATATTTTTAAAGATATAAGCAAGCTTCTTCTAATATTTATTTGGCAAAGTGTTTTGCTGTCAACAATAGAAGAAAATTTTGCTGCATCCTATCATCTTTACAGTTGTCAGTATGTTTCTAGTATCGAACCTACCTGATGATGAAATCAAAAGAATTATATTTAGATTCCTTCAATAGATTGAGATAAAGATTAAGAAAGCTACAGAAAAAATCAGGGAAGGGAAATACTACAAAATAAATGAACAGAATTGGAACCATATAAAAACAGCAAAAAGAAGTCCAGGCGATTTATGCTAACACTTCAGAAATAGATATTATACTGCAAGGCCAAAGGACTAGAATTGAGTCAGTGGAAGATTTAGTGAGGGAACTTGAAGACAAATGTCTCAATATTAACTTACTAGAGAAACAGCCAGGGAAATAGCAAAAGAAGAAGATGAGGACAGCCTAAGCATGATGTGGTGTGCCATCTCAGTTTACATAGGGTCAGAATTCCAGAACAGAAAGATAAAGAGAAAGGGGAATAAAAATCAAAGCCAAAATTGTTCCAGAGTTGCTGGAAGAAAATTCTCTTAATTATATTTTCAAAAGGAGGAGATAAGGATTCAAGAAACCAAATGAACCCCAGACAGGGTTTAGCACAATACTGAATGTACATGTCCAAAGAACCAAGTGAACAGGAAGACTCCAGGGTCCACATCCCTGAAGCTCCAAGAACCAGATGTTGCCCTGCTCTCACTGGCAACTGCTCTGAGAAGAATCATATTAGAATGTCCTGAATACAGTGGAAGAAAAATGTGGAACAAGAATCGAAGTCAGGAAAGAGACCAGACTTACTGGTCAGATGGAGACTGGAGGAACTTCCAAGGCTCTGACCCTTAGCCACTCCTCAGGTCTTGCCCTGAACACACACCCCCATGGCTCAGTTCCGAGCCAAATAAGAGACCAGTGCGTAAGTGGAACATGAACACTACTGAAGTGCACACACCTTAGATTAATCAACCGTTAAGATGAAAAAGGCAGCATTTACCCAATGGCAAAGTTCAAAGGGTTCAGAAAGAATGAAGAATGGAATCAGGAAGCACGGGGAAGAAAGATGATAAGTAATCGTACATTGCGGGGATTGCAATGAGTAAGATGAAAGAAGATGTGTATGATTTATTGAATATAAAACCAATGACCTGCTCTGTAAGCCTTCACTCAATTCACAATATTAATAATTTTTTTAAGAAGCTATCAGCAGGAATGTCATGGCAGACAAAACTCCTTGTCATCTGACTTTGTCATTTTCCAGCTCTGTGACCTTGAGAATATTGCTTAAGCTGGTTCAGCTTCCTGTAGAATAAGGGCATATAATAGAACCAAACTCCTTGGTTCTTAAGAGGCAGGTAAAAACAAAAATCTAAGTCAGCGTCATGGGTGTCTGTGGGAACCCTGGGTTGTTCCTTGGTCCCTTGGCTTGTGGATGATCATCGCTTGAAATCTGGTTTCCCCACAGTGTGTGCTTATCTCTGTGGCTACTTTGCTCTTTTTACAACTCAAGTGCTTAGATTTAAAACTCAACTTATTACTCATGTGATAAAGAAAACCCTGTTTCAGAACAGAATCATACCCACAGCTGTAAGGACCAGGATACCAACACATATTTTGGGAGAACACAGTTTATCCCTGAACATCAATCTTGGGCAGCAAGTGCCTTATATTTCCATGAGTAGAGGCCATGCTAGTGATCCCCAGTCCTGCTTAAAACCTTCATTAGAATTAGCAGCCAGATGCACAGAGATGAGACTACTGAAGGAAATCCCTGCTTGGACACCATTTTCCTAGAGTTACTACCTTTGCAAGGAGTTCTGGTGGTGAAGTGAGCTACCTCAAGGTCAGCAGTTCAAAACCACTAGCCCCCACTGAAAGGGAAAGATGAGGCATTCTACTCCCATAAAGATGTATAGAAGTTGGAAATCCCAAAGAGCAGTTCTACTCTGTCCCATAGAATTGCTCCAAGTCAGAATCAACTTGGTGGCCATGAATTTGGTTTTTTTGGTCACCTGTGAAGATTGATCTGCAATCATTGGCCATATAAATAGAGACGTTGAGACATCTGCCAGCAATGCTTGTTAGGAGGTTAAATAACATTAGTATGTTAAATACCATACTTGTTCTATGGAATTATGGGCTTTTAAGAACTTAGTCGGGAACTCTGGTGGTAAAATGGTTAAAGCACTTGACTGCTAACTGAAAGGTTGATGGTTTGAACCCATTATCTAGTCAGAGGGAGGAAGATGCGGCAGTCGACTTCCATAAAGTCTTGGAAGCCCTTTTGAAGCAGTTCTACTTTGTACTATGGTGTCACTATGAGTCACAAGGGACTCAATGCCAATGAGTTTGACATTTTGGCGGGGGCTGGTGGGGGGCTTAGTTTACTGCATGTGCCAATGTAGTATATGTCAAGGTGGTCTATGTACCTTACATTCATAAGGATTTCTTTCAGTATGTTGTCGTGAGAGTTCCTGGTAAGGGAGATATTGCTCGTCTATTGGGTAATAAGAGGTTAACATGGGGAAGATGTTTGGCTGGTAGCTGAGAGGAGTGTCCTAGGTGCCTTTCTGGTGGAAGGGGAGCTCATGATTGGAGGCTGAGCAACCAACAGCTGACACTAGCTCCATCAATGGTTCCTATATAACTGGAGACATGTCTCAGTTCTTGTTTCCTGACCCTCAAATGCTTTGAAGGAGTCAATCTACCCACATGGAGAATGGGTTTAGAAATGGCATTTTAGAATGGTTGTATTTGGGTAAACACGAGAGCCCCCAAGTCTAGGCACTGATCTTAGTTCCAAACTCCAGGACCAAAGAGGAAGGCTTATTTGGCCTCGGCATAGCCCATTATATACCCCTACACAACTCCAAAGCTTTCTCTTTATTATATGCACAGCTTCATTTAAACCAAACTACCAGTCCAGTCCTGGAATACGACTGGAAACAATTTCCCAAATTTTGAAGTCTAATCTATAACTCTCCAGATCAGATCATCAAGATCTTTGGGTGTGTGGGCGAGGGAGGGAGGGTGTTTTTTATTATACCCAGCACACTGATTCACCTGACTTGGTTACATGGTGCATCCATTCCAGCAATACCACAAGTGGTAGCTGGGAAGATCAGATATTTATTTACTCACAGTTCTGATCCCTAGATGTCTGGATTTAGGTGTGGCATTGGGAGGTATCCCCTCTTGTCTGTAGCCTTTGGAGTTCCTGGGAATTCTTAGGAGTTCCTTAGCATCTGTCTTCTTTTGCATCTGTCTTTGTATTTACATTTCTGGTTTCATAATTCACAAGTGATTATGTTTGGTACCCACCTTACTCTGGTATTACCTAAGTAACATACAAAAGACTTAATTATAATCAGGGTCATACTTACAAGTACAAGGGTTAGGATTTCTGTGCATACTTTGGGGGTGGGGAGGCACAATTCAATTCATTACAGTACTCATGTCATCGCATACTACAGTGATACGGTCAACTGTTAGTCCGTGAGCTGAAAGGGTAAAGAGCTTGGATATGTCTACAGTTTCCTACAGGTGAGCTATTACCACACAATACTGTACTTAAAATTCCAATGCCATTTTCCTCAGGAGCTTAATATGTGTCTTGGGGATTAAGTCAGCATAACTCTCCAAGACCTGCCCTTTCATATCAAAGGGATAAAGACCAAGATTATGCCCTTCCAATTTCGGTGTTAGCTTTTCTTTTTCTGGGGCAAGGGTTTTCTTTGGCCTAAGAAACTCAAACCCAACGTCATGGCCACAGCCTCACTTTCCTGACCAACCTACGCCCTCTGTCTCTTGGATGCACGATTAAACAAATTGGGACAAACTTGGCTGTGACCTGAAACATTAGTGAATACAGGAATTGTGTCCCATCCACCTGGTCTTTTTACTGTAGGATTAATGTGATGAAATGGGGCTGGAGATCCTGTAACAAAGATTGGATTTACCATAAACACCATAATTTATTTCTCCCTTGGAGGCTTTTAATAGACTAGGTACTCTGTTGAGCCTCTGTTTTAATTCCATGTCAGTAACAGAGGTAAAGAATTAAACGGGTTCTCAGTGACACCTCAAGACTTCGGCTAGTTCTCACATCCATCTCCATGCTTCTAGCCAATGACTGGATCATATATCATGGCAGTGGCCCAAAGCTACACCTTTTGTGACATTTCCTGATTGTAAGTACTTGAGTTCTGCAGGGCTCTTCAAACTTTCTCTTCAGGTTGCTTTGCACATGCCCTGTTTGTTGTGGAGCAGTCCTGTAGGCTATGGATGCAACACATCCTTGGACTATGTGGACTGCCATCCTTTAGGAAAGGAATGTCTGAAAATGCACCATCTTTTATGTATTCGGGGACACATGCTTTTGAAAACTGATCCGAACCTTTTCTCTGGGACTTGTCACTGTAGCTTTGATGAGGTCCATATTGAGATGAGTCACAGGAAACATACATACTTTTCTAGACTACCTTGTCCTCTCCCTTGCTTGAAACTTCTGTACACTGATCCAAATTGGTTTGCTCCCAATAGCCTCCTACGCGTGACGTTTTCTCTTCTCTTTCTCTCTAGTGTTAGGTCCTTGTCATCTTCCCACATTGACCAACATGAACTACCATGCCTTAAATTCTGAAATGTCAGCTCCTCTTCACTATCAATGCCTAATTCAGATTCCTCTTCTTCCTTCATCCAACAAATACTTAATTTACTTAATACAAACCAAGGAATGTGATACGTTTGAGATACTGGTTGGCGCATCAGCAAGCATTCTCTCTGCCCTGGTGGAGCTTACAGTTTACTGAGAGAGGTGGTCAGGCTAGACAGCAAGCGAAGAAGCACATTTGCGGTGAACAGTCTAGAAACCCAGGAGAGAGAATGAAGGCGAGAAATAAGGAAGATCATGTACTTAGTGATGGTGATGATTTTTAAACTGAGACCTAGAAACTACTAAGAAGTCAGGTGTCCATTGGAAACGAGAGGAGTAGGGCATCTCCTATGCTTAGCTCCTGTAAGCAATAGCCTATGACCAGATTTGTTATTTGGAATCACAATGTTGATTCCAAATCAACATTTGGAATGTTGATGTGTCCATTTCAAAAATAGAACCAACAATGTTGGTGAGGATGTGGAGAGATTGGAAACTTGACTCATTCCTGTTGGGATGGAGAAATGATACAGATGCTGTGAAAAATAAGTTTCGCACTTTATCTATCTATCTATCTATCTATCTATCTATCTATCTATCTATCTATCATCTATCTATCTATCAATCATCTATCTATCATCTATCTATCAATCTATCTATCTACCTATCACTTCTCTCTATATATATATTCAAGTAACTTGAAAGTCAAGATACAAATAGATACATGCCCACCAATGTCCATTGTAATACCATCACCCCAAAGTGGAAACCATTGAAATGTCCATCAACAGTTACAACAGTTGAATGGACCAACAGCATATGGTACACCTACCATGGGATATCCCCAAGGGTAAAGAGGAAGGGAATTCTGATCCATGATAAAACATGAGTGAACCATAAACATAACTCACTAAATGAAGTAAGTCCATCTCCAGAGGTCAAATATTGTATGTTCTCACTTATGTGAATTACCGATACTGACAAGTACATAGATATTAAGTCTATCAGTAGTTTCCGGGAGTGGAAGTAAGGCCGAAGTTGGAGGAGCACGGTTTAGGGAGCTTTTCTGCCTCTGTTTATGGTAATGGGAAACTCGACAACCAGCATTGCGCAGCATAATTGATTAAGGGGTGTTACTAAATTGTATGTGTGAAAAAGTTGAATTGTCAAATGATGTTGTCACTTGCATATATTTAACAACAAGTTTTTCTGAAGATGAGATTAACGAGAAACAAACAAACAAAAACCCCTTTACTCTGGATACCTGAGGAGACTGAATGGGAAGAAGACGGGCTGAGCTAGAGTGTGAGGAGAGGAGACCAGTCGTTGAAGGCATCCTGAAGAAAAGCGATGGGGGTAATGTGGGGGCAGAGATGGAAGAAAGCGGCAGTGTTGGACTGGCTATAAGGTCTGAAGGCCCGGAAGGAACTAAGTGTGATGGACTGAACTTTCTTAATAGGGCTCTTCTACCCAGGTCTCTGTACATCCCGCCAAATAATTGGGTGGGACTTTGCAAATGAGGTGTGTGTAATACGAATATTAGAGGGGACTGGTTAGTTTCATGACCACCTCCTTAGCTATCAGGGTGAGCGATCCTCAAAGCATCAGCAGAAGAGCGGAGCCCAAGGCCAGAAGAGCAGGTCAAGATCTCTGTCGTTAGTGGCAGAGGCAGCAGAGATGGCAGCACGAAGATTCAGAGGCGCGGCGCTGAGGATGAGGGGGAATGGGGTGTACTTTCTCCTCCTCTGACCCAAGACTGGGGACTGTGGGCCAGGGTGAGAGATGGACAGCTCCACTGATGAGGGACCTGTGGTCCCACAGGGCTCCCTCCGGGGCCGGGGAATGTTTGGGGAGAGATAGGAGACACCAGCTGCAGCCACACGCTGGTGGAGCAGAGAGGAGGCACTCGGCTGGGGAGTGGTCAGAAAGTCTTGGCTCTCTGTCGTCAATGTTCAGGGCTGGGCAAATCGTTCAGCATGGCCAAAGAGTCTTCATATAAACGCTTCCCTCCTCTAAACGTGTCCAGAAGCTGGCGACATCAAGCTAGACATAATAGAAACAGTACCCCCAATAGAACAACAACAAGCACAGATTATTCAGTTTTTCACTGTTGGAAGAAAACAGCAACACTGCAACCATTTGACCTACAATTTCATACTGTGATCGCAGGCTGCTTCTAAACTAAAGGAGTCCTCAGAATGATGCTACTGGTAATTTCAGCCATTGAGAAAGTGCTACCGTGGGCTTGACTGCAGCGAAAGACCGTGTCTAAAGAACTACAGCTGAATCAACTCCCTACAAACGTGGAGAGCCCAATTAGCTGGGCATGCCTATGTGAGACACATGCACAATGGGGAGGTAGGCGTGGCTCAGCTGCTGGCACTGGCAGACGTATAGGGACTGCATATTTCCGTCCCTGTTCAGTTCGCTCCCAGGGCAGGCTTCTGTTCCTCACCACCCTCTCCCTGGCCCTGCCCCTGCCCTTCCCCGCCCCCCTCCCCACCAAGTACCTAAGTGAAAAATAAATAGTGTTAGTCAAAATGTACGTCGAACGGTGAGCAAGGAATCAATACCAGTGATGACAGCGTGGGAAAGCAGCATTTTCAAAGGAAGTACTTTCATTTTTCAAGGAGGCAGGTTTATTGTGCTTTCCCTTTCGTGGAAATAGAGGGTTCTCTCTCTCTCTCTCTCTCTCTTTATTTTTAACCCCAAACTGTGCTCAGTCTGTTTGTCCTACTCCAGTCCCCAGAGAGAATCACAAGGGCTACCATTTTCTTCCACAAACAGGAACCCCCCAAAAAGTGGTTGGGCAGGTCAGACGGGGTTGTTGATGTCGGCAGGCAGCATCGGCAGGCAGCATCGAGTGGATTCTGTCTCAGCGTGACCCTACGCACAACGGGGTGAAATATGGCTGCTCCTGCACCGCCCTCACCTGTGCCCTCGTGGCGGCCATTGTGTCAACCCATCTCCTTGAGGACCTTCCTCTTTTGGGCCACTCCTCTGCTGGCCAACGCAAGCATGATGTCCTTCTCCAGGGAATCCTCTCTTCTGACAACTCCAGAGTACAGGAGACTAAGTCTCTCCATCCTTGTTTCTAAGGAGCACTCTGGCTGAACTTCTTCCAAGACAGATTTCTTTGTTCTCTTGGTAGTTTGTGGTATTTTTAGTCTCTTTACCAGCATGATCATTCAAATGCATGGACTCTTCAATGTCCAACTTTCACATGCATATGAGATGATTGACAATACCATGACTTAAAGTCCTAAAAATCCCAAGAGTACTCAAAGTCCAAGTTAGGGGTCTTATAATAATTACACTTAGCCTCAACAGTAAAATGATTCTTACCAATTGTTGTATGATTCCTTGTTTTATTTGTGAATGCGACTTTTACCCACTAAGATTGCCAAGGAAATTCATCACTATATTTCAGTTCCTCATAGCAAAGCATTTTTTGTAAAAACGTTTATTTTGTTCCACATAGTTTTCCCTGTCAAAATAAGCAAATGTTGAACATCTATGGCCTTTTCTGTTTCAAAAGGAAATAGCCTTCTTTTCCCTGATGGCCTCAGCAGAGAATGGCAGTGGGATGGTTCTCAGACTGGATTTCTCTTTGGAATGACCAAGTTGCTCTCCTGGAGGAACTGCCTGAATTCCCATTCCTTATAAGTTTTCCACATTAGCTGGGCAATCGGGTGGGCTTTAGGGGGAAGTTGGACAAGAAGATGCAGTAGATCATTAACATGGGCGGCTACGGTCTCCTCAGGGAGACCTAGGACAAGAACACAGGCTCACTGACCCCTAGGTAAGAGGACCTCCCATATCTTTCTCCTCATCGTGAAGCAAGGGAGGGTCTAAAGTCTCTAGAGCAGCAGTTCTCAACCTGGGGGTTGCGACCTTTTTGGGGGTTGAACGACTCTTTCACAGGGGTTGCCCGATTCATAACAGTAGCAAAATTACAGTTAGGAAGTAGCAATAAAAATAATGTTATGGGTGCCCCCCCCCATGAGGAACTTTATTTTTTTAAATTGTTTTATTAGGGGCTCATAAAACTCTTATCACAATCCATACACACATCAATTGTGTAAAGCGCATGTGTACATTCATTGCCCTCATCATTCTCAAAACATTTCCTCTCCACTTAAGTCCTCGACATCAGGTCCTCATTTTTGCCCCTCCCTCCCTACTCCCCCCTCCCTCATGAGCCCTTGATAGTTTATAAATTATTATTTTGTCATATCTTGCCCTGTCTGAGGTCTCCCTTCACCCACTTTTCTGTTGTCCGTCCCCCAGGGAGGAGGTCACATGTAGATCCTTGTAATCAATTCCCTCTTTCCAACCCACTCTCCCTCTACCCTCCCAGTATCACCACTCACACCACTGGTCCTGTAGGGATCATCCGCCCTGGATTCCCTGTGTTTCCAGTGAGGAACTGTATTAAAAGGTCACAACATTAGGAAGGGTGAGAACCACTGCGCTAGAGAGAATGCTACCCTCTACCTGTAATCCTACAGTCCCCCCATACACATCTGTGTCACAGCATTAATCTTCTTGGAAGTAATTCTATTTCTTATGTTTGTTTCTTTCCCTTAATTGTCATTTTTGGAGTCATCCTGGTAGGTGAACCAGGTTGGGTTCAGATCCCATCTAGAACTTGTTTTAGTTTTGTGACATAGCATATAAGCTACACAACCTCCCCAAATGTCTGACTTATTGTTTTGTAAAAAATAAAAATAAATAAACAGGAATAATCATACCTACACCACAAAGACTAAATATAATGTAGATCTGTCTGCTATGCCAAGTGTTAGCTTTCTAATAATCTCTAAATTAGTTTTCTGCTTACTTTGGAAATGTCATCAGGATTAACCAGTCACTAGAAAATGTCACCCCGTTTGATAAAGTAGGTCAGTGAACCTGAGGAAACCCTTCGATGAGATTAATCGACACCATAGCCATGACAATAAACCCCAACTTGTCCATGACCACGAAGCTGGTGCAGGTCTAGGCAAAGATTGGGGCTGAGTGGATGGCAACTAACAGCAACCACTATCTAATGGTCAGAGTGTTCTTCGGTGTGGGTTTAGTGATGCCAGACCCTAAGGAAGAGGTGCAAGACATGGCTACTGAATAAATAAATTGATTGATGGAGGGAGAAGAAGGCTTGTCAAGATTTTGGAGACTGGAGCATGTCTGGAAGATATGTTCTTCTTTTTTTTATCAGCCAGCACCCCTCGTCCTCCTTCCTGCCACTTGTGACATTTTGAGAGTTCGTGTAGTGTCAGCATGGAGGTACTGGAGGGGAGAAAATCACCAATGCGTCCAGATTTTCACTGTCTAATTTTTGATTTAAGGACACCGTTTTGTGTGTGAGGCCTAAATCCAAAAATAATGGGCAAAATATATTTCCCCAAATTCTTCTTCAGGTGTATGAAGAAAGGTTTACAGCTATACACAATGTGCCCCCAGTCATCCATTAGTGAGCAACCCTTGATTCTGTGCAGTGGCAAGCTTCAACCGGGCCTATGGAAGATGGGGATGTCACTCCTTGTCCACCATTTTGTAGTCTGCAGAACTTTCTGTGAGCGTTTTGTGGCTAACGGATAGACTTACATCTTCATCCCTCTGATTTACGTGATTCCCCTTAAGAACATCCATTTCTTTCTCTGCGTCTTCTGCAACTCTTGCGATGACAGCTGACGGCGGCGAAAGGGAAGCCTTCTCGAAGAACATTAACACGCCACTTGTTATAAGACTCCGAATTTTCCATGGTTGAACCCTATTCAGAAGGCAGGTAGAGCCATGAGTCACTTCTCTGGTGGCTGCCAGGCCCAAAGCCGCAGACAGCTGAGAGGGGCAGAACATGAGCAACGGGCAGTGTGGGCGAAGGGATCCCATGTTTAGACAGATGGCTTCGAGCAATGCCGCTTGCCAGAGAAAGCAAGAGGATCTACGCCCGGAGCACCAGGCCCCAGGAGAGCAAGTGCAGACGTCTGAGCCCACCAGCTGAGATCATGGGGAAACCAAGTGTGAAGACAGACAGCTCAGTCTTCATCTACTGCAAAGTGTTACCAAGAAAAGGAGAGTGGTTTCAGTCATACGCTGGGTAAATCGCTTATTTTTCTTGAAGAAGAGTATTTATACATATGAAATTGTGTGAAAAGGGATTTCCAAAATGACAAGTAAGGACTAGTAGTGACTAGACCTTGGTGGGTAGAAATGGTGGGGGTGGTGTTCTTACTTCCTTGTCTGTGCATTATGTATTCCTGGGCTAATCATGGATTCCTAACTGGCTTTCATTCTAATGTGTCCACAGAGTTCAGCTAGTAATGGCTGCCTGGAATGCAGATAAAGAATATGAGGATTGATTATTGATGTCTGTCATAGGATCGCATGCCATTTATTGGGCACCTCAGGTCTAGAATTTAACCTCCTTAGGCTGTAGTTTCCTCATCATAAAAGCAACGCCAACCAGCCATGTGCATTATTCTAAAACCGTGGTGTAACCAATCAAAGTATTGTTTGAGGGGTCTGCTGGGCATATTAAGTTCCTTTGTGTGTTAGACATGGTTCTCGAGAGAAACAAACCCAAGGCATTTATGATTATGTAGATATATAGATATAACAGCTAAATGGTTCACACCGGAGTACAGAGGGCTCAGTTCAACTCACGAGGGCTGCTGGGTCCAAAGTCAAGGAAGCCAACAGCTGAGTCTTCCCTTGGGTAGGCAGTCCATCCGCAGGCAGCAAAGAGAAGGCAGGTCACCAACAGTCAGCAGCTCAGGATTTGCCAGCCTCAAACTCGAGCGATGTATGCACCAGTGGTGCGGCGAAGCAGTTCTCAAAGGAACCTCAAGCTCCAGAGACACAATCCACGGGTGGGCTGTCCCACAGGAAGTGTAGCTCACAAATTGAGGCAGGCAACTAGCTAAAGCAGCCACAAGGTGGTCTGATCACCAGAGAGCAAGAGAGAGCACGAGGCGGACCTTGCAGAGCCATTTATCTCTTTGCCCTCCAATCAAACTGTGACCTGATTAATCCCACATATTCCTATTGGCCAGATTGACACAACAAGCCTACCTATCACACTTTGTTTATAAAACCATGTTTTGGGTCGATACAAAGTGCTCAACTCTTTACATTATTTGTCATAACTCACTCAGTGTGCCTTGGTTTTTGGGTTGATAATAATACTGGTTTATGTTATCTATCGTGGTATTTGATACATATTTAGGAATTATAAACTCTGGCTGGAATTTTATAGTGTAATATTGCAGATGGGAACATGGCACAAAATCTCTGTAGAGAAAGATGAGACAATTAAAACTTGACAATACAAACACACTGGCCTATTGCTGTTGAGTTGACTTTGCTTCATGGCAACCCCATGTGTGTCAGAATAGACCTATGCTCCATGGGGGTTTCAATGACTGAATTATCAGAAGAACATTGCCAGGTCTTTGGGTATGGACCTCTGAATGGACTTGAACATTAGCCTTTTTTTTAGCAGCTGGGGGCTTAACTTTTGCATCACCCAAGAAATGCCAAAATTTTGTGGAAAAACTCTATTATCTTTTAAAATCATTTTCGTGAACTTTTTGAAGTCTCCATACATATACATTATATATATATACGTACATCATACATACCAGGATATGGGAGCTGGAGTGTTGGAGGGAAATAGTTTAGCACTATGTGTTTCATTGCCTGCTCTGACATTATTTATTTTTTAAATTGTAAAACTTAGAATCAGGGTTGGAAGCAGTGTTCAGAATTCATCTATTTTTCTAACATATATCTGACCTAAAAGCATTTAGGCTAGGTTTCCTATGAAGAGTGTGTAGAGTTATTCTGTACAACTTTCTTGATTAAAGATTCTGAAGAGTTTTTGAACATCTCCTTGTCTCATCTGTTACAGGCAGAGCCACGTTCTGTGGAGCATGGGGTTCAGACAAGCTGGGAGTCTTGTTTTAGAAAAATGGTACAAAATATCTGGTTTTTGTAAATTTTACTATATATATATATGATACGTAAACACACTCACTACCAAGGCCCCTGCCAGGGCTTTAGACATTAACTGAGGGGTCTGAAGCATGATATGCTTTAGTTTCATATTCTTGGCAGTCACGTAAATTTGGCCAAATTCCTTAATCCTGCTGGAATTAAGGAAATAGCTACTTATAGACTTAGTTAAAGTAAGAAAGAATGCAATGAAATGTGATCTCATTTATCACATTCTTCTAGGAAGGAGAGTGCAAATATTTTTTAAAATCATTTTATTGGGGTTATACAACTCTTATCACAATCCATACGTAGGTAAATTGTGTAAAGCACATTTATACATTCGTTGCCCTCATCAGTCTCAAAACACTCGCTTTCCACTTGGGCTCCTGGAATCAGTTCCTCATTTCCCCCCCTCCCTCCCCGCTCCCCCTTCCCTCATGAACCCTTGATAATTTATAAATTATTTTATTATATCTTACACTGCTCAATGTCTCCCTTCACCCACTTTTCTGTTGTCCATCCCCCAGGGAGGAGGTTATATGTAGATCCTTGTAATCAGTTCCCCCTTTCTACATCCCCCACCCAATCTACCCTCCTCCCTCCCAGTATCACCACTCTCACCACTGGTTCTCAGGGATTCATCTGTCTTGGATTCCCTGTGCAAATATTTTTTTTAAAGAGTTAACAGAGTAATAAAAAATATTTCCAAAACTATGCACAAGCCCATCACTTAAAGAATAGTCTGTAATACATGTACAGTATGAGGATATGAAGATTGATTAGCAGGTGCTATATAGTTTTCTCCCCCTTCCCTTTCCACGATAAAATATTCTTGCCTTTTAAAAGAAGCACATTTATCACTTTTCTTGCCTTTTAGCTTCGCCTCTTGTCTTTTCATCTCCCATGGTCCCTGCTCTCTTTTCCTATCCTGTTTTATTCTCTTTCACTTTCTTTTCTTAGATTTTCTTTTTAATTATTTTCTTTCTTAATGTCTTGAACCTCCTTCTATTACCTTTCCTCCACCCTGTTTTGCACCTCTTCTCTTATTTATCTTTTTGGCTGTATGTTAAACGTCTCAATGTGTCATAAGCAAAAAGTTGAATACATCAAATGTGTAAGCTCATCATTTCTGCATATTTTACTCTTATTTATACTTAGTAACTATTTACTTTAGGGATATAGAATAGATCTCTATAAATTATGAGCCTATAAACAGAACCTGAAGATCTAAAAATGATTCAAAAACAGAGTAAGTAAAAATAAGAGCAATCAAACCTCTAACGTATTTTCTGGACATGGGCGCTTTTACAGGCAACCCCAAACTCCACGCACAAGGACAAGTGATCAGAACGTAGGAAAGACTACACCACTCTGCCCTTACTTTTCTTCGCAGTCAATATTCAGTTTAAGTTTTACTTAAACTGCGACTCGGGGGACTTTGGGGCTTCATATTTTTTCCTTTAAAATTTGTCTCCTCGTTATGCAAATTTAGAAACATAGTTTCCCTAAGATTTTAAGACCTGGAATATTCTGAAATCTCTTAAAACAATATAATATACACCAACAGAGTTGATCAATCAAAGTTAGGAAATGTTCTTCATTGTTTGTGAAGGCTAGCTTTTTTTCTTTTTTGAATGAATCAAGATTTACTTTTAAACTGTGGTAACTAAAGCATTTTCCTTTTCACAGGGATAGATAAATATAAAAGCAGAAATAAGTTAGAAGACAAAATCAATGCTGTGTATAAATGAAAACAATATATGACAAAGATGGTATGACAAATTAGAGGACATAGAAAAGCAAAATAAAACATGGTCTCAAATACATTAAATAAATGCAGAAAACGTGTAGTTTAGGACTATTAGAACAAGATATAGCCACATGTTTTCATTGTATTACTAGGGGGAGAAATCTCTTAAGCAAGATATATAAGGATATTATGCTCTACCAAACACACAACAGTCAAAATGTCCCTCTTATCCCCAAACACAGACACCACCACTCTAAATTGTATCACCCTAGATTAAATTTGTCTATCCTTGAAGTTTTTATAAATGGAATCATTTGTATTTGGCTTCTTTAACTCAATAGCTATTTAGATTTACTTGTGTTCAGGCATAAACTCTCTCATATTCATTGCAGCTCACAACAGCAAGAAGCTGGGAACCGCTCCAATGCCCAGCAGGAGAGGGATGGGTAAAGAAACATAGATACACACATGTCATGAATACTATACACCCCCCCCCCCCCAAACAGCGATGCCACCAAGGAAAACCTCACAACCTGGAGCCCATTATGCTGAGTGAAGTTCATCACAAAAAAACAAATATTGTATGAGTCCACTGCTCTAAGATAAACATTGAGATGAAGGCAGGCCGCGGCTCCCAGTTCGTGTGATTTTCTATTCCATCTTCCAAGCCACGAGGTTGAGAGCCTGCCTAGCATCCATGGACCACATAGCACCGCCTCTGTACGTACACCTTCATAACCACTTTAGAGCCGAGACCTCACCTCAGCTGGGTCAGCTTTTCAAGATGTGGGGAGAGGGAGAAGGCCACTCAACTCCTGTCCTACAAAATTATGCTCAGGGGACCCCAAATCAACAGACACTCCTATCAAGTCACAATGTGGGGAGGGAGGCATGTATGTCTGAGAGAAGCGATGACATTTCTTTTGCTAGATAAATAGGAGGAGCAGTCGCTCATGAGGCAAAAACACTTAGCAATACTTAGAACCCAAGGGAAGATTATGCCTGGTATTATCTTTCTATTGGACATTTTTTTACCTTGTTGCTATCCAGCCTTTGGTGACCAGGCCATGTGCTATAGATGACTTGGATTTTAGACGCTGTCCTTTGGAGGCCCACATATCCTTCACAGGCCACATCAGAAAGACTCAATGTGGAAATTCCACTAAGTGGTCTGGGCTTTACGTCAAGCTCATCTATATCACTTGGACTTAAGACTGAAACTCCCTAATTGTTGATGAAGGATACCCAAATGGCACTTTTGGATAAGCATTGAGCTGCTTATCCAAGGTCAATACAATGTCACCCGTTGACACCTGTCAGCTGTTATGAAAAGGGAAAGATGGGGTTATTTGCTCCTATAAATGTGCACAGCCTCAGAAACCGTATACATGGCCTCTATGAGTCAGAATTGACCCCATGGAGTGGTGTTTGCTGTTAATTGATAATGAAATGAATCTTGATGCCACTGTAGGATAAGCACTGGGCTGCTAAATACAAGGTCAGCAGTTCAAAGCTACCAACCATGTTATAGGAGGAGGAGGCTATCTGATGTTACAAAGGTCTACAGTCTTTTCCATGTTATGGCACCATTCTGCTCTGTCACTAGTCAGAATCAACTTGAAAGTAGAGGAGTCGGAATGGCTGATGATGGCAAGCATTTCTTCATGCGTTTGTTAGCTGCCTTAATATCTTCTTTGGTGCAGTGTCAGTTCATATCCTCTGTCCCCATTTTATTGGGTTAATTGTCTTTTTCTAATGGAGGTATTGACATTTTATCTTTAAATTTTAGTGGTGAGTCAATTGTCCAATATGCCATTGTCAATTATTCCCCTCCCCCAGTCTGTGGGTTCTTTTTTGGTTAAATCTTTTGATGCAAATAAGTGTCTTTTGGGAGGTTCCAGTCATTGGGTTCGTCTGCGGCTGTTTGTATATTTTCAGTTATGTTGAATGGTGTTTTGATGCCATATACGAGGGGGCATCCCCCCCATGGCACTTTTTTCAAAGCTATGCATTTAATTTTTTTTTATAAAACAACATTATCACCTTCAAAGTACTCTCCATTACACTTAACACATTTGTCAAATCTGTGATTCCACTCTTGGAAACATTGTTCAAACTCATATGTTTGGATGGCTTACAGTGCCTCCCTTGTTTTTTTCTTTACCTTCTCTGTGTCATCAGATCGCTGTCCTTTCATGTCCCTCTTCATTCATGGAAACAAAATGAAGTCGCATGGAGCGAGGTTAGGTGAGTAACGTGTGGAGCAAGAGAGGCATTCTTTTTTTTACCAAAAAGTGGCTCACTGAGATGGCTGTGTGAGCAGGTGCATTGTTGCGGTGGCAAAACTAGTCCTCCTGTCTGCCACAAATCAGGCTTTTTTGGGTCAAACACTCTTATGCAATCCTTTCAGAACCTCTAAATAGAAAGCTTGATTAACAGTCTGACCTGGTGGAACAAACTCCAAATGCACTACAAGCTGACATTTTCATCTGTTTGGGAAGTTGACAGGTATCCAGAATGAGGTTTGTCATCAATTGCCATGTTACCATTTTTGAAATGAGAAAACCATTCATACACTTGATTTTTTTTTCCATCACGTTGTCCTTGTAAGCTGTGTTCAACATCACAACAGTTTCTGCAGCATTTTTCCCTAAGCAGGAAACAAAGTTTCAGTCATGTGCTGTTCTCTTAAATCAGCCACCACAAAAAAATGAGGTTCGAGCAAAACTGCTTTTATGAAAAAAATTCACTGTGGCCAGAGAAAACCTTACCAGATAATGGCACCAGCTGCACTACCTCACAGAGAGTTGCTCAGTGCTTGCCTCGCTGGGAAAAAAGCATACTAGGAAAGTCCCAGCAGACCTTTTTCCATATTTTTTTTTTTGTACATCCTGGTATATTAGGGTCCCTAAATTTGTCTCTATGTTTTAAATGATGCTCTTTTATAGTTCCAGGTTTTGCATTTAGGCATTTTATCCATCTTAAATGAATTTTTCTGTATGGTGTAAAATGTGGTCCTGTTTCATTTTCTGCAGCTGGCCATCCAGTTTTACCTGCAACATTTATTTTTTCTTTCTTT